>NC_134355.1:692041546-692366151 GCF_048569485.1 Anomaloglossus baeobatrachus | reverse complement strand
ACTATTGTTGCTATATACAGGCAGGGTATAGCCAGGTCTGAATACAGGCTAGTGACCAGAAGAGTCCTTGTCAGGACTATTGTACCAGTATACAGGCAGGCAGGCAGGCAGGGTAGTGGTGACCGTATACCAGCCTTCATCATATCTGGGGCTGGTGTACACAGTGTAAAACAGTCCAGATAGTGTCTGACTTGTCTGTAATTGTCGCTCCCCAAAAAAACCTGTTAGGTTCTTATTGCGTCTATGCTTGGTTTTTAAAACCGCACGTGTGTGCCTGTTGGTGGCAGCGTACAGGTGCACTTGTGTGCAATTTCCACAAACTTTGATATAACGCACAAGTAGTGAATATACACGTCAGCAGTGCACAGCATTGCAAAATGCGCAAGGGCATTGGCAAGGAACAAGGAAGTGGACGTGATGGTGGTGCAGGCAGAGGCCGAGGTCGTGGGCAAGCTCTAATTTCGCCACAACAAAGGGCCACATCTAGTCGCTCGCACGTCCTGTCCCAAATTCTTGGGGACCGCAGCAGTACACCGCTCTTGAACCAAGACCAGTGTAAACAGGTTGTTAGTTGGATAGCAGATAATGCTTCCAGTCAGATTGGCACCACCACAAACACTCTGTCTTCCACACGGTCAAGTGTCAGTAGCCGTGATACTGCACCGCACATTTCTGAACCTGATCCTCCTTCCTACCACCAGGCTGAGTACACGTCCTCCTCGGACATTAATGATCCCACACTTGGACACTCGGAAGAGCTGTTCACGTTTCCATTCACACATTCTGGCCTCTCGCCAGCTCATATTGAAGTGGGTCATGAGGAGATCGTCTGTACAGATGGCCAAATATTTGAGCAGCCACGTTCTCACGAAGTTGGCAACGTGTCTCAACAAGTGGTGGACGATGATGAGACACAATTGTCAGGAAGTCAGGAGGAGGAGCAGGGTGCGGAAGAGGAAGACGACGTGGTGGATGATCCAGTAACTGACCCAACCTGGCAGGAGGATATGCAGAGCGAGGACAGCAGTGCACAGGGGGAGGGAGGCGTAGTATCACAACAGGCAGTAAGAAGCAGGGTGGTGGCCCCAGGCAGAAGTCAGGCAACCGTTCCCCGGAACAACACGACGACACAAGGTGCCTGTACAAATGTTAGGTCTTCCCGAGTCTGGCAGTTTTTTAAGTTGGATCCAGATGATTCAAAAAAGGCCATTTGCAACACCTGCCGTGCCAGCATCAGCAGGGGTACCAAAACTAGCAGCCTGACCACCACCAGCATGATCAGGCACATGTCAGCCAAGCACCCGACTTTGTGGGAAGTACAACAGAGTCGAGGAGCAGTGCTTGCTGATGTCACTGCTATGTCTTCGCTGGTTGTGCATGCGAGCCAATCCCCTGTCCATGCTGCCTGCGAACAAGCCTCCTCCACTCCTGCACCTGCAGTTGCCTACGCAGAAAGAACACCATCATCAAGCACGTCCTTGTCCCAGCGCAGCGTTCAGTTATCCATTCAGCAAACCTTTGAACGCAGGCGCAAATACACTGCCAACACCCCACATGCCACAGTTCTAAATGCTAACATTTCGCGACTGCTTGCGCTGGAAATGTTGCCTTTTAGGCTGGTGGAGACAGAAGCATTCCGTGACCTGATGGCGGCAGCTGTCCCACGTTACTCGGTCCCCAGCCGCCACTATTTCTCCCGGTGTGCCGTCCCCGCGTTGCATAACCACGTGTCACAAAACATCACACGTGCCCTGAACAACGCTGTTTCACCCAAGGTCCACCTAACCACAGACACGTGGACAAGTGCTTGTGGGCAAGGCCGCTACATCTCGTTGACGGCACACTGGGTTAATATTGTGGAAGCTGGGACCCAGTCTGAGCGAGGGACGGAACACGTCCTTCCCACACCAAGGTTTGCAGGCCCTACCTCAGTCAGTGTTTCACCCACACTCTACAGCTCCGGAATGTCATGCTCTTCAGCCTCCTCCTCCTCCTGCGCATCCTCATCCACTGTACCCTCCACACCAGTCACAAGCTGGAAGCACTGCAGCACTGCCTCGGCGAAGCGGCAACAGGCTGTGCTGAAGCTAATCTGCATAGGTGACAAACCCCACAATGCAGAAGAGCTGTGGACAGCTCTGAAACAGCAGGCAGATCACTGGCTCACACCTCTGAACCTAAAGCCAGGAAAGGTCGTGTGTGACAATGGCCGGAACCTGGTGGCGGCTTTGAGGCGAGGCCAGCTGACACATGTTCTATGCGTGGCCCATGTGCTCAACCTCGTGGTTCAGCGGTTTCTAAAGTCATACCCAGAGCTGTCTGATCTGCTGGTAAAAGTTCGCCGCCTGTCTGCACATTTTCGAAAGTCACCTACTGCTTCAGCCGGCCTTGCCGGCTTTCAGCGCAGTTTGCATCTTCCGGCTCACAGACTGGTGTGTGATGTCCCCACGCGTTGGAATTCAACTCTGCACATGTTGGTCAGGATATGTGAGCAGAAGAGGGCAGTTGTTGAGTACCTGCATCACCTAAGCCGTCGGGAAATGGGTCAAACTCCACACATAACACCTGAGGAGTGGAGATGGATGTCAGACCTATGTACCATCCTCCAAAACTTTGAGGACTCCACCAAGATGGTGAGTGGTGATGACGCCATTATTAGCGTCACCATACCGCTACTCTGCCTTCTAAAACGGTCTCTGCTGAAAAACAAACATGATGCATTGCAGGCGGAGCGCGATGAGTTGCAGCAAGAAACAGTAGTGGGTGTGGGTGATAACACACAGCCCAGCCTCGTCTCATCACAACGTGCAGTGGAGGACTATGACGAGGAGGAGGATGAAGACATGGAGCAACTCTCCGGCCAAATTGAGGATATGACATGCACACCAGTCATATCCTCGGTTCAGCGTGGCTGGCCAGAGGACAGGGTAGATGAGGAGGAGGAGGAGGAGGAGGACAGCATGTTCAGTCATCTTGTTGGTCAGGCTACTGAAGTCCTGGCTGTTAAGAGTCTGGCGCACATGGCTGACTTTATGGTAAGCTGCCTGTCTCGTGACCCTCGCGTTAAGAACATCTTGGCCGACAATCATTACTGGTTGGTAACACTGTTAGACCCACGCTACAAGGAGAACTTTTTGTCTCTTATTCCCGTGGTGGAGAGGTCAACCAAAATGCAGCAGTTCCGGAAGGCCATAGTCACGGAAGTAGGCAAAGCATTCCCCTCACAAAACGCTAGCGGCATAGGTCAGGAATCAGTGGACAACCGAGGCGTACAGCCGAGAGAGGCACAAGTCCAATCCGCCAGAGGTAGGGGAACAGTCTTTAAGATGTGGGACAGTTTTCTCA
The DNA here is from genome assembly GCF_048569485.1 of Anomaloglossus baeobatrachus. Taxonomy (NCBI): domain Eukaryota; kingdom Metazoa; phylum Chordata; class Amphibia; order Anura; family Aromobatidae; genus Anomaloglossus; species Anomaloglossus baeobatrachus. The sequence goes on along the minus strand of NC_134355.1, from coordinate 692,362,806 downwards.
GCCCCTCACGTACCACAGCCCCTGAGGTGCGGGGTAGTGCCACAAGAAATCCTAAGTTTGCCCAGATGCTGAAGGAGTACCTTGCAGATCGAACAACTGTACTCCGACATTCCTCTGTGCCTTACAATTATTGGGTATCCAAGCTGGACACGTGGCATGAATTGGCTCTCTACGCCTTGGAAGTCCTGGCCTGCCCTGCTGCTAGCGTTTTGTCAGAGCGTGTTTTTAGTGCCGCAGGTGGAATCATTACAGATAAACGCACCCGCCTGTCAACTGAAAATGCTGACAGGCTGACTCTGATCAAGATGAACAAGGGTTGGATTGGGCCAGACTTCACCACACCACCAGCAAATGAGAGCGGAATTTAAAGTTTGCCATGTACCTCCACTCACCCATGGGTACACACTTCTGGACTTTGGATAATCGCTGGACTGCTCCTCCTTCTCCTCATGCGCCACCATGATGATGACCGTTACAAATTGCAATACTTAGGCCTTTGTTTCAGGTATACCCCCAGTGGTAAATTTTTTCGCCCATTCTTTGCAGAATGGACATTACAACGACAGGAGACCCGCTCCTTTGCAATGGGAACAATGTTTTGAGGCCCTCATGCACGTCTCTACCCAGGGAAAACGTGGAGCCTCCCAATTTTTGGCTGCCCTGCCTAAGGGCTATACTATAATACACCCACTTCCTGACAATGGACACTTAATGTTTTGAGGCCCTCATGCACGTCTCTACCCAGGGACAACGTGGAGCCTCCCAATTTTTGGCTGCCCTGCCTAAGGGCTATACTACAATAGACCCACTTCCTTACAATGGGCACTTCAGGTTTACAGGCCATCATGCACGTCTCTATCCAGGGACAACGTGGAGCCTCCCAATTTTTGGCTGCCCTGGCAAAGGGCTATACTAAAATAGACCCACTTCCTTACAATGGGCACTTCAGGTTTACAGGCCATCATGCACGTCTCTATCCAGGGACAATGTGGAGCCTCCCAATTTTTGGCTGCCCTGCCTAAGGGCTATACTACAATAGACCCACTTCCTTACAATGGGCACTTCAGGTTTACAGGCCATCATGCACGTCTCTATCCAGGGACAATGTGGAGCCTCCCAATTTTTGGCTGCCCTGCCTAAGGGCTATACTACAATAGACCCACTTCCTTACAATGGGCACTTCAGGTTTACAGGCCATCATGCACGTCTCTATCCAGGGACAATGTGGAGCCTCCCAATTTTTGGCTGCCCTGCCTAAGGGCTATACTAAAATAGACCCACTTCCTTACAATGGGCACTTCAGGTTTACAGGCCATCGTGCACGTCTCTATCCAGGGACAATGTGGAGCCTCCCAATTTTTGGCTGCCCTGCCTAAGGGCTATACTATAATACACCCACTTCCTGACAATGGGCACTTCAGGTTTACAGGCCATCATGCACGTCTCTATCCAGGGACAATGTGGAGCCTCCCAATTTTTGGCTGCCCTGCCTAAGGGCTATACTACAATAGACCCACTTCCTTACAATGGGCACTTCAGGTTTACAGGCCATCATGCACGTCTCTATCCAGGGACAACGTGGAACCTCCCAATTTTTGGCTGCCCTGGCAAAGGGCTATACTAAAATAGACCCACTTCCTTACAATGGGCACTTCAGGTTTACAGGCCATCATGCACGTCTCTATCCAGGGACAATGTGGAGCCTCCCAATTTTTGGCTGCCCTGCCTAAGGGCTATACTACAATAGACCCACTTCCTTACAATGGGCACTTCAGGTTTACAGGCCATCATGCACGTCTCTATCCAGGGACAATGTGGAGCCTCCCAATTTTTGGCTGCCCTGCCTAAGGGCTATACTATAATACACCCACTTCCTGACAATGGACACTTAATGTTTTGAGGCCCTCATGCACGTCTCTACCCAGGGACAACGTGGAGCCTCCCAATTTTTGGCCGCCCTGCCTAAGGGCTATACTACAATAGACCCACTTCCTTACAATGGGCACTTCAGGTTTACAGGCCCTCATGCACGTCTGTATGCAGGGGCATTGGTGAACCTCACAATTTTGGACTGCCCTGGCAAAGGAAAATACTACAAAGACTCACTTCCTCAAAATGGGCACATTAGACTCAAGAGGCCTTCATGTACGTCTCTTCTCAGGGACATCGGAGTGCCACACAATGTTTTCACGTAAAATCTTTCATGTATTAATCTCAAAAAGTAACATACACCAGCTCTATCTCACTATTGGGTATGTGCCCTTAACATTTCCGCCATGAAAAATCATTTTGGGGTCATTTTGGAAGGTTTTCTGGTGAGTCCGTAAAAATGGCGTAAAACGCGGACAAAATTGTTCACAGCTGTGACTTTTCAGTGATAAATGCTTCAAGGGGTCTTCCCCATGCTGTTGCCATGTCATTTGAGCACTCTTCTGAGACTTTTGTGACATTTTTAGGGTTTCTCCATGCTGCCGGGGGGTCATTTCACAAAAATACTCGGGTCTCCCATAGGATAACATTGGGCTCGTTGCTCGGCCCGAGTACACGAGTATCTTGGGAGGCTCGGCCCGAGCTTCGAGCACCCGAGCTTTTTAGTACTCGCTCATCACTAATTTTTAGGGTTTCTACATGCTGCCGGGGATCATTTCATAAAAATACTCGGGTCTCCCATAGGATAACATTGGGCTCCGTGCTCGGGCCAAGTACACGAGTATCTGGGGATGCTCGGCCCGAGCCTCGAGCACCCTAGCTTTTTAGTACTCGCTCATCACTAATAACAATAATTATCCCTGACAATGCAACTACTGCCCTTAAACTGGCAGCATAGTTTGCTAGTATAATGGCTTAGTAACAATGAGTTTGAGTGTGCAATGCAGGCAGACGTGCTGCAAATATCTTTGCACTAGTGGGACAATACAGAAGTCCAACAGCCACGTTTAGGATGCCACTAAGTTTCCTCAGTGTTTGCTAGTATAATGGCTTAGTAACAATGAGTTTAAGTGTGCAAAGGGCAGGAGGGTACAGTGGCAGGGTTGTGGGTCTGGGTAGAGGAAAGGAAGCCTCCCTTTCTATCCCTCCTAATGGGGAAATGCAGCGAGGAAATCCCTGAGCTTAGCTACACAGACGCTGTCATCTTGTGTAGCTGTTAAAATCTGTTTTCACGGCCCTGACTGTCACCTATGGCTCTGACCCTGCCGGTATTAGCCCTTACAAGGGCTGAAAGAAACTTCTATCCCTATTCTGTATAGCGCTGTGTATAGAGCGTACACAGCAGTATCGGAGACAGAAGCTACGCCGACGGTGACTGACACCAAGACGCAGAAGGAAGATAATGGCGTGCTGGAGGAAAATGTCCGTTTTTATAATGCAGGGACATGTGACATGGACATCCTATCACACATGCCGTTGCTTCTCTGGCTAAAAGTCCACTTAGCTGTGTGTGTGTCTGGGATTGGCTGACATGCTGGCTCGCCCCACTACACGCGCGCTTAGGGAAGGAAAAAAACAAAAAAACAAATGGCGATCGCCATTATCCAAACAGCAGTGATCTGAATGCGCTGTTCCCGCACACTATACACTGAAATTTCATAATAGTGTGAGTCACAGAGTGACTTACTATTACAGCGGAAAGCCAGCTAGTAATTAGCTTGTCTTTTTGCTGCTAGAACCGTTCTCGAACGTATCTAGAACTATCAAGCTTTAGCAAAAAGCTCGAGTTCTAGTTCGATCTAGAACAGCCCCCAAAATCACTCGAGCCGCGAACTGGAGAACCTCGAACCGCGCTCAACTCTAGTGATAAACAGGTGTATTTTCCAATTCCAGATCTTAAATTAGAGATAGTGGTACATGGTCTCCAGTCAGGGGACTGATTGATCCTAAAAGGACAAGCAAGAGAGAGCCATGAATCAAGATTAGATGAGCTGATCCAGTTTCTCCTAACCACAGAAATTTCGAAGAAGCTCAAGGGCAGGACAACATGGATCCATGCCTTGCATTGGAAGGGTCGATCTACTAGAGCTGCACTGAAAGTCCTGCTCATACTTATCCTTTTCAAAAGACCTGTACAGTCTCAGACCATCATTGCCAAAATAGGTAGAAGAGAGGACTTAGAGAACCTTGAGACATGGGGAAAGACCAGCTACAAAGGGTGAGGACTCGTCTAGGAGCCCTTGGTCTCAAACCGGTGAAGAAAACCCCTTTTCCTATCCGCCCATGCCTCAACGTTCAGTCAGGCAGGTCTTTCGCACAGATATTTTCTGCCTCTCTTCCTAAGGGAACACAGTTCCCCTAGTATTCAGTAATGGCAGAAATAAGTCTTTAGAGGGGACTGTTGAGGATAAGAATTAAGTAACCAAAAATACTTAATTCAGCCATTTCATAGACTCAAATATATAGTTTAGTTGATGTAACCTAACACATATTTATGAATGCTTTTGTTTCTTACTAAAACGTGTATATATATATATATATATATATATATATATATATATATTACATATTTAGTGATTTTCCTCAATACAATATACCAGCACATGTAACTTGAAGATGTCTGCTGCATCCTGTTCAACGCCCAGCTAATGAATACCATATGGAAGACAGATGAAGTTTGGACTGACCAATCCAGTAGAGACTATGCAAATTCCTATACGTCCTGAGTCCAGCCTGCGATACCTGATTGGACTATATTTTGTCCCTTTACTTCTTCTGAACTATAAAGTTTCCCGAACAATAAAGAGAGCCAGAAGCTCACTGGCGTCCGTCATGAGAGAAAGTTCATAACCGATCCAGTGTCAGTTATTGTTCTTTCTCGAAGTGCACACATGACATTATAATTTGAAATCGGCAATTAGACCTTAAGAGACCCTTTGTAGTCTCATCCTCAACAACTTCACAGTGACAATCAAAGTTCAGTTAAAAGCAGGACCTTTGATGACGTCATAGTCATGTAACCAGTTTGTAACAAACAAGGTGATACAACATTCACACCTGACTCACACATGGCCAGGAAGTCATGGAAGGTCCTTTAACCCAGGGTCACAGCAATGATCAAGCACAGCGGCCGGGAGACAGAGTCTGCAGGACGTGTTGCGTGACCTGTAAGTATAATGACAATGCTTTTTAATAATTTCCTTTTTTTTTTACAGCCTCTGGACCCGATCTGGACTCGATTTGTAACACGAGCTTCCCAGGAAAGCTCGTGATTGGGATCGTGTACGGGATGACTATGTGATTGGTATGATCCCCGATCTTTACAGTTTGGGATCGCCCATCACTACTAAAGACTATGAAGTGATTCAGGCAGAAAAAGACTCTCTCTCCAGAAGGAACGAGTAAAGATGTGTTTGGAAGCTTTGAAGAGTTTAAAGCCACCGCTACCCAAGTTTCATTGACTGACATAAGTCAAGATTTTAAGGCTAGTGGAGATGAAGAATTAGTGTTTGATGAAGACCTGAACTCAAAGACCTGTATGAAGAGTTTGTAGTTGGGATGCCGGAGAAGAAAAGAATTGTTGATAGAAACGTAGAGTTTTATTAAATGCATGACGTGCCTTTGTGTTTTACAGGTGACCGCATGGTTGAGGACAACTAGGATTAAAGTGGGAGTGGATATAAGAAGGTGTCCAGTGGCCTGCTGCCCCTGAAGACATCATGCCTTTATATGTGTGATTATAGGAAATGTTATTAACCTGTGTGTTTTTAGGTGTAATGTTTGGTAATCTGGAAAAGTCAGACTGCCTTGTCATGTGGGTTATGTCGCTGTACTGTCAGCTACCACAAGATGGCAAAGGGCTCCTTCGCTGAGAAGGGAAGCTCAGATAAAAAACACACTATGAGGAAAAAGAAATGGATCGCACATCACAAAAAATACAATGATCTAAAGCCGCTAGGCAAAAAATAAAATAGAACATGAGGTTCTTTTGTTACCATTCTGATTAGATTGTATTAAGCCCACTGCCACATCACGGCAAACCTCTTGAGTGGGTCCCTATACTAAACCTTTTAGTACGGCACTGTGCACTAACCACCGCTGCAGCGACAAAGTGCCAGCAGGGCAGGCAACCTGGTGCCTCACAGCGCCCATGCTGCAAGGCAAAGCCTCCAAGGCTCCAGGCCACGCGCCCCACCGACACGACACCACCACAACAGTGGCCACCACACAGCACCAGCACACAGTGAGAGGAGCTGCGCACTCACCTCCCACTGGCTCCCATATGTGAACTGGGAGATAAACAAGGCGGACCCCCTCTTGCAATCTCCTGCTGATTAAAATCACCTGTGCCAAATGGGGGGAGTGCAGATCCAAGCAAAAAAAGAGAAAGGGGATAAAATGTTGTATAACACACTATGAGGAAAAAGACATGGATCACACATCCCAAAAAATACAATGATCTAAATCTCCCTAATGAGTCACCCCTGGTGCGCCCATTCAGTATATACAGCCCCAAGCTCCGGCACAGGTTCAGCAGTGTTCTGCCGCTTTTATTCACCACTCTGTCATAGCTGTTTTTTGTTGTCTGTACTAAGTATCTGTAGAAGGGCTCATCTCCCAGGCCGTATGCGTTTCCATCAGGTGACAGGTAGTCCTTCTCTGTACCTGTCCTGGCGTTCAGGTCTCCACAGATGAGCACCTTACCTTTGGACTGGAATTGGGCAGCCTCCCTCTGAAGTTCCTCGTAGATGTCCAACTTAAAGTATGGGGATTCTGATGGAGGGATGTAGGCTGCGCAGAGGTAGATGTCCTGCTGAGAGGTGAGGATGGAGCTGCTTATCTGCATCCAGATATGGCTTTCTCCTCTTTTTATTGCCACGATATGTTCTTGGATCTCCTCCTTGTACCATATTAGTATGCCCCCTGAGCAGCGGCCGTGTTTGGTGTTCTTGTTTTTCTGGGCGGAGACAGAAAATTCCTTGTATCTCATGGGTGCGAGAGATTCCTCCTCTGCCCGGGCCCATGTCTCCAGGAGGATCTGGATGTCAATGTTCTTTAGCCTCTGTTTGAAGGCTGGGTCATTTGTCATGGACCTAAAAGCTGAGGCATTCAGTCCTTGAATGTTTCAGCTGCTGATAACTAAGGATGTCATATTTAGTTGATATACCTTATAATGAGGAAGGATAGATTTTCATAGGACATAACCGGATTTAGTGGTGGGTTTGGGTGGCATATTTTAGTAGTGTCCCAAGAGTTTGCTGCACAATGTGTTGAGCAATGTCCTTATTTCTGCCATGTTGATGCCCTCTGTTGCTTTGTATTGCCAATGTGGGACATGTGGTCTCGTGTATTTCTGCCATCTCTGTGGACTCTCTCCGTGGTCTTGCTTGTGGTCTTGGAGGTCTGTTTAGAACCATGTCCTTTAGCTCTCTTGCTAGATGGCTGACTCCTTGTTTATTGAGGTGTTTGTCGTCATAGAGGTGATGGAGCGTTATTTCGGGGTGTCTTGCCAGCTGTATGTTTGGTGCTGAGGTAAAACTGGTGGCCAGCTCTGAATTGATTTGCTGGGGTATTTGTTGGTGTATATCTTTCCTTGGAAGCAGGGCAGACAGGATTATTTTGGTTCTTGGGAGTTTTTGCTGGGCTGCTATTGCGAGTTTTGATAGGTCCTTTGTGACTGTCTCTTGGTGGATATCGTTTGTGCCGGTGTGTAGTATGAGGTGTGTGGACTCTATGAAATATGGGTTACTGATCACCTTCTCTGCTTGTGGGATCGTTGAGCAGCGAATTTTTATAATCCGAGTCCTCGGAAACAGTCTCTTAGTGTCCAGATATTTCCCGTTTGAGTCTATTATTAGGACTATATCAGGATCCAGTGTTTTATTTGGGCCATTTGTTTTCTGTGTGTTGGGTCTTTGAGTGTTGGTTGCCCTTGTTTGTTGTGATAATGGGGCTTCATTTTTATTGCTGGGGATGATGGTAGGGGTTTCCTTTGTATTGTTGTGTCTAGGGGTGTTGGATACCCTGATTTGCTGTGCTGGTGGGGCTGTATTGTTATTGCTGGGGTTATATGTATTGTCCATCTGGCTGAGGTTGTCACAGGTCGGTGATATATCTGGCACCAGGGTAGTTGGTGCAGGCATTTGTTTTGGGTGAGTGCTTATACTTTGAGGTGCCCTCTCTATTTTTTGTTGTATTATTGATTTTTTTGCTGGGTTATTTCTTCTTTGAGGTATGCATTTTCTTCCTGCAGCCCTTGAAGTGACCTTTGCAATTCCCACAGGTCTGTTTTCACCCTTGATATTTCGCCCCTCAGTTGGTCATTTGCATTTTTCTCACCTTGGCTTCTTTGAAATTCTTCTTTGAATTGAATAAACTCGCTTTCTAATTGGGACAAGCAGTCTCTGAGTATTTATTTATTGTTTATTTATAGAGCACCATTGATTCCATGGTGCTGTACATGAGGGGGTTACATACAGAATACATGTACACGTTACAATAGACAGACTAGCACAGGGGGAAGAGGGCCCTGCCCTTGCGGGCTTACATCCTAAAGGATTTTGGGGAGGAGGGTTGTGATGATTGGGATGTAGATGGAGCTCAGGGGTGGCTGGAGATTCTGTCTGCTGTGGTCTGGTCACTTGTGATTATGCTTCCTTTCTGCCTTAGAGTTTTCACTTGTTTTTTAATGTGCTGGAATTATTGATGAAATTCCACCATGTTTGGAGTTCCTTGGACCATGATAGTTGTCGCGGGCGGAGGAGGGGACGCTGCGCTCTCCCACTGCTCGGGTCCGGCTGCTGCTGCTGCTCGGTGGTGGCTCGAGCGGTGGGCCAGATCCCGGGGACTCGAGCGGCGCTCCTCGCCCGTGAGTGAAAAGGGGGTTTGATTAGGGGGGATTTGATATTATCCGTGACGCGACCCACGGTTGTGGTGATATTGGTGACACCACCGCTGCTCTAGACGGGAATCCCGGGAGCGATGACAGGGAGCAGCTTTGTTGTTAGTTCTCCCCTCCGTGGGTAGGTGGTTGGTTGTCCCAGGGCCCGATGATGGGGTAGGGATGGATGGCAGGCGGGTGGTGAGTATAGTTGAGCGCAGTTCGAGGTTCTCCAGTTCTAGGCTCGAGTGATTTTGGGGCCTGTTCTAGATCGAACTAGAACTCGAGCTTTTTGCAAAAGCTCGATAGTTCTAGAAACGTTCGAGAACGGTTCTAGCAGCAAAAAAGCATCTAATTCCTAGCTGGCTTTCCGCTGTAATAGTGTAAGTCACTCTGTGACTCACACTATTATGACATTTCAGTGTATAGTGTGCGTGAACAGCGCCTTCAGATCACTGCTGTTTGTATAATGGCGATCGATATTTTTTTTTTTCTTTCCTTGTCTTCCTTCCCTAAGCGCGCGCGTCTTGTGGGGCGGGCCAGCATGTCAGCCAATCCCAGACACACACACAGCTAAGTGGACTTTTAGCCAGAGAAGCAACGGCATGTGTGATAGGATGTCCATGTCACATGTCCCTGCATTATAAAACCGGACATTTTCCTCCTGGACGCCATTATCTCTTCTGCGTCCTTGGTGTCAGACATCACAGGCGCAGCTCCGTCCTGAGTCCTATCGCTGATACAGCTGTATGCGCTCCATACACAGCGCTGGACAGCATAGGGATAGCACTTTCCATCAGTCCTTTTAAGGGCTCGTACCGGCAGGGTCAGAGCCATAGGTGACAGGTCCTGAAAACAGAGACAGCGTCTGTGTAGCTAATGTCAGGGATTTCGTCGCTGCATTTCCCCATTAGGAGGGAATAGAAAGGCAGGCTTCCTTTCCTCTACCCAGAGCCCCACAATCCTGGCACTGTACCCTCCTGTCCTCTGCACACTCCAACTCATTATAACTAAGCCATTATACTAGCAAACACTCAGTGTACCTAGTGGCATCCTAAACGTGGCTATTGGACTTTGCTATAGTCCCACTAGTGCAAAGACATTTGCAGCACCTCTGCCTGCATTGCACACTCCAACTCATTATAACTAAGCCATTATACTAGCAAACACTCAGTGTACCTAGTGGCATCCTAAACGTGGCTATTGGACTGTTGTCTAGTCACACTAGTGCAAAGACATTTGCAGCACCTCTGCCTGCATTGCACACTCCAACTCATTATAACTAAGCCATTATACTAGCAAACACTCAGTGTACCTAGTGGCATCCTAAACGTGGCTATTGGACTGTTGTCTAGTCACACTAGTGCAAAGACATTTGCAGCACCTCTGCCTGCATTGCACACTCCAACTCATTATAACTAAGCCATTATACTAGCAAACACTCAGTGTACCTAGTGGCATCCTAAACGTGGCTATTGGACTTTGCTATAGTCCCACTAGTGCAAAGACATTTGCAGCACCTCTGCCTGCATTGCACACTCCAACTCATTATAACTAAGCCATTATACTAGCAAACACTCAGTGTACCTAGTGGCATCCTAAACGTGGCTATTGGACTGTTGTCTAGTCACACTAGTGCAAAGACATTTGCAGCACCTCTACCTGCATTGCACACTCCAACTCATTATAACTAAGCCATTATACTAGCAAACACTCAGTGTACCTAGTGGCATCCTAAACGTGGCTATTGGACTTTGCTATAGTCCCACTAGTGCAAAGACATTTGCAGCACCTCTGCCTGCATTGCACACTCCAACTAATTATAACTAAGCCATTATACTAGCAAACACTCAGTGTACCTAGTGGCATCCTAAACGTGGCTATTGGACTTTGCTATAGTCCCACTAGTGCAAAGACATTTGCAGCACCTCTGCCTGCATTGCACACTCCAACTCATTATAACTAAGCCATTATACTAGCAAACACTCAGTGTACCTAGTGGCATCCTAAACGTGGCTATTGGACTTTTCTATAGTCCCACTAGTGCAAAGACATTTGCAGCACCTCTGCCTGCATTGCACACTCCAACTCATTATAACTAAGCCATTATACTAGCAAACACTCAGTGTACCTAGTGGCATCCTAAACGTGGCTATTGGACTGTTGTCTAGTCACACTAGTGCAAAGACATTTGCAGCACCTCTGCCTGCATTGCACACTCCAACTCATTATAACTAAGCCATTATACTAGCAAACACTCATTGTACCTAGTTGCATCCTAAATGTGGCTATTGGACTTTGCTATAGTCCCACTAGTGCAAAGACATTTGCAGCACCTCTGCCTGCATTGCACACTCCAACTCATTATAACTAAGCCACTATACTAGCAAACACTCAGTGTACCTAGTGGCATCCTAAACGTGGCTATTGGACTTTGCTATAGTCCCACTAGTGCAAAGACATTTGCAGCACCTCTGCCTGCATTGCACACTCCAACTCATTATAACTAAGCCATTATACTAGCAAACACTCAGTGTACCTAGTGGCATCCTAAACGTGGCTATTGGACTTTGCTATAGTCCCACTAGTGCAAAGACATTTGCAGCACCTCTGCCTGCATTGCACACTCCAACTCATTATAACTAAGCCATTATACTAGCAAACACTCAGTGTACCTAGTGGCATCCTAAACGTGGCTATTGGACTTTGCTATAGTCCCACTAGTGCAAAGACATTTGCAGCACCTCTGCCTGCATTGCACACTCCAACTCATTATAACTAAGCCATTATACTAGCAAACACTCAGTGTACCTAGTGGCATCCTAAACGTGGCTATTGGACTGTTGTCTAGTCACACTAGGGCAAAGACATTTGCAGCACCTGTACCTGCATTGCACACTCCAACTCATTGCACTGCACTGCACACTCCAACTTTATTATTCTGCTGTTAATAAAGCTAGACCACCACTGCAATCTACACCACCTCTCAATTTTTACTACCACATTTTCAGTCCACAATCTTGTCGCAATCAACATGAGTGGCAAAATGACAGATGCTGGTGGAAAGGGGAAGAGGCGTGGTGGAAAAGGCAAAAAAGGTTTTGTCCGTGGGGAAGGTGGCAAAGCTCCATTATCATCTGCTGAAGATAGACCATCTACCAGCAAAAGTAAGATGTCTACTACTTACCGTGGACAATCCGATGTGCTCCCTTTTTTACGGACACGAACAACAGGAACAAAGGTAGATGATGGCCAAAAAAGGAAAATGCTTGAATGGATCTCAAGTGGTCCAACAAGTGCCCTCTCAGCCACTTCAAGTACCGCATCCAAAAAACACCAGTCCTTTGAGTTGTCATCCCAATCAAACTTGCTTTCTCCCAGCTCTGAAGTCTCCATCAGCCCTGCACAGTATGGTGGAACTGAGATGGCTGAGTCTGCAGAGCTGTTCAGTCACACTATAGCCTGGGAATCAGAGGTCTGCTCCCAAGCTACAGTGAGTACAGAACAGGAAATGGTCTGCAGTGATGCCCAGAACCTTTGTGACTCTGATTCAGGCCGTGAGGACCAAGTTTCTGAGCATAATGTTGACCCTTTGTCACAAACTGTAACACCTGTGGTTATAGACAATGAGGAACATACTGATGAAGATGAGACGCAGATACCCGATTGGGATGACAACTTAAATATTCGGTCAGGGCAAGAAGAGGCTCGGTCTGAGGGGGAGGGGAGGGGAGTGCAAACACAACAATTGATGATGAAGTTCTAGATCCCACCTACTGTCAACCCACAGTCAGGCACTCGAGGAAGTCAACAGAGGTGGTGGAGGAGGATGCAACTGATGACGAAGTTACCTTGCGCCTTCCTGGACACAGTCGGAGTACTGGTAGCACATCTACAACTGCATCCTCAGCCACCACTCTGCCTCTGAGCATTATTCGGGGTGGATCAACAGGTCGCATGGCCTCTAAGCCTTGCCTAGCCTGGTCCTTTTTTGACATAGAAAAAGATCGCCCAAATTATGTGATCTGTAAAATTTGTCATGGTTCTCTTAGTAGAGGTCAAAACCTCAGCAGTTTGACAACTTCTTCCATGAATCGTCACATTAATAAATATCATATGGCCCGGTGGGAAGCTCACCGTGCTGCAATGCGGCCTAGCGGAGCGAACCATCCACCGCCTGCCCCTTCCAGTGCATCCGTGCACTCTTCATCTTCTAGGACTGTGGGGACAGCTGTCACACCTGTTTTTCCACCCACAACTTCCACCACTGTAACCGCAACAGGCAGTTTGCTTGGTAGGTCGTCAGTTGGTTTGGAAGGGGAAACAAGTGAGTGTGTACAGCTCTCTCAGACATCGATAGCACCAACATTGGATGAAGGCAACATCATGTCTCCGCCTGCACTTTCCTCACAAACCTGCATTTTTCCAGGGACACCCTACTCAACACCGTCTACACACAGCAGCCAGATCTCTGTCCCTCAGATGTGGTCAAATAAAAGGCCAATTCCTGCGACCCATGACAAAGCTAAGAGGTTGACTCTATCCCTCTGTAAGCTGTTGGCTACCGAAATGCTGCCTTTCCGTCTAGTGGACACACAGGATTTTAGAGACCTTATGTCTGTCGCTGTGCCCCAGTACCAGATGCCTAGTCGCCACTACTTCTCTAAGAAAGGTGTGCCCGCGCTACACCAGCATGTCGCACACAACATCACCGCTTCCTTGAGAAACTCTGTGTGTGAACGGGTGCATTTCACCACCAATACTTGGACCAGTAAGCAGTGTCAATCCTCTGTCTGTCCAAGTTCCGCCACTGCTTCTGCATCCTCCACCTCATCTGGCTCCTCCACCTCCGCCCCAAGCCTGCCTGGTCAGGCCACCAGCGTTCTCACTGCGCAGAAGGAATCACGCACCCCTCATTACTATGCTGGAAGCAGAGCGCAACGGCATCAGGCGGTCTTTAACTTGACATGTCTTGGGAATAAGAGTCACACAGCTGAGGAGTTGTGGTCAGCTCTGCGGTCCGAGTTTAATAAATGGTTGTCTCCACTCAACCTGCAGCCTGGTAAGGCCGTGTGCGACAATGCTGCAAACCTGGCTGCGGCCCTTCGCCTGGGCAAGGTGACACACGTACCTTGTATGGCTCACGTGTTGAACCTTGTCGTCCAGCAATTTTTAACACAATATCCCGGCCTAGATGGCCTTCTGAACAGGGCACGAAAACTGTCTGCTCACTTCCGCCGTTCAAGCGCCGCAGCTGAGCGACTTGCATCGCTCCAGAAGTCTTTCGGCCTGCCGGTTCATCGCCTGAAATGCGATGTGGCGACACGCTGGAATTCAACTCTCCACATGTTACAGCGACTGTGGCAGCACCGCCGAGCCCTGGTGCAATACGTCATGACGTATAGCCTGGGCCAACGAGATGCAGAGGTGGGGCAGATCACCCTGATGGAGTGGTCTCAGATCAAGGACCTATGCACCCTTCTGCACAGTTTCGACATGGCGACGAATATGTTTAGTGCTGACAATGCCATTATCAGCATGACGATTCCAGTCATTTACATGCTGGAGCTCATGCTAAACACTATTCGGAGTCAGGGGTTGGGACAACAGGAAGGGGATGAACTACAGGAGGATTCATATGCGCAAGACACAACAACATCAACAAGGTCCAGACGTTCATCATCACCAAGACGCCAGGCATGGGACCATGGGGGACAGGGATCAACAAGGGCGCATGGTAGCAGGCGAGATGTTGAGGAAGGTGCAGGAGAACATGAAGAAATGGAGGACGAACTGTCCATGGACATAGAAGACTCAGCAGATGAGGGAGACCTTGGTCAAATTTCAGTTGAAAGAGGTTGGGGGGAGATGTCAGAGGAAGAAAGAACGGTTAGCACCTCTATGCCACAAACACAGCGTGGACTTGGTCCGCATGGCTGCGCAAGACACATGAGTGCCTTCTGGTTGCACTACCTCCAAAATGACCCTCGTATTGTCAAAATTAGAAGTGATGATGACTACTGGCTTGCTACACTATTAGATCCCCGGTACAAGTCCAAATTTTGTGACATAATTCCAGCCATAGAAAGGGACGCATGTATGCAGGAGTATCAGCAGAAGCTGTTACTCGATCTTAGATCGGCTTTTCCACCAAACAACCGTGCAGGTGCAGGGAATGAATCTCCCAGTTGTAACTTGACAAACATGGAACGGTCTCGTCATCTTCAACAGTCTACCCGTACCAGTAGGACCATATCTGGTGCTGGTAACAGCAATTTTATGGAATCTTTTCATAATTTTTTTAGACCCTCCTTTGCAAGGCCACCAGAGACAACAAGTCTGACACATAGTCAACGGCTGGAGAGGATGATACAAGAGTATCTTCAAATGAACATCAATGCCATGACTTTGCAACTGGAGCCTTGCTCCTTTTGGGCTTCAAATCTAGAAAAATGGCCAGAGCTATCCAGTTACGTCTTGGAGATTTTGTCGTGTCCAGCTGCCAGCGTTGTCTCTGAACGTGTCTTCAGTGCTGCTGGGTGTGTGCTGACAGATAAGCGCACGCGTCTGTCCAGTGACAATGTGGACAGACTGACGTTCATCAAAATGAACAAGTCATGGATCCAGAAGGAATTTACTACCCCTGTGTCATCCTGGGGAGAGTAAATGCTTGTGGATTTGGAATTTGCTTGATGCAAATCTAGCTGTGAAGTGTACAACTAGGGCACAAGTGCTGCCACTGAATGGGTGGGTGTGTGTGGGGCCCAATTTTTGGAAAAAAGGGAGACTCCGCTTGGAGTAACCCTTGCTTGCTGTGTTTTTAAAAGAAGCCAAGATGAACAGAGCTGGGATCAGGAAAGACTTTGCTACCTACCCTGGTGTCATCCTGGGGACGGTTAATTAGGCCGTATTTTTGAATGTGCTTGATGCAAATCTAGCTGTGAATTGTACAACTGGGGCACAACTGCTGCCACTGAAGGGGTGGGTGTGTGTGGGGCCCAATTTTTGGAAAAAAGGGAGACTCCACTTGGAGTAACCCTTGCTTGCTGTGTTGTTAAAAGAAGCCAAGATGAACAGAGCTGGGGTCAGGAAAGACTTTTCTATCTACCCCGGTGTCATCCTGGGGACGGATAAGAATGGCGTATTTTTGAATGTGCTTGATGCAAATCTAGCTGTGAATTGTACAACTGGGGCACAACTGCTGCCACTGAAGGGGTGGGTGTGTGTGGGGCCCAATTTTTGGAATAAAGGGAGACTCCGCTTGGAGTAACCCTTGCTTGCTGTGTTTTTAAAAGAAGCCAAGATGAACAGAGCTGGGATCAGGAAAGACTTTGCTACCTACCCTGGTGTCATCCTGGGGACGTTTAATTAGGCCGTATTTTTGAATGTGCTTGATGCAAATCTAGCTATGAATTGTACAACTGGGGCACAAGTGCTGCCACTGAAGGGGTGGGTGTGTGTGGGGCCCAATATTTGGAAAAAAGGGAGACTCCGCTTGGAGTAACCCTTGCTTGCTGTGTTTTTAAAAGAAGCCAAGATGAACAGAGCTGGGATCAGGAAAGACTTTGCTACCTACCCTGGTGTCATCCTGGGGACGGTTAATTAGGCCGTATTTTTGAATGTGCTTGATGCAAATCTAGCTGGGAAGTGCACAACTAGGGCACAAGTGCTGCCACTGAATGGGTGGGTGTGTGTGGGGCCCAATTTTTGGAAAAAAAGGGAGACTACGCTTGGAGTAACCCTTGCTTGCTGTGTTTTTTAAAAGGAGCCAAGATGAACAAGTCATGGTTCAGCAAAGACTTTGCTACCTACCCCGGAGTCATCCTGGGGACGGTTAAGTATGGCGTATTTTTGAATGTGCTTGATGCAAATCTAGCTGTGAAGTGTACAACTAGGGCACAAGTGCTGCCACTGAATGGGTGGGTGTGTGTGGGGCCCAATTTTTGGAAAAAAAGGGAGACTACGCTTGGAGTCACCTTGCGGTGTTTTACATGATTTTAGAAGGGAGTGCCATGCCTATATCTGTGTGTCCTCCTCTTTTTCCTTGTCCTGCTCTTTTGTTTTCGCATGAGTATATGTCCTTGTCACTTTCCCATGTGTTTGTGTTGTGTTGTGAGTTGTTTGTCACCTTTTGGACACCTTTGAGGGTGTTTTCTAGGTGTTTTTATGTGTTTGTGATTGCCTGCCATTGTTTCCTATGCAGTTCGAGTTCGGTTCGTCGAACGTTCGACGAGCCGAACTCGAACGGGACCTCCGTTCGGCGAACCGACCTCGAGCCGAACCGGGACCGGTTCGCTCATCTCTAGTGGTGACGTGCAGGGTTGCGGGGGCAGCGCTGTGCCGCACAGCACGGTGGTACTCATTCAGCCAATGATGAAGACACAGTTCTTGGTAAAACACACGGCTGGATGGACGGGTCCCACAGGCGGCTGCGGTGTTGTTTTCTCCCAGCAGGTTGATGGTGACTGCCTTTCCCTGCACCTAAGTAGTGTAATGGTTCCAATGGGTTCCCACCGGTAACCCGCTCCCCGGCTTGGATATGGGCCGGAGGAGCCCCTTTTGCCCGCAGGCGCTGGCCCTGGGAACGGTAGCCTTGGCGGTGGCTGTGTTTCCCTCTAACGGTTGGACGGTTGCCTTCTGTCGGGACTTGGCTGATGGGAAACCCAGGAGGCTCCCTTCGCTAACGGATTTGGCAAATTCACGGCGACTCCTAGCCTTGCCGGGGTCCGCAAGCCCCTGCCGGTTGGTGCTGGCTTCTCTTTGTGTACCGGTCTGGTATCGCCGGGCCACTGCCCGTCCACGGTCCTTGCGGTAAACTCCGATAGGCCACTCATGCAGACGGTCACCACCGTCTGCCAACCTTGCTGATCCGTCCGGGCCACACACCCGGACCAACTTCAGGCTGCTTATCTGCCACTTTCCTTCCTCTCACTTTCCCTCCCAAAACTTATCTGCCTGCTTTTCCCGCCTCCAGGACTGTGAACTCCTCGGCGGGCGGGGACCAACCGCCTGGCCCCACCCCCTGGTGTGGACATCAGGCCCTGGAGGAAGGCAACAAGGATTTTTTGTCTGACTTCGGTGTGCCTGACCGGGAGTGTGGGGTGTGTTGTGTTGTTCTCTGTGGCCCCTGGCTTGTCTATTAGTAGTTTCTCTGGGTTTTTCTTGATAGTGTCCATTTTTATGGATTTTCTAGCTTCCTTGGATCTGGCATTCTCAGGGAAGGTTATCACTAATGTGTCAGGCCCCCTGCTAGCTCCAGTTGCCTTCTCCAGGTCTCCTGCATTGACTACAGTACAATCCCCGTGTTGTTTCATTTTAAAGGTCCTTCTTTTATATTTTCTAATGCGTAATATACGATCAATTCTTATTTTAGCAGTGTATTAGCATGGAGCCCTTACCTTGGGGATGCGCTGTACTGGTAGGGTTTGATGGTGGTCTGTTTGCTGGGTTTCCACTAGGCAATCTTGTTCTGCTTTTGCATCTTTGTATTAATTTTTCTTGTGATTTTTCTTGTCATTTCTTAAAATCCTTAAAATTTTTGTCCAGTGTGCTTAGTATTCCGTCATATCTGTAGATTTCCGTATTATGTCCTCCAATCTGCTCATTATAAGGTATAAACTCTAGTTCAATCAGGAGCTCATCTTACAGTGTCCTGCTCCTCCAGTGTCCAGTGTCCAGTCTCCTCTCTCTCCTCTCTTCTCTCTCTCCTCTATCTCTCTCCTCTCTCTCTCTCCTCTCTCTCTCCACGTCCGATGGCTGCAGGACCTGGCGATGATCCGTTGATGCGGTCACCTGACGGAATCAGCTAACACTATAAGTCCAGCGGTGAGGCCAGCTTTTTATCGCTGATGTGTCATGTGATTCAGGCCCTTGAATCTCACAGATCATCTGATCGCTTTGCCTTCCAGCAAACCTGTCAGCTGATATTGTATCCGGATTGGACAACGCAGGACCCATGACCCAGGATTACTGTGGAGGGGGGTTCTTTATTTCAATAAAGATGGAGTCACTAATTGTGTTGTGTTTTATTTATAATAAAAATATTTTTATGTGTGTTGTGTTTTTTTATCTGTGCTAGAAATTCATGGTGGCCATGTCTAATATTAGTGTGACACCATGAATTTTGGGCTTAGGGCCAGTTGATAATATACAGCTAGCCCTAACCCCATTATTAGCCAGCGTGCCACCCGTCACCAGGGCAGCTGGAAGAGTTGGATACAGCGCCAGAAGATGGCGCTTCTATGAAAGCGCTATTTTCTTGGGCGGCTGCAGACTGCAATTCGCAGCAGGGGTGCCCAGAAAGCTTGGGCACCCTGGGCTGCAGATTCCAATCCCCAGCTACCTAGTTGTACCTGGCTGGACACAAAAATTGGGCCAAGCCTACGTCATTTTGTTTTTTTAATTATTTCATGAAATTCATGAAATAATTAAAAAAAAGGGCTTCCCTATATTTTTAATTCCCAGCCGGATACAAATTGGCAGCTGGGGGTTGGGGGCAGCCCGTAGGTGCCTGCTGTACCTGGCTAGCATACAAAAATATGGCGAAGCCCACGTCATTTTTTTGGGGGGGGGCAAAAAACTCCTGCATACAGTCCTGGATGGAGCATGCTGAGCCTTGTAGTTCTGCAGCTGCTGTCTGCTCTCCTGCATACACTAGTGAATGGAGCATGCTGAGCCTTGTAGTTCTGATCCCCCGTCTCTCCCTCCGGCATACAGTCCTGGATGCAGCATGCTAAGCCTTGTAGTTCAGCATCTGCTGTCTGCTCTCCTGCATACACTAATGTATGAAGTATGCTGAGCCTTGCAGTTCTGCTCACCCTGCCTCTCCCTCCAGCATACAGTTCTGGATGGAGGATGCTGAGCCTTGTAGTTATGTAGCTGCTGTCTGCTCCCCTGCATACACTGGTGGGTGAAGTATGCTGAGCCTTGCAGTTCTGCTCCCCCTGCCTCTCCCTCCAGCATACAGTCCTGGATGGAGAATGCTGAGCCTTATAGTTCTGCAGCTGCTGTCTGCTATCCTCCATACACTAGTGGATGAAGTATGCTGAGCCTTGTAGTTCTACTCCCCCTGCCTCTCCCTCCAGCATACAGTCCTGGATGGAGCATGCTGAGCCTTGTAGTTCTGAAGCTGTCTGCTCTCTTGCATATACTAGTGGAGAATGAAGAACATATTGAAGAAGGAAATGACATCAGACCTTTTTTTTTTTTAATCTTTAAAAACACATAAAAACGCACTGAGCAAAAACGCAGCCAAAACCGCAAAAAAAACACATTTTTGATGAGTTTTTTAGGATGCTGCGTTTTTGTGCGTTTTTTGTGGGAAATAATGCACAAAAACGCAGCGTCAGAAAAACGCAGTGTGTGAACTTACACTAAGCGTTTCTATTACTATAAACGCAGCTATGAATGCAAGGGGTGGGTAGTACAATCATGTGTACAGGAAGAGGAATCCTTATGTTGGTAAACACAGAAGAGTGGATCCTCCCGGTACCGCCACCCCTGCTTCCACCTCTTGTCCAGCGCCATGTCTAGACCGGAGGTGGAAGCAGCTGCGAAATCAAAAGTGAATAGTAGAAAAACAAATATCATATTCAGCTGTCTGCAGACTCTCGGGACACGTCCGATGGCTGCAGGACCTGGCGGTGATCAGCTGATCGCATAAGTCCAGCGGTGAGAACGGCTTTTTACCGCCCGGCAGGCTTAAAATATCAGTTGATGCTGTCAGATAACCACATCAGCTGATTACCGCCGGGTCCTGCAGCGATCAGATGGGAGTCTGCACAGAAGTGTGTCATTTTTATTTTTTCTACTGATGAATCAGCTGATTGTATAAACGGCTTTAATACAATCAGCTGATGTGTCATGTGATTCAGGTCCTTGAACACCTGATACATCATCTGATCGCTTTGCCTTTCAGCAAACCAATCAGATGATATTGGATCCGGATTGGACATCGCGGAACCCTCAACCCAGGACTACAGCGGAGTGGGGGGGGGGTTCTTTAGTTCAGTAAAGATAGAGTCACTAAATTTCTAATAAAAATAATTTTCTGTGTGTTGTTTTTCTTTATCTTTACTAGAAATTCATGGTGGCCATGTCTATTTTGGCGTGACACCATGAATTTTGGGCTTAGTACCATCTGAGAATACAAAGCTGGTATTAATCCCTTTTGTTACCTCACGAGCCACCACCATCATGGCCGCTGGACGAACCAAGGATAAAGTGCCTGGAAATGGCGCTAAGACACAATGTGTCATTTTCAGGGGTGGCTGTGGGCTGCCGAGAATCCCAGCCCTAGGCTGCCTGGCTTTACCTGACTGGAGATCAAAATACGACGGGAGCCCACGCATTTTTTTTTTAACTATTTATTTAGATAAAAAAAATGAATGGGCTTCCCTGTATTTTGATTATCAGCCAAGGTAACGCCAGGCAGATGGGGGTGACAACCCGTAGCTGTCTGCTTTATCTGCGCTGAGAATCAAAAATACTGCGGAGCGCTACGTCATTTTTTTAATGATTTATTTTTACAGTTCTGTGATGTCAGGCAATGCAGGGAAGCCCATTTTTTTAGTTATTTAAATAAATAATTAAAAATAAAAATATGTGGGCTACTGCTGCATTTTTTGTATTGGTAGCTAAGGGTAAACCAAGCAGCTACTGGCTGCTAACCCCCACTGCTTGGTGTTACCTTCACTGGCAATCGAAAATCCAGGGAAGTTTTTTTTTTTGTTTTGTTTTTTTTTTAAGTTTTTTGCTTTCATAGAAGTGCCATCTTCTGGCGCTGTATCCAACTCTTCCAGCTGCCCTGATGCCTGGTGGCTCGCTGGGTAATAAGGGGTTAATACTAGCTTTGTTTTACTAGCTAGTATTAAGCCAGAGATTCTTAATGTCAGGCAAGTTTGACCCGGCTATTAAGAATCTCCAATAAATGGTTAAAAAAAGACACCACACAGAGAAAAAATACTTTAATAGAAATAAATACACAGACACACTTAGAGACTCCATGTTTATTACTCCCTCTCACCCCTACACGTTCCTGGTCTTCTTTCTCCTTTAACCCATGCAGCTTTGCTACATCAGACAGCACTGCATGGGAGGAAGAACGCTGCTGCTCCCATGCAGTCTAGTCAGTCAATGAGTGGGCTGCAGGTTGGTAAGCGGTGACGTCACAGCTGCCACCGTTGCAATAGTAACCTGACAGGTGGGTTATTATAGCAACTGATTCCCAGCACCACTATTCACCGGCTGTGGCATCCAGTCCCTGTATGTGGGCTGACTCTGTAAAGAGCGCCAATATGCAGGAACGGGGAGCCGAGCATGTGCCCAAGCATGTTGCCGGTATGCTCGAACAAAGAAGAGCTGCAAGAGCTGCATTGTTCCATGTAGTAAGGACCGCCCACTTACAAAATTTCTGACAATATATCTCCGTGGGTTCCCGACCCTGGATCACAGCTACTAATGTCTTCTCGGCTTGATCCGTAGCATTGGGTTCATCATATACCAACCCCAGAACCTGAAAAAAAATCCAGATCAGCAAGAACAGGATCTTCAGGCGCCAGGGAAAAGGCCCAGTCCTGGGATTCAGCACGCAACAGGGAGATAACAATCTGAACTTTCTGCCTGGAAGCCCCCGAGGACTTTGCTTTTAAGGCAAAAAACAACTTACAATTGTTCTTAAAGTTCAAAAATTTAAACCGATCCCCAGAAAGCAAAACAGGTACAGGGATCTTAGTTTCTACAGTAGGTGTCTGAGGAAGATAATCGGATATAGCCTTAACCCGAGAAGCAAGCTGATCA
This sequence comes from Anomaloglossus baeobatrachus, assembly GCF_048569485.1. Classification (NCBI taxonomy): domain Eukaryota; kingdom Metazoa; phylum Chordata; class Amphibia; order Anura; family Aromobatidae; genus Anomaloglossus; species Anomaloglossus baeobatrachus. The sequence goes on along the minus strand of NC_134355.1, from coordinate 692,340,200 downwards.
ACTTGCTCATCTAATTGTGCAACATCCATAGCAGCACAAGATCCTCCACGGCACACAGAGAAAAAGAGGAAAAATTCACAAAAAAAATAATTGTTACACACTTTTTTTTTCCTTCTTTTGAGTACCCTAGAATCTTCGTGCTACTGTTATGACTCAGTGACCGAGGAGGATCAGAAAAAAGACAAAAAATTAGGAATCCCAGAATGTTACCAGAAGTGGTTGGAATCTCAGCGAAGTGCAGACCTAACACTAACACACAACTAGAAGTAGCCGTGGGACGTGACTACGATGACCTGGTCGCCTCAACACAGCCGGAGAACTAATCATTCCTACAGAGAGAAATACAGGAAAGGCTTATCTGCCTCGGAGCAGTCTCCAAAGATATAGATATCCCCCCAGATATAAAGACGACGGTAATGTAGGAAAACACAATACACAGGTAGAAAACAGATTCAGCAAAGATGAGGCCCAAGCTATGTAAATAGGAAAGGACAGAAAAGAGCACTGTCTGCAGCGGTGTAATACCCTAGAAAAAGAACTAACATGCCTGATATGGAAAAATACTGAACCTACGCGGACTCTTCCCCACTATATCAGTACTCAGGTGTTACTGGGATCCAAAAAAACACTAATATAGTAGAGGAACTGAAATTAGTATCAAGCATGACAAAACAAAATACATAACAGAACATGGAGCAAGATACAAAGACATTCCCAGCAGGGAATGATCCAACTCCACCCAGAATTCCACACAGGCAAAATAGGAAATAAGCCTTAGTACCTAAACAGAAAAACACAAAAAGGTGGAAACCACCAGCAGAGGTACAAAGACAAAACTTATATGAAAGGAGTTCTGGTGGACACAGAAGGAAGGGCTGGCTTCAGAATGTCCTTAGCACACAGGAAACAACATTGAGCACCGGCCAGGAGCAAGAGAACACTACTCAGTTATACAGGCCCAGTCAGAACAACCAGATTGCCAATCATCCCCAGCTGTCTGGTTTCTATTCAGCAAGCCAACTTCACTACCAGCACTGACCACAAGAGGGAGCCCCAAACTGGAACCTAGTCCAAATGTAATCACAACAGCTAAGAAAAGCTCATGGCTGGGGGCCGCAGCCTGTAGCTGTAAGCTTTACTTGCGCTGGGTATCATAATATGGTGGGACCCTACGCCAATATTTTTATTTATTTACTTTTTTCCACACCACTATAGGGACACACAGTGTCTGTGATTCCAAGCCGTCAGACAGGCTGTCACACGGTGGGGGACACGGTCTGACTACAACCAATCAGAGATACAGGGACTGATGGTGGGTGGTGGAAACAGTGAATATGTAAAAGAGTAATGAGCAGCTCCAAAAGAAGTGTTACAACTAGAGATGAGCGAACCGGTCGCGGTTCGACTCGAGGTAGGTTTGCCGAAAGGAGGTCGCGTTCGAGTTCGGTGAGCCGTTCGACGAACCTCTCGAACCTCATAGGAAATAATGGGAGGCAATCACAAACACATAAAAACAACTAGAAAACACCCTCAAAGGTGTCCAAAAGGTGACAAACAACTCACAACACAACACAAACACATGGGAAAGTGACAAGGACAAATTCTCATGCGAAAACAAAGCAGCTTGATGAGGAAAAAGAGGATGACACACAGATATAGGCATGGCATGCCCTTCTAAAATCATGTATAACATCGCAAGGGGACTCCAAGCAGAGTCTCCCTTTTTTCCAAAAATTGGGCCACACAGACACCCCTTCAGTGGCAGTACTGTGCCCCAGTTGTACACTTCACAGATAGATTTGCATCAAGCACATTTAAAATACACCAGCATTTCCTCTCTTCAGGATGACATAGGGGTAGTAAAGTCTTTGTGGATCCATGACTTGTTCATTTTGATGAACGTTAGTCTGTCCACATTGTCACTGGACAGACGCGTGCGCTTATCTGTCAGCACACACCCAGCAGCACTGAAGACACGTTCAGAGACAACGCTGGCAGCTGGACACGACAAGATCTCCAAGGCGTAAGTGCCGGGCTCAGGCCATTTTTCAAGATTTGAAACCCAAAATGAGCAAGGCTCCATTTGCAAAGTCATGGCATCAATGTTCATTTGGAGATACTCCTGTATCATCCTCTCCAGCCGTTGACTATGTGTCAGACTTGTTGTCTCTGGTGGCCTTGCAAAAGATGGTCTAAAAAAGTTATGAAATGATTCAATAAAATTGCTGTTCCCAGCACCAGATGCGGTGCTACTGGTAAGGTTAGAGTGTTGATGATGACGAGATTGTCCTATGTTTGTCAAGTTACAACTGGGAGATTCACTCGTGCACCACAGTTGTTTGGTGGAAAAGCTGAGCTAAGATCGAGTAACAGCTTCTGCTGATATTCCTGCATACGTGCGTCCCTTTCTATGGCTGTAATAATGTCACAAAATTTGGACTTGTACTGGGGATCTAATAGTGTGGCAAGCCAGTAGTCATCATCACTTCTAATTTTGACAATGGACAGTTTGTCCTCCATTTCTTCATGTTCTCCTGCACCTTCCTCAACATTTTGCCTGCTACCATGTGCCCTTGTTGATCCGTGTCCCCCATGGTCCCATGCCTGCCACCTTGTGATGATGAACGTCTGGACCTTGATGATGTTGTTGTCTCTTGCGCATATGAATCCTCCTGTAGTTCCTCCCCTTCCTGTTGTCCCACCCCCTGACTACGAATAGTGTTTAGCGTGTGCTCCAGCATGTAAATGACTGGAATTTTCATGCTGATAATGGCATTGTCAGCGCTAAACATATTCGTCGCCATGTCAAAACTGTGCAGAAGGGTGCATAGGTCCTTGATCTGAGCCCACTCCATCAGGGTGATCTGCCCCACCTCTGCATCTCGTTGGCCCAGGCTATACGTCATGACGTATTGCACCAGGGCTCGGCGGTGCTGCCACAGTCGTTGTAACATGTGGAGAGTCAATTTCCAGCGTGCCGGCACATCGCATTTCAGGCGATGAACCAGCAGGTCGAAAGACTTCTGGAGCGATGCAAGTCGCTCAGCTGCGGCGCTTGAACGGAGGAAGTGAGCAGACAGTTTTCGTGCCCTGTTCAGAAGGCCATCTAGGCCGGGATAGTGTGTTAAAAATTGCTGGACAACAAGGTTCAACACGTGAGCCATACAAGGCACGTGTGTCACCTTGCCCAGGCGAAGGGCCGCACCCAGGTTTGCAGCATTGTCGCACACGGCCTTACCAGGCTGCAGGTTGAGTGGAGACAACCATTTACCAAACTCAGTCTCCAGAGCTGACCACAACTCCTCAGCTGTGTGACTCTTAGTTCCAAGACATTTCAAGCTAAAGAGCGCCTGAAGCCGTTGCGCTAAGCTGCCAGCATAGTAATGAGGGGTGCGTGATTCATTCTGCGCAGTTAGAACGCTGGTGGCCTGACCAGGCAGGCTTGGGGCGGAGGTGGAGGACCCAGACGAGGTTGAGGAGGCAGAAGCAATGGAAGAACTTGGACAGGCATAGGATTGACACACAAGTCTTGGGGATGGCCAAATTTGTGCAGCAGACCCTTCACCATCTATCACCATAGTTATCCAGTGCCCAGTCAGCGACATGTAATGTCCCTGTCCATGCTTAGTGGTCCACGTATCGGTGATGAAATGCACCCGTTAACACACAGAGTTTCTCAAGGAAGCAGTGATGATGTGTGCGACATGCTGGTGTAGCACAGGCACACCTTTCTTAGAGAAGTAGTGGCGACTGGGCATCTGGTACTGGGGCACAGCGACAGACATAAGGTCTCTAAAATCCTGTGTATCCACCAGGCGGAAAGGCAGCATTTCGATAGCCAAGAGCTTACAGAGGGATAAAGTCAACCTCTTAGCTTTGTCATGGGTCGCAGGAAATGGCCTTTTATTTGTCCACATCTGAGGGACAGAGATCTGGCTGCTGTGTGTAGATGGTGGTGAGTAGGGTGTCCCTGGAAAAATGCAGGTTTGTGAGGAAAGTGCAGGCGTAGACATGATGTTGCCTTCATCCAAAGTTGTTGCTGTCGATGTCTGAGACAGCTGTACACTCGCACTTGTTTCCCCTTCCAAACCAACTGACGACCTACCAAGCAAACTGCCTGTTGTGGTCACAGTGGGGGAAGTTGTGCATTGAAAACCAGGTGTGACAGCTGTCCCCACAGTCCTAGAAGATGAAGAGCGCGTGGATGCACTGGAAGGGGCAGGCGGTGGATGATCCGCTCCGCTAGGCCGCATTGCAGCATGGTGAGCTTCCCACTGGGACTTATGCTTGTTATTCATGTGATGATTCATAGAAGAAGTTGTCAAACTGGTGAGATTTTGGCCTCTACTTATAGATTGGCGACAAATTTTACAGATCACATGATTTTGGAGATCAGTTGCAAGGTCAAAAAAGGACCAGGCTAGGCAAGCCTTAGAGGGCATGCGACCTGCTGAGCCACCCCGACTAGTGCTCAGAGGCAGAGTTGGATTGTTTTTCTGGCCCCATTGGGACATTTCCCTTATGAATATTGTATGTCATCATGTATTGAACTCATTACATACACTTTTGTTTACTATATTGTCCCTGTACACCATGTTGCACCACCGAAGTGAACGCAATTGTTGTTGTTTTTATGTTGCATTTAAATTTGTCTCATGTTAATATTTTTCTTCTTTTTATTTTGTATATGATTTATATATAGGTACTTCTTCCTCTTCCTAAATTGTGGCCAAGATATCCCTACGATTTTTTCATCACTACTCCCTCCCCATTGGTGGATCTTTGAATTTCTGTATAGATTGGATCCATCTCTGGTTGCCGTTGCCGTCATCGTTAATTCCATATGGCGTACTTAGTTAATAATGTGGTTTCTGTGCCCCAATGTTTTATGTTTCCATATACAATCTATTGTCTGATTCTTACTGTATGACCGCGCGCGTCTGCCGGCAGGCTGATTGCTGGAGGTCGGTTGCGCGACGCTGCCCACTTTGGACGCATGCGCGGGAGTTAAGGAGACGTCCGCTCTCTCGCGCATGCGCCCTCTATATGGTGGTTTGTTGTCTTGCTCCGATCTCTGGCCTCCGCCGACGGCGCATGCGCACTAGCGGCTAGGATATTACCATGATTCAATACACCTGTGCTTGACTGCTTATATGGCGTCGGCACTCTCAAACACATCACCTTCTTGAAAAAGCGCCTAAAGTGAAACGGACGTTGAAGTCTCCTCTCCACCTCCCGGTCCTGCCAGTCATTTGGTAATTTCTCCGGTTTAACTGTGCACTTTTGCACCTCAATTTCCTCTTTGTCATTCACTTCTTTTTTTTTTTTTTTTTATCTCTTACTCTGTAACTGTTTTTGCGGTCGCACCACTGCCCAACATAGCAGCATACTATCTCCCCCCTTTTTTACCTTTGGCATTCCCTGTATTTACAGGCTTATGCATCTGGGCTGTTCACTCCTTACTGCTGCTGTGTTCGGCACTGGTGCCTCTGCTCATCACATTATCCCCTCACTTTCTTATAGTCCTCTTTACTGTTACACCTCTTTCTCTGCTAGACACTAGTTCTTACCGGAGAGTTATCCTTAGACTCCTTGGTGGGCTGCATAGCTCAAAAAAATTCAGTTTTTTTTACCGCAACCCTCTTTATCCACGACTATATTCATTGTATTAACTGCGTCTTTATGGGCGTGTGTAGTTTGGTCACTATATATATTATACTATAGCCTTACTCTTGTGATCCACAACTACACGCGCTTTTTGAAGATTGCTTTTATACAATTCGTGTGGGTTGGCTATGATATTACATTTTTATTGCAGCCTTACCTCTATGACCCACGGCTATTTTTACACCTTTATAGCCCTAGGGCCACTTTCTTGGTTCAGTGGTGGTTTGCCAATATATTACTGTCATTTATGACTATTTTGCAGCTTTTTGCTCTATAATTTTGTCCCTTCTGGGGGGTTCTACATCCCTTCCCCTTGGCAACTTCACCTCTCTGATCCACGACTATTCCCCTACTCGTTTCACTGGCAGGGTACAGGGTAGGTGTTTGTGGGTTTTAATATTGTGTTCCTTAGTAACCCATCCATCTTCCATCCACCTCCTTTGGCCTCATTTTTACATTTTTTGCAATTTACAAATACTTTATGACTGTTTTCTATTTATGAATAAATATCTTTGATGTCTAAATAAATACTATTTTTTGCATAAATTCAGTGCCTTCTCTCTTCCTTCCTCTTTGTTTAACATGTTTGTTCTGAAGTTGGCACCTCTCCTGTGGGAACCCTTGGTGTACTTCCCCCAGAGTATTGATTAGCCATGCATTTCTTGTTTATCATTTGCTTCCTCTCTGTGTTTCTCACAGTTATAACCACGGCTACAATGAATTTTCGAGCACGCGACCAGGCGTGGCTCAACCACCTGGATGAGGTCACCCAAAGTTGTGGTGGTACATCTTCTGTCAATATTTCTACCAATGGTGCTTCATCTGAGGACAAGTCTTTGCAGTCCTTGATGCATAAATACAGGGATTTATATAAAAAACGGACGCGCATTTGGTGGAATCGGGCTTTTCTAAATAAGTATTTGGAGAGTGGTTGGATCCCCCGTGGATTGCGCGTCCAGGTTTTCCCCTCCTTCCCTGTTACAGAAGGGGATTTTAAAACCAATTGGGAGAGTCACCTGCACAGGTGTTCCCTCAACCTTTTGGAGCTTTTGTCTAAACAAAATTTGTCCGCACTAGACCGCATGGAGACTGAGCTCGAGGCTCTTGAACTCTCCATTCAAAATTTATCCACTCCCGAAGCCTTGGAGATATTCAACACTGAGATTGCACGGGATGCACAAAAATGGGAGAAGGAGGTCTGCGATTTTAAATCGCGAAAATTTCAGCGAGATGCTAATGATTACAGGTCATGCCAAGTATATAAATGGAGTCATCGTTTTGCAAGGGGAAGAAATCCATCGAGACAAGGTCGCTCCTCTAGATCCCGGTCCACTTCACTCATTTCTGACTCTTCGGCTGAGGACTTGCCATTAGTTCCACCCGAGAGGACTCGTCTCATGCCTCATGCTAGCGGTATAACAACTCGCAGCAAGTTTAGAGAACCCCGCGTACTTTCAAAACCTGCGCCGGAGGCTAACATTTCTAAACATAAATTACAGGTAATTAACCTATCTACACGTGTCTTCTCGGATGTGGAACTGGATGTGCTGTCTAAAGGTCTTAATTTTTGTCCTACAAATTCTTTTAATTTATTTACAGCCTTGAAGGACATGAATCTATTTGCTAGAAAAATTCTACTACAGAGGTTATATTCTCGTAAGCAAGTAGTGAGTGATTTGGACCCGATCGAGAGGAGTGCCCTGCAGGACCTCCAGGATCTTCTGGAGGAACAAAATCCCATCACTGGTAGGTCCCCTGACTTCTTGAAACCCAGGTCCACGAGGTTCCCCCCCTTGTCCCTCTGCCCGGCAATTGACATCTTCACTAGGCTTGTAGCCGATGATTTTAAACAGCTCTCGGTGAAGCGTAGTTATGATAATCTTACCCACCGCCAAAGATTGGCAATCAAACGGCTGCAGCTCTGTGATGATGTCGTTGTTAAGGCGGCGGACAAGGGGGGCAACATCGTGATCTGGCCTGTGGACAAATACGAAAAAAAGGCCTACAGGCAACTTCGTGACAAGTCCAGATATTCACGCCTCACCTGTAATCCATTGACCTCCTTTTCCCATGAACTTAAGAGAATTCTATTGGGAGCACATGAGCGGGGAGTTATTGACGAGAAGATGTTCCAGGGCCTGCTCACTGGCTGTCCACGCGTCCCAACCTTTTATTTACTTCCCAAAATCCACAAGGATGCCCTCAACCCCCCGGGTCGTCCTATAGTGTCCGGCATAGGAGGAATGTGCGAGCCCATTTGTAAATTTATTGATTTTTACTTAAAACCTTTAGTGGAATGCCTCCCCTCCTATGTCAAGGACACTACGGACGTCCTGCGGCGTCTTGATGGCATCTTTGTGGATGATGACATGTTTTTGGTTTGTGCTGACGTGGAGTCTCTTTACACCTGCATCGGACATGAACACGGTCTGGAGGCGGTCCGCTTCTACCTCACAACCTCCGGCCTGGATGGTAAATTGGTGGAACTTCTACTCGAGCTGCTCAGTTTTGTTCTGACCCACAATTTTTTTGTTTTTAAAGATCTTTTTTATCTACAGCAGCGTGGCACTGCGATGGGCGCGGCCTGTGCGCCGGCCTACGCCAACCTCTTCCTGGGTTACTGGGAGAGGTTGGTGTTTGGCGACGGTTTCCCGCAGGCCAGCGCCCATGTGCAGTGCTGGCTGCGTTATATAGATGATATTTTTATTTTGTGGCAGGGCTCTTCTGGGCAGCTCGAGGAATTCATGTGTGGCCTTAACCGGAATTCCCTTAACATCAAGCTTACTTACAGATAAAGTCGATCCACTTTGGATTTTTTGGATATTGGGATTTCGGTGGATGGGCAGGGGGGCATTCAGACAGACGTCTTCCACAAGGACACGTCCGTCAATGCCCTCCTCCTTGCATCCTCTGGCCACACTCCTTCCACCATACGTGCCATCCCGACCGGACAGTTCTTGAGGATGAAGCGGATCTGCTCTACCCCTTCTAACTTTGAATCCCAGTCGTCCGATCTCCGATGCAGGTTTAAGGAGAGGGGGTATAGCAATAGGTGTATAAAGAAGGGCTATCTCCGTGCTAAAAATACCCCCAGAGATCAGCTTCTTCACTATCAACCACGTCGGCCAACCACAGACCACCAAATTAGATTTATTGGCACTTATAATTTTCAATGGGATGCGATGAGGGATATCCTGGGCAGACATTGGCCGGTCCTATTCACGGACCCGGTTCTGGCCGATCTTCTGCCCAGGAGGCCCCTCTTGACGGCCAGGCGGGCAAGGAACCTCGGAGATCTTCTTGTCAACAGTCATTACATCCCTCCCCGCTCTAACCCCTTTGGCTCTGGTCCCCCCCTTCGAGGTTGTTTCCCGTGCGGTCATTGTGCGGCATGTCCTAACATCTTGCGAGTGGCTTCCTTTACCTGCTCTGAGGGGAAAAGAACGTTCTCCATCGATCAGCGCATTACATGCGCCTCTACGCATGTTGTGTATTACGCTACCTTCCCATGCTCCCTGATTTATGTCGGTTTGACCTCACGCGAACTACGGGTTCGAGTCAGGGAGCACGTCAGTGATATTGGTGCTGCTGTTTCGGTGGAGGACGTTTCTTTGCTTAAGACACTCCCCCGCCATTTTCGCAGGTATCACGCTTGTGATGCCAAGCTTCTAATGGTTCTAGGTATTGACGTAGTCCACAGGGGAGTTCGGGGGGGCAATCTGCGTAAGACTCTCGCACAACGGGAGTCCAAGTGGATTGTCTCCCTAAACACTCTGGTCCCCCACGGTCTTAATTAGACGGTCAGTTACTCCCCCTTTCTTTAATTTCTATCATTTTTTATATATGTTTTTATTTATTTCCCTTCTCTTTTCCATACGTGCATCTGAATTGTTTTTCTGGCCCCATTGGGACATTTCCCTTATGAATATTGTATGTCATCATGTATTGAACTCATTACATACACTTTTGTTTACTATATTGTCCCTGTACACCATGTTGCACCACCGAAGTGAACGTAATTGTTGTTGTTTTTATGTTGCTTTTAAATTTGTCTCATGTTAATATTTTTCTTCTTTTTATTTTGTATATGATTTATATATAGGTACTTCTTCCTCTTCCTAAATTGTGGCAAAGATATCCCTACGATTTTTTCATCACTACTCCCTCCCCATTGGTGGATCTTTGAATTTCTGTATAGATTGGATCCATCTCTGGTTGCCGTTGCCGTCATCGTTAATTCCATATGGCATACTTAGTTAATAATGTGGTTTCTGTGCCCCAATATTTTATGTTTCCATATACAATCTATTGTCTGATTCTTACTGTATGACCGCGCGCGTCTGCCGGCAGGCTGATTGCTGGAGGTCGGTTGCGTGACGCTGCCCACTTTGGACGCATGCGCGGGAGTTAAGGAGACGTCCGCTCTCTCGCGCATGCGCCCTCTATATGGTGGTTTGTTGTCTTGCTCCGATCTCTGGCCTTCGCCGCCGGCGCATGCGCACTAGCGGCTAGGATATTACCATGATTCAATACACCTGTGCTTGACTGCTTATATGGCGTCGGCACTCTCAAACACATCACCTTCTTGAAAAAGCGCCTAAAGCGAAACGGACGTTGAAGTCTCCTCTCCACCTCCCGGTCCTGCCAGTCATTTGGTAATTTCTCCGATTTAACTGTGCACTTTTGCACCTCAATTTCCTCTTTGTCGTTCACTTCTTTTTTTTTTTTTTATCACTTACTCTGTAACTGTTTTTGCGGTCGCACCACTGCCCAACATAGCAGCATACTATCTCCCCCCTTTTTTACCTTTGGCATTCCCTGTATTTACAGGCTTATGCATCTGGGCTGTTCACTCCTTACTGCTGCTGTGTGCACTGGTGCCTCTGCTCAACACATTATCCCCTCACTTTCTTATAGTCCTCTTTACTGTTACACCTCTTTCTCTGCTAGACACTAGTTCTTACCGGAGAGTTATCCTTAGACTCCTTGGTGGGCTGCATAGCTCAAAAAAATTCAGGCTTTTTTACCGCAACCCTCTTTATCCACGACTATATTCATTGTATTAACTGCGTCTTTATGGGCGTGTGTAGTTTGGTCACTATATATATTATACTATAGCCTTACTCTTGTGATCCACGACTAATCGCGCTTTTTCAAGATTGCTTTTATACAATTCGTGTGGGTTGGCTATGATATTAAATTTTTATTGCAGCCTTACCTCTATGACCCACGGCTTTTTTTACACCTTTATAGCCCTAGGGCCACTTTCTTGGTTCAGTGGTGGTTTGCCAATATATTGCTGTCATTTATGACTATTTTGCAGCTTTTTGCTCTATAATTTTGTCCCTTCTGGGGGGTTCTACATCCCTTCCCCTTGGCAACTTCACCTCTCTGATCCACGACTAGTCCCCTACTCGTTTCACTGGCAGGGTATAGGGTAGGTGTTTGTGGGTTTTATTATTGTGTTCCTTAGTAACCCATCCATCTTCCATCCACATCCTGTGGCCTCATTTTTACATTTTTTGCAATTTACAAATACTTTATGACTGTTTTCTATTTATGAATAAATATCTTTGATGTCTAAATAAATACTATTTTTTGCATAAATTTAGTGCCTTCTCTCTTCCTTCCTCTTTGTTTAACAGAGTGGTGGCTGAGGATGCAGTTGTAGACGTGCTACCAGTACTCCTCCTCTGTCCAGGAAGGCACAAGGTAACTTCGTCGTCAGTTGCATCCTCCTCCACCGTCTCTGTTGACCTCCTCAAGTGCCTGACTGTGGGTTGACAGTAGGTGGGATTTAGAACTTCATCATCAAGCGTTGTGTTTGCACTCCCCTCACCCTTAGACCTAGCCTCATCCTGCCCTGACCGAATATTTAAGTTGTCATCCCAATCTGGTATTTGCGTCTCATCGTCATCAATATGTTCCTCATTGTCTCTACCAACAGGTGTTACAGTTAGTGAATAAGGATCAACGTTATGCTCAGAAAGTTGTTCCTCATGGCCTGAATCTGAGTCAAAAAGGTTCTGGGCATCACTGCAGACCATTTCCTGGTCTGTACTCACTGTAGCTTGGGAGCATACCTCTGATTCCCAGGCTATAGTGTGACTGAACAGCTCAGCAGACTCAGCCATCTCTGTTCCACCATACTGTGCAGGGCGGATGAAGACTTGAGAGCTGGTAGAATGCAATAGTGATTGGGATGACAACTCAGAGGACTGTTTTTTTTTAGATGCGGTAGTTGAGGTGGAGGAGAGGGCACTTGTTGGAGCACTTGAGATCCATTCAAGCATGTGCTTCTTTTATGCATCATCTACCTTTGTACCTGTTGTTTTGTTCCGTAAAAAAGGGAGCACATTGGATTGTCCACGGAAAGTAGTAGACATCTTACTTTTGCTGGAAGATGGCCTATGTTCAGCAGATGTTAATGTAGATTTGCCACCTTTCCCACGGACACAAACTTTTTTTCCTTTTCCAACACGCCGGTTCCCCTTTCCACCAGCATCTGTCATTTTGCCACTCATTTTGATAGCGTCAAGATTGTCCAATTAAAAGGTGGTAGTAAAAATTGAGAGGTGGTGTAGATTGCAGAGGTGGTTTAGCTTTACTGACAGCTGAAGAAACAACCCTGACTATCATTGACAAAGCAACTATGGCCCTAAAACTGGCAGCACTGTTTGCTATAAAATGACACAAGTGGGACACAAAATTTGTATAGCAGACACTTTTTGGATGCCACTTATGTTCAGCACCGGGACCGGTTCGCTCATCTCTACTCAGGACTCTCCAGCGCTTTGTTTCCATCCATTTCTGGAGGCTTCTTGAAGTGTTTGGGGTCATTTTCCTGCTGGAAGACCAGTGACCAAGGGTGCAAACCCAGCTTTCTGTCACTGGGTGCTACATTGCCACCAAAATCCTTTGGTAATATACAGATTTCATTATATTTTGCACACAGTCAGTGCCAGAGGTAGAAAAACAACCCCAAAACATCTCTGACCTCCACCATATGTGACTGTAGGCACTGTGTTCTTTTTTTTGTAGAACTCAGTTCATTTTCAGTAAACAGTAGAATGATGTGATTTACTAAAAAGCTCTATCTTGGTCTCATCACATGAAGATGTCTCAGTATCTGCAGTGGAGGTCTCCTGGGTCTCCTCCAAAGCATTTCATTTCATTCAGATTTTGACAGATAGTTTGCGCTGACACTGATGTACCTGGAGTCTGAAAGGCAGCTTGAATTTCTTTTGAACTTGATTTTGGCTTATCCACCATCCGAACTATCCTGTGTTACAACATTTCTTCAATTTTTCTCTGCCGTCTACATCCAGGGAGATTAGCTACAGTGCCAAGGGTTGTAATCTTCCTGATTATGTTGCACACTGTGGACAAAGGAACATCAAGATCTCTAGAGATGGACTTGTAACTTTAAGCTTGTTGATATTTTTCAACAATTTTGGCTCTAAGTCCTCATATAGTTCTCTTCTCCTCTTTCTGTTATCCATGCTTAGGGTGGAACACACAGACACACAATGCAAAGACTGAGTCAACCTCTCCCCTTTTTATCTGGTTTTAGGTGTGATTTTCATATTGCCCACACCTGTTACTTGCCACAGGCGAGTTTTGAACAAGCATCACATCATTTACCTATAATTTTGTTTCTCAGATCCTAAGACAGTATCTTCTCCTTCTGTTCTTCATGTTTAGTGTGGCACACATAGACACATAATGCAAAGATTGAGTCAAACTCTCCCCTTTTTATCTGGTTACATGTGTGATTTTCATATTGCCCACACCTGTTACTTGCAAAAGGTGAGCATCACATACTTGAAAAAAAGTTTTTTTACACACAATTTTGGAAAGGTGCCAACAATTTTGACCTGCCCATTTTGGGGGTTTGTATGACATTTTTTTGAGTTGCATTTATACACATAAAAGAAATAAACATGTGTATAACAAAATATGTGTGATTGCAAATATTTTCTGGGATAAATACTTTATTTTTTGGAAGGGTGTCCACACTTTCTGCAAAGACTGTATGTCAACATATTGAGAATGCGTAAATTGTACCAAAGTGAAATAAGTACCGTATTTTTCGGACTATAAGACGCACCGGACTATAAGACGCACCCTGGTTTTAGAGGAGGAAAATGGGAAAATAAAACTTAAAGCAAAAAATGTGGTCATGACACACTGTTATGGGGCGAGGATCTGCTGCTGACACTGTTATGGGGGTAATGTCCCCAAATTCTCTACTAAGGTACCCCATCCTGGTAATGATCCTCCTGCCTTGTATATGATCCTGCTATAAACCCCCATCCATCCTGTTCACATACCCCCCCATCCAGCCTGTTCACATACCCCCCCACCATCCAGCCTGTTCACATACCCCCCCATCCAGCCTGTTCACATACCCCCCCCATCCAGCCTGTTCACATACCGCCCCCATCCAGCCTGTTCACATACCCCCCCATCCAGCCTGTTCACATACCCCCCCATCCAGCCTGTTCACATACCCCCCCATCCAGCCTGTTCACATACCCCCCCATCCAGCCTGTTCACATACACCCCCCATCCAGCCTGTTCACATAGCCCCCATCCAGCCTGTTCACATACCCCCCATCCAGCCTGTTCACATACCCCCCCATCCAGCCTGTCCACATACCCCCCCATCCAGCCTGTTCACATACCCCCCATCCAGCCTGTTCACATACCCCCCCATCCAGCCTGTTCACATACCCCCCCATCCAGCCTGTTCACATACCCCCCATCCAGCCTGTTCACATACCCCCCCATCCAGCCTGTTCACATACCCCCCCATCCAGCCTGTTCACATACCCCCCCCATCCAGCCTGTTCACATACCCCCCCATCCAGCCTGTTCACATACCCCCATCCAGCCTGTTCACATACCCCCCCGTCCAGCCTGTTCACATACCCCCCATCCAGCCTGTTCACATACCCCCCCATCCAGCCTGTTCACATACCCCCCCATCCAGCCTGCTCATATACTCCCATCCTGCTATATGCCCCCATCGTGCTCATATACCATCCTTGTATATGGCCTGTATCCTATAGCACAGAGAAAAAAATAAACGTTTATACTCACCTTTTCCTCACTCCCTGCAGCCGATCATCTTCCTCTGTGCGCCACTGACCTGTGTGTGTGGAGCCGTTCCCCTGCTGCATCGCGATGTCTTCCTGTCTGTGCCGATCAGCTGACCAGCACAGATCAGCTGACCGGCACAGACAGGAAGACATCGCGTGCAGCAGGGGGACGGCTCCACACACGGGGACGGGTGAGTGTACTGATTCACTGCACCCCGCGCTGGTAATGACTCGCGGGGGGCAGTGAATACAGCCGCACATGATCACTCCAGGCTGTAATTGCCAGGGGTGATCATGCGGCCGGCTCTTTACTATGCGCGCGTCCCCGCTCATCCTTCCGCCCACCTGTCAGTGCCGGCTTCGGCGCTGAGAATTGGGCGGGAGGATGGGCGTGCATATGTAATGAGCGGGCCCACGTGGTCACGGCAGGCGCTGCTGCTGCCTGCTCGTGCCCCCGATGACCTGCAGCACCCTCATTCCCAGCCGCAGGCGTATAGTCAGACCATAAGACGCACCCCCAACTTTCCCCCAACATTTGGGGGAAAAAAAGTGCGTCTTATGGTCCGAAAAATACGGTAATATAAATTATAAATTAAATGTGGAAAAAAAAGGACAATTTTTTTTAAATATCACATATTTATATAGCAGCTTAAACTTTCCGAGATCACAATTATTATTTTGATTTTTCATTGCTCTGTACATACAATCTGCTTACAAGAGACAATCTAATGATCTTTTGATCACAAAAAGTATATAACGCGGGTAAAAAGTTTAGCGCCATCTGTAGTAAACCGAGATATATCGTCCACTGCAGGTGAGTCTCAATTTGACATCATAAACCAATATTTTTCCAGCACTTCCATATCCTAAGAGTCATTGGAAATGTGAATAGCATATATAATTAAAAGAACAGCATTCGGGGCTCCAAACAGAGTTGATCACACATGGAACAAAACACCTGGAGAGAATTTGTGATAGAGCTTTAACATGAAAAGGAAGATATTTCACAACTGATTCATCAGTGTCCATGAACCACTTGACATGGCCAGTCACTTGCTCTGTAACAGAGAAATTCATGTGTGAATTCATATGAAAATGTGGCTGAAGAGTTAATGTAAATCTGAAGCCTTCGTCACTCCAGCTCTATTTTTTGTCCAACGCTGCCTCTTCCTACTTAACTGATAGCTCAGTTGTCTGGAGTCACACAACAAAGAGGCTGTCAGTAAAGCAAAAAGAGGCAGAGCTGCACATGGAATAGAGCTGGAGTGACAGAAGCTTCAGAACTACAAATAGCTCTTCAGCCTTTTTTCTGAGATAAATAGCTTGGGGTGGGATTTCCTGCTGAGAGATTCCATTAAATCCTGTGTTTGAGTTCCACTCAAAATCCACATTGCTTTGTCCTGGTAATATCAAGTTTTTATAAAATTCATATGTACTGATCATAAAAAAGAAAAAATATATTGAAATAGTTAAAGTGGTTGTCCAGCCTTTTTAATTTGAAATACGATCTAGTTATTGGGCTCTTCGCAAGGTGCAGAGCCAATGCTGTTCCAGTTCTATTCACTATTTACACCAGGATTCTCTGGAGGTAAAAATTGCTAATTGCAGGAGATAACCAGGGATATATTGACGACCTATCAATGTCATAAGTCTTCACAACTGCTTTTAGCTCTGACTTCTAATCACCTTTTGGACAATTTTTATGAATGACCTTTTCTTTGCTTCTTTAAAGTCTAATTACATTTTCACAAAACTTTTAACAAGTCATACACTGATCATGAAAATTAAGTGATCAAAGCCACAAGATGAATGCTGCTCTACTGGGAGTCTAAACTTACACTCAACCGAAGATCTGTGTGTCTGACTTCAGTTTTAGAGTAGAACAGCATTTTAGCAAATGATGGGGGTCTCTACTAATCAAAACTCATAATCAAAGCTTAGGACGTATCTCTAAAACTTGGTAAAAGTTTTGTGAGGTACAATAAGATATCAAATTTTGCCTTAAATTATTATGAATTTAAAATATTTGGATTCCAAAAAGTCATAGCCCCCTGGGTTACGTCCCACATCTTCTAACCACCAGCTGGTGACTAACTGTTAGGAGAATGGTTCCTATGATTGTTATGTAATGAAAGGATCTGGTGGGACAAGAGATGAAAAAAAGGAAAATGAGCTCTAGGGTTGGTTTTGATGAGCTTGATGTATGGTTGTGTCCTGTCCATGTAAGAATCAGACGGCACAAGGACGGCACACTGACCATTGTTATTGAGTATGGCTGTTTAAGTAACGGCTTGCTTCAGCCTCTTTAGTATTTTCTGTAGTACTTCCCTAGTCTACTAGAGCCCAAACAATAAAAAGGAAGATACATTGATCATCCACATAGCATTTGATTTTTAGCGATACATTTCAGTTCTTTACCGTATTGATCATGTACTTTTTTTAAAAATATGATGTATGGATGATTGTAAGGAGAAAAGTCATCGTTATTTCTGGTTGAAAATTGGAATGATTTTGCATACACTTGTCTGAACTCAGCCTAAACACCTTTCTAAGTTATGTCTATCGAAACACGTTCAGGAAAGGTATAGAGAGAACTAAATGTCAAAAGGACACATTGTAATTAATAGGGCAAATGCGCAAAAGTAGGAAATAAAAGCTGTCCATGAAAAGTTATCTGTTAAATTTCATGGGTGTGTTTGAAATAATTATATAAATAATATAAAATCTGCTGCTTGATCAATCTAAAGTATGTTAATATCACAGTAAATATCTTCTATCCTTTTTTTTCTTAAGAACATTGAATAAAATTTAAAACAACAAAGAAACTTCCACATTTCACAAGATAAAAACAAAATGTGACCTGAATTATGGAACTTGGAAATCAGACCCTGGCTACAGAATTAATCCTGATCGGATTTTCTCAGGATTTCCAGATTTGTATTCTCTGTTTTATTTTGTTCTTTATCATTTACATATTGACTATGTTCGGGAACGGATTCTTGATCTTCACCGTTATCGTCAATCCTCAGTTACACACTCCGATGTATTATTTCCTCTTTAACTTGTCTTTCCTTGATTTGTGCTATTCCACAAATGCTCTTCCAAGATTCCTCCATGATGTTTTATTAAAGAATCGAAACATTTCTGCCCCTATGTGCTTGACACAAATGAGCGTCGGCCTCATCCTAGCAGGAATTGAGTGTATATTATTGGCGGTGATGGCCTATGACCGGTATATCGCTATATGCTTCCCCTTACATTACACGACTATTATAAGTTGGAAGGTCTGTAGGAATATCACTATCAGTATGTGGTTTGGTAACATATTTATTTCATCGTTCCCCACCATATTGCGGCCTCTTGTTTTCTGTAAAGAAAATCAGCTCAATCATTTTTACTGTGAGGCTTTGTTGATTCTCGAGGTGGCGTGTGGTGACCTCTCCTTTTATATGTTATGTTTAGTTGTTTTTGGAACTTTTATAATTTTAGCACCTCCTGCTTTTATTGTGGGCTCTTATATTTGTATCATTATTTCCATATTAACCCTTTAGTGACAGAGCTAATTTTCACCTTAATGACCAGACCAAATTTTGCAATTCTGACCAGTGTCACTTCATGAGGTTATAACTCTAGAACGCTTCAACGGATCCCAGTGATTCTGAGATTGTTTTTTCGTCACATATTGGACTTTATGTTAGTACCAAATTTAGGACAATATTTTTTGCGTTTATTTATGAAAAAAATTGAATATTGGCAAAAATTTTGAAAATTTTGCAATTTTCAACTTTTGAATTTTTATACCGTTAAACCAGAGATTTCTGTGACACAAAATAGTTAATAAATAACATTTCCCACTTATCTACTTTACATCAGCACAATTTTGGAAACAAAATTTTTTTTTGTTAGGAAGTTAGAGGGGTTCAAAGTTTATCAGCGATTTCTCATTTTTACATCAAAATTTACAAAACCATTTTTTTAGGGACCACATCACATTTGAAGTGACTTTGAGAAGCCGAGATGACAGAAAATACCCAAAAGTGACACCATTATAAAAACTGCACCCCCCAAAGTACTCAAAACCACATTCAAGAAGTTTATTAACCCTTCAGGTGCTTCACATGAACAAAAGCAATGTGGAATGAAAAAAAGCAAAAATTAAATTTTACCTAAAAATGTTGCTCTAACCCAAATTTATTCACTTTTAGAAGAAATAACACAACAAAATGGACCCCAAAACTTATTCCCCACTTTCTTATGAGCACGCCGATACCCCACATGTGGTCAGAAATCTCTGTTTGGACAAATGGGAGGGCTCGGAACAGAAGGAGCAATATTTGAATTTTGGAAAGCAAATTTGGCTGAAATAGATTGCGGGCACCATGTTGCATTTACAGGTCCGCTAAGGTACCTAAACAGAAGAAATCCCTCACAAGTGACACCATTTTGGAAACTAGACCCCTCAAGGCTTCTATCTAGGGGTATAGTGAGCATTTTAGATCCACAGGTACTTCACAGATTTTGTTAACGTTACGTTGTCATATTGAAAATTTTAATAATTTTCTCAAAAATGTTGCTTTAGCATCAATTTTCTCACTTTTTCAAGAGGTAATTCCAAAAATTTGACCTCAAGGTTTGTTAACCACTTTTTTATGAGCGCGGTGATACCTCACATGTGGTCTGAAACCTTTTTTTGGAAAAATGGGAGGGCTTGGAACGAAAGGAGCAATATTTGAATTTTGGAAAGAAATTTGGCTGAAAAAGATTGCGGGCACCATGTCACATTTGGAGAACCCCTAAGGTACCTAAACAGCAGAAACCCCGCACAAGTGACCCCATTTTGGAAACTAGGCCCCTCAAGGAATTTATCTAGATGTTTGGTGAGTACCCTGAACCCCCAGGTGCTTCACAGAATTTTATAACGTTGAGCCATGAAAAAAAAAAAATAAAATTTTACCACAAAATTGTTATTTCAACCAGGTAGCTTTTTTTTTTACAAGAGTAAAAGGAAAAAATTCAGCATAACATTTATTGTGCAATTTCTCCTGAGTTTGGCGATACCTTATATGTGGTGGAAATCAACTGTTTGGGCGCATGGCAGGGCTCGGAAGGGAAGGAGTGCCATTTGACTGCAAAATTGGCTGGAATCAATAGCGGACGCCAGGTTGCATTTGGAGAGCCCCTGAGGTGCCTAAACAGTGGAGGTCTCCCACAATTGACTCCATTCTGGAAACAAGACACCTCATGGCTTTTATCTAGGTGTATAGTGAGCAGTTTGAATCCACGAATACTTCACAGAATTTGATAAGCTTAGGTTGCCATATTGAAAATTTTCATTTTTTTCACAAAAATGTTGCTTCAGCATCAAATTTCTCACTTTTTCAAGAGACAACAACAAACCGTGGACCCAACAGGTTGTTATCCAATGTCTTATGAGCACAGGGATACCCCACATGTGGCCAAAAATCTCTGTTTGGATAAATGGGAGGGCTTGGAATGGAAGGGGTACCATTTGAATTCTGGAAAAGTTGAGATAAATTGCGGGCACCATGTCACATTTGCAGGGCACCTTGGGTACCTATAAAGCAGAAACCCCCCACAAGTGACCCCATTTTGGAAACTGGATTTTATTCAGGAGTATAGTAAGCATTTTGAATCCACAGGTACTTCACAAAAATGTTGCTGTAGCAACAAATGTCTCACTTTTAGGCTATGTGGCCATGATCCAGCGACACAGCGTCTAGTACACAGTGTCAGCCTTCCTACAGAGATGTGAGTGTTGTCCACGGGAGAGCGCAGCTGCCCATGCCCACGATTTGGGTTCAGGCTGCTGTGGAGCTCTATGCTACCTGCAGAGAACACTCATCTCCGCAGCATAAATTGACATGCTGAGGCTCGGGAAGCTGCACCACAGGTCGGTTTATGCTGTGGAGAAAAGAATCACAGTGGGCACGGGATTTCTAAAAATCCTTCCACTGTGCTTCTACTGCACAACGCAGCGCTATGGACGCAGGGAAAACACTCTGCGCCCAAAACACTGCAAATCCCGATTGTGGGCGCACAGCCTAAAATGCTACAATGGATGAATGGATAGATGTCAAACAAATATAACGTCCCACCCCCTGCATATTCTAAGCTGGCGCCCTTTAGTGCCTTTCATGTGGCACTAAAGGGTACCTAGTCTTGTATTTAGCCCCCCAAAAAATTAATAATTAAAATAAACGACGTGGGGTCCCCCCTATTTTTGATAGCCAGCTAGGGTAAAGCAGACAGCTGTAGCCTGCAAACCACAGCTGACAGCTTCACCTTGGCTGGTGATCAATTTGGAGGGCTCCCCAGACGTTTTTTAAAAAAAAAAAAACGTGGGGTCCCCCCCAAATTAGATCACCAGCCAAGGTGAAGCAGACAGCTGGGGTCTGGTATTCTCAGGGTGGGAAGAGCCATGGTTATTGGACTCTTCCCAGCCTAAAAATAGCAGGCCGCAGCCGCCCCAGAAGTGGCGCATCCATTGGATGCGCCAATCCTGGCGCTTCGCTCCAGCTCATCCCGCGCCCTGGTGCGGTGGCAGATGGGGTAATATATGGGGTTTATACCAGCTGTAATGTCACCTGGCATCAAGCCATGGGGTTAGTGATGTCACGGCATCTGAACAGATACCCGACATTACTAACCCAGTCAAGTAATAGAAAAAATAAAGACAAAAAAAAAATGTATTTGAAAAAAAAACTCCCCGAAACATTCCTCTTTTACCAATTTATTGAAAATAAATAAATTTCGGTCGCTGTAATCCATTTTGGAGGTCCCACGCCAACTCTGGATCTTCTAGAATATGGGGGGGCACGTTCAAAAACGTATCCCCCATTTTCTGGAAGAGCAAGCTCTCCATGAGCAGTGTGGGTGCAGTAATCTGAGAATACTGCACTCACACTGCCCCGGTCCAACCTAGGGCAGAGTGACCTGCAGTAACCTCATTCTAGAATATGAGGGGCACGCTCACAGAACGTACCCCCCATTTTCTAGAACAGCAGTCTCTCCATGTGAGGAGTGTGGCTGCAGATTACCGCACTCACCCTCCCCCGGTCCACAGTGGAGCAGCCTGTGCAGTAGCGACGTCAGCATCCCTGCTTGCAGGGATCCAGCTGACAGTCGCTGTCTGCGCATGCGCCGCCAGCTTTCAAGAAGGAGGTGGCGTGATCGCGGGGCCGGAGCTACAGCAGCCAGGTAACGTAAAACCGGGGGCTGGGGGGGAACCTGGGGACCTGGGGACCTGGGCACAACTTTCTGCCGCATGTGACATGTCACATGCGGCAGAAAGAGCAGGATGAATGCGGCCGCCATCTTCCACGCTCCGGAGGGGGGAGGCGGCTCTGGAGAACCGGAGGGGGCTCCGGGGACCAGAGATCTCCGGTGTACCGGAGGAGAGGTCAGGGGGAGGACATTTCCCTCCGATCTGAAATGTTTGATCATTTCAGATCGGAGGGAAATGAATGCAGAGCCGGCGGCGGCGGGAGTTTTCAGCGCGCGTCGGCGCCATCTTGGATTTTTCGGAGGGGGGGTAGGGGTGGTGGGGGGACTCTCCGGTATCGGGGGCTTTGGGGGCACTAAGGGCTCATATTTATTTCTCATCTGACATGTTTGATCACGTCAGATGAGAAATAAATCAATTTTACCGGCCATTTATTTTTTTTTAATGTTGTCGCCGGTATACGGTGTATACCAGCGATCGCATTAACGGGGTCCAAAAAAAACACCCCGATTCATAATCTTGGGGGTCTCAGCTACCTCCGGTAGCTGAAACCCCCGAGATTTTTCGTCACTGGGGGGCGCTACAAGCTTTTTCCGGCCTGACGTCGCAAGACGTCGGAACAGAATAAGTACCCTGTTTTTCCGACGTCTTGAGACGTTAGGCCGTCGCTTTGGGGTTAAAGATCCGTTCCTCGCAGGGCAGAGCTAAAGCTTTCTCCACCTGCGCTTCCCACCTTATATTGGTGGTCCTGTTTTTTGGGACCTGTATGACCACGTACATTGGGCAGGCAAGAAGCTTCTCTCCTTATCTGAAATATATTTCTCTAATTTATATAGTTGTAACACCCCTTCTAAATCCTTTGATCTACAGCTTGAGGAATAATGAAGTGAAAGGAGCCTTTGCCAAAACACTGAGCAGATGCCTAATATCACAGGATCTCCGGCTACATTAAATGGGCTGGACAATTTTCTGTTAATTAAACTTCAAAGGGTTTTAAATGATATTTCAAAAAATTTCCAAGGTCACCACTGATATTACAACAAATAAATAATCTCCAACTAGCTCAACTTCAATAATCCAAGCCCATAGCAGGACCCCACCTCCACATTGCTGGTATCTGAATTGAAGTGGAAGTGTGTACCCATTTGTGATCCAGCCCCAGTCCATTCATCTGCTCCATCAGAAGTCGCTGTAAGCTCAACAATCCATAAAACCTGTGAACAATCTGTCTTCACATTTTTTTTTTGCCCAGTCTTAATGTTTCCTCCACTGTGTCTTGTTCAGTGTTGTTTAGATTTAACCTGCTCACATCAGCCCTGTCTCTGAGCACTGAACACCTCGTACTTCTGTGTCTTATTCAATGTTGGTCGGATTAAGCCTCTTCACTAGAGTTGAGCGCGGTTCGCGGTTCGAGGTTCTCCAGTTCTAGGCTAGAGTGATTTTGGGGCCTGTTCTAGATCGAACTAGAACTCGAGCTTTTTGCAAAAGCTCGATAGTTCTAGAAACGTTCGAGAGCGGTTCTAGCAGCAAAAAAACAGCTAATTCCTAGCTGGCTTTCCGCTGTAATAGTGTAAGTCACTCTGTGACTCACACTATTATGACATTTCAGTGTATACTGTGCGGGAACAGCGCCTTCAGATCACTCCTGTTTGTATAATGGCGATCGCCATTTTTTTTTTTTCCTTGTCTTCCTTCCCTAAGCGCGCGCGTGTAGTGGGGAGGGCCATTATGTCAGCCAATCCCAGACACACACACAGCTAAGTGGACTTTTAGCAAGAGAAGCAACGGCATGTGTGATAGGATGTCCATGTCACATGTCCCTGCATTATAAAACCGGACATTTTCTTCCAGGACGCCATTATCTGCCTTCTGCGTCCTTGGTGTCAGACATCACTGGCGCAGCTCCGTCCTGAGTCCTATCGCTGATTCAGCTGTATGCGCTCCATACACAGCGCTGGACAGCATAGGGATAGCACTTTCCATCAGTCCTTTTAAGGGCTCGTACCGGCAGGGTCAGAGCCATAGGTGACAGGTCCTGAAAACAGAGACAGCGTCTGTGTAGCTAAGGTCAGGGATTTCGTCGCTGCATTTCCCCATTAGGAGGGAATAGAAAGGCAGGCTTCCATTCCTCTACCCAGAGACCCACAACCCTGCCACTGTACCCTCCTGCCCTCTGCACACTCTAACTCATTATAACTAAGCCATTATACTAGCAAACACTCAGTGTACCTAGTGGCATCCTAAACGTGGCTGTTGGACTTCTGTATTGTCCCACTAGTGCAAAGACATTTGCAGCACCTCTGCCTGCATTGCACACTCCAACTCATTGTTACTAATCCATTATAGTAGCAATTTGTGCTGCCAGTTTAAGGGCCGTAGTTGCATTGTCAGGGATATTTATTCTTTATTATTCTGCTGTTAATAAAGCTAGACCACCGCTGCAATCTACACCACCTCTCAATTTTTACTACCACATTTTAAGTGCACAATCTTGTCGCAATCAACATGAGTGGCAAAATGACAGATGCTGGTGGAAAGGGGAAGAGGCGTGGTGGAAAAGGAAAAAAAGGGTTTGTCCGTGGGGAAGGTGGCAAAGCTCCATTATCATCTGCTGAAGAGAGACCATCTACCAGCAAAAGTAAGATGTCTACTACTTACCGTGGACAATCCGATGTGCTCCCTTTTTTACGGACACGAACAACAGGAACAAAGGTAGATGATGGCCAAAAAAGGAAAATGCTTGAATGGATCTCAAGTGGTCCAACAAGTGCCCTCTCCGCCACCTCAACTACTGCATCCAAAAAACACCAGTCCTCTGAGTTGTCATCCCAATCAAACTTGCTTTCTCCCAGCTCTGAAGTCTCCATCAGCCCTGCACAGTATGGTGGAACTGAGATGGCTGAGTCTGCAGAGCTGTTCAGTCACACTATAGCCTGGGAATCAGAGGTCTGCTCCCAAGCTACAGTGAGTACAGAACAGGAAATGGTCTGCAGTGATGCCCAGAACCTTTGTGACTCTGATTCAGGCCGTGAGGACCAAGTTTCTGAGCATAATGTTGACCCTTTGTCACAAACTGTAACACCTGTGGTTATAGACAATGAGGAACATACTGATGAAGATGAGACGCAGATACCCGATTGGGATGACAACTTAAATATTCGGTCAGGGCAAGAAGAAGCTCGGTCTGAGGGGGAGGGGCGTGCAAACACAACAATTGATGATGAAGTTCTAGATCCCACCTACTGTCAACCCACAGTCAGGCACTCGAGGAGGTCAACAGAGGTGGTGGAGGAGGATGCAACTGATTACGAAGTTACCTTGCGCCTTCCTGGACACAGTCAGAGTACTGGTAGCACGTCTACAACTGCATCCTCAGCCACCACTCTGCCTCTGAGCATTATTCGGGGTGGATCAACAGGTCGCATGGCCTCTAAGCCTTGCCTAGCCTGGTCCTTTTTTGACATAGAAAAAGATCGCCCAAATTATGTGATCTGTAAAATTTGTCATGGTTCTCTCAGTAGAGGTCAAAACCTCAGCAGTTTGACAACTTCTTCCATGAATCGTCACATGAATAAATATCATATGTCCCGGTGGGAAGCTCACCATGCTGCAATGCGGCCTAGCGGAGCGAACCATCCACCGCCTGCCCCTTCCAGTGCATCCGCGCGCTCGTCATCTTCTAGGACTGTGGGGACAGCTGTCACACCTGTTTTTCTACCCACAACTTCCACCACTGTAACCGCAACAGGCAGTTTGCTTGGTAGGTCGTCAGTTGGTTTGGAAGGGGAAACAAGTGAGTGTGTACAGCTCTCTCAGACATCGATAGCACCAGCGTTGGATGAAGGCAACATCATGTCTCTGCCTGCACTCTCCTCACAAACCTGCATTTTTACAGGGACACCCTACTCAACACCGTCTACACACAGCAGCCAGATCTCTGTCCCTCAGATGTGGTAAAATAAAAGGCCACTTCCTGCGACCCATGACAAAGCTAAGAGGTTGACTCTATCCCTCTGTAAGCTGTTGGCTACCGAAATGCTGCCTTTCCGCCTGGTGGACACACAGGATTTTAGAGACCTTATGTCTGTCGCTGTGCCCCAGTACCAGATGCCCAGTCGCCACTACTTCTCTAAGAAAGGTGTGCCCGCGCTACACCAGCATGTCGCACACAACATCACCGCTTCCTTGAGAAACTCTGTGTGTGAACGGGTATATTTCACCACCGATACTTGGACCAGTAAGCATGGACAGGGACGTTACATGTCGCTGACTGGGCACTGGGTAACTATGGTGATAGATGGTGAAGGGTCTGCTGCACAAGTCTTGCCGTCCCCACGACTTGTGTGTCAATCCTCTGTCTGTCCAAGTCCCGCCACTGCTTCTGCATCCTCCACCTCATCTGGGTCCTCCACCTCCGCCCCAAGCCTGCCTGGTCAGGCCACCAGTGTTCTCACTGCGCAGAAGGAATCACGCACCCCTCATTACTATGCTCGCAGCAGAGCGCAACGGCATCAGGCGGTGTTTAGCTTGACATGTCTTGGGAATAAGAGTCACACAGCTGAGGAGTTGTGGTCAGCTCTGCGGTCCGAGTTTAATAAATGGTTGTCTCCACTCAACCTGCAGCCTGGTAAGGCCGTGTGCGACAATGCTGCAAACCTGGGTGCGGCCCTTCGCCTGGGCAAGGTGACACACGTACCTTGTATGGCTCACGTATTGAACCTTGTCGTCCAGCAATTTTTAACACACTATCCCGGCCTAGATGGCCTTCTGAACAGGGCACGAAAACTGTCTGCTCACTTCCGCCGTTCAAGCGCCGCAGCTGAGCGACTTGCATCGCTCCAGAAGTCTTTCGGCCTGCCGGTTCATCGCCTGAAATGCGATGTGGCGACACGCTGGAATTCAACTCTCCACATGTTACAGCGACTGTGGCAGCACCGCCGAGCCCTGGTGCAATACGTCATGACGTATAGCCTGGGCCAACGAGATGCAGAGGTGGGTCAGATCACCCTGATGGAGTGGTCTCAGACCAAGGACCTATGCACCCTTCTGCACAGTTTCGACATGGCGACGAATATGTTTAGCGCTGACAATGCCATTATCAGCATGACGATTCCAGTCATTTACATGCTGGAGCACACGCTAAACACTATTCGGAGTCAGGGGGTGTGACAACAGGAAGGGGATGAACTACAGGAGGATTCATATGCGCAAGACACAACAACATCACCAAGGTCCAGACGTTCATCATCACCAAGGCGCCAGGCATGGGACCATGGGGGACAGGGATCAACAAGGGCGCATGGTAGCAGGCTAAATGTTGAGGAAGGTGCAGGAGAACATGAAGAAATGGAGGACGAACTGTCCATGGACATGGAAGACTCAGCAGATGAGGGAGACCTTGGTCAAATTTCAGTTGAAAGAGGTTGGGGGGAGATGTCAGAGGAAGAAAGAACGGTTAGCACCTCTATGCCACATACACAGCGTGAACTTAATCCGCATGGCTGCGCAAGACACATGAGTGCCTTCTTGTTGCACTACCTCCAACATGACCCTCGTATTGTCAAAATTAGAAGTGATGATGACTACTGGATTGCCACACTATTAGATCCCCGGTACAAGTCCAAATTTTGTGACATAATTCCAGCCATAGAAAGGGACGCACGTATGCAGGAGTATCAGCAGAAGCTGTTACTCGATCTTAGCTCGGCTTTTCCACCAAACAACCGTGCAGGTGCAGGGAGTGATTCTCCCAGTTGTAACTTGCCAAACATGGGACGGTCTCGTCATCTTCAACCTTCTACCCGTACCAGTAGGACCGTATCTGGTGCTGGTAACAGCAAATTTAATGGAATCTTTTCATAATTTTTTTAGACCCTCTTTTGCAAGGCCACCAGAGACAACAAGTCTGACACATAGTCAAAGGCTGGAGAGGATGATACAGGAGTATCTACAAATGAACATCGATGCCATGACTTTGCAAATGGAGCCTTGCTCCTTTTGAGCTTCAAATCTAGAAAAATGGCCAGAGCTTTCCAGTTACGCCTTGGAGATTTTGTCGTGTCCAGCTGCCAGCGTTGTCTCTGAACGTGTCTTCAGTGCTGCTGGGTGTGTGCTGACAGATAAGCGCACGCGTCTGTCCAGTGACAATGTGGACAGACTGACGTTCATCAAAATGAACAAGTCATGGATTCACCAGGAATTTACTACCCCGGTGTCATCCTGGGGAGAGTAAATGCTTGTGGATTTGGAATGTGCTTGATGCAAATCAAAACATCCTGTTTGCAACTAGGGCACAACTGCTGCCACTGAAGGGGTGGGTGTGTGTGGGGCCCAATTTTTGGAAAAAAGGGAGACTCCGCTTGGAGTAACCCTTGCTTGCTGTGTTTTTTAAAAGGAGCCAAGATGAACAGAGCTGGGATCAGGAAAGACTTTGCTACCTACCCTGGTGTCATCCTGGGGACGGTTAATTATGGCGTATTTTTGAATGTGCTTGATGCAAATCTAGCTGTGAAGTGTACAACTGGGGCACAAGTGCTGCCACTGAAGGGGTGGGTGTGTGTGGGGCACAATTTTTGGAAAAAAGAGAGACTCCGCTTGGAGTAACCCTTGCTTGCTGTGTTTTTTAAAAGGAGCCAAGATGAACAGAGCTGGGATCAGGAAAGACTTTGCTACCTACCCTGGTGTCATCCTGGGGACGGTTAATTATGGCGTATTTTTGAATGTGCTTGATGCAAAGCTAGCTGTGAATTGTACAACTGGGGCACAACTGCTGCCACTGAATGGGTGTGTGTGTGGCCCAATTTTTGGAAAAAAGGAAGACTCCGCTTGGAGTCACCTTGCGGTGTTTTACATGATTTTAGAAGGGCGTGCCATGCCTATATCTGTGTCTCCTCCTCTTTTTCCTTGTCCTGCTCTTTTGTTTTCACATGAGTATATGTCCTTGTCACTTTCTCATGTGTTTGTGTTGTGTTGTGAGTTGTTTTTCACCTTTTGGACACCTTTGAGGGTGTTTTCTATGTGTTTTTATGTGTTTGTGATTGCCTGCCATTGTTTCCTATGCGGTTCGAGTTCGGTTCGTCGAACGTTCGACGAACCGAACTCGAACGAGACCTCCGTTCGGCGAACCGACCTCGAGCCGAACCGGGACCGGTTCGCTCATCTCTACTCTTCACCTCGACCATGTCTCTGAGCACTAATCACCTATTTCTTCTGTATCTTGCTTAATGGTGATTGGGCTTAGCTTCCTTACCCTAGCCGTGTTCCTGAACAATGAACATCTTGTACTTCTGTGTCATACTCAGTTGTGGGGATGAGCGGATTCGTCATTGTTTGGGTTTATCGTGTTTGGCCAGACTTTAAGAAAAAGTTTGGTTTGGGATCGGACTTGGACTCCGGATGCTTAACTCCAAATCACCAAGTCAGTGGTGTGCTTTATAATGGTTGTCAAGTGGTTATACTAGTGGCGAACGAGCTGCAGAAGGAAGCAAATTGAGACACATCTGTTTAAAAGGGGAGGGGTACATCAACCATGATGTGGTGGAAGAGTGAATAAGCTAGGTGTTGGAGGTGTACGTTGGGAAGTTCTGTTATTCAAAGCTCTAGTATGCAAACACTAGATCATCCAATCCCAAGAAAAATGAGAACTTCCACTACTAGACAGCCAACTCCGCTAGATTTCTTTGTCAGCCGCAAATCGTTTCAACTTCAAAATGTGGCTAATAAAGAGCATGTGCTAGACTGGATGGCAAGTAGAGCATCAAGTGGCCACTCCTCCTATTCCTGCACCTCAACATCACACACTTTTCATTCCTCAGAGGTGCCACCCTGACTGTGAGAAACAACACATGGGCAAGACTGCAGAGCGGTTTACACATTCTATCCCATGGACATCAGAAGTCTATTCCAAAGATTCCCAGACTCAAGAGGAGGAAAGCATCTGCACCAAAATGGTTGCCAGTTGGATCCTGACCCAGATGAAGTAGGGTCTGAACAGAATCCCAACCCTTGTCAACTGATGTTAACCCTCAGGGGTCGAGGTGATGATGATGAGATTCATATACCTGAGCCGCACATGTACTATTGTGTGATGTCAGGTCAGGAAAAGGAGGAGTGGGACGACATAGAGTCTGATATTGAAGTTGTAGGTCCCACTTGGTGTGTAGCTCAGCAGATAAGGAGAAGAAGGGGGAGGAGGAAGAAGAGGAGGTTAAGTTTTAAGTTGGCGATTCCCAAACAAACACCTAGTGATGCCACCATGAGAAGCACTGCATCCTAAGCCACAACTCTGAGTGGTCTGTAGTTTGCAAGAAGGGATGCTTAGCTTGGGTCTTTTTTGAGACAGCAAGGGATGACCCAACTTTCGTTGTCTGCTAAAATTGTAAACAATGACTCAGTAGAGTCAAAAAATAAAATAATTTGACATGCATGAACCAGCACATGTGTACCCAGCATTCATTACTGTGGGAATCTTACTGTGCTAAAATGTGGACTACCAGGTCTACCCAACCACCAACTGCAGAACCTCCACCTGTTTACCCACTACAGCTGGGGTGGGTGAGAGCCCATCAGCTATTAGAAGTGAACTTGCCTTGTGTTTTTGACCCATGCGAAACACCAAGGTCACATCCTGTTTGTTACATGGACCATGCGTCCCTGATGTGCAAAGCCACTATGGGAAAAGGGGGATAGGCAATTGATACCACTGTCCTGCTGTCTGCCTGCAATGTTTTTAAATGTCAAGACTACAAGAGGGGTCTCAAAGTTGTGTGTTGTCTGTACTTGCAGAAGCGTGAAAGCTAGGGGCCTAATCCT
The DNA here is from genome assembly GCF_048569485.1 of Anomaloglossus baeobatrachus. Classification (NCBI taxonomy): domain Eukaryota; kingdom Metazoa; phylum Chordata; class Amphibia; order Anura; family Aromobatidae; genus Anomaloglossus; species Anomaloglossus baeobatrachus. The sequence continues at coordinate 692,309,375 of NC_134355.1, read as the reverse complement.
TTCACTCATCCCACCTTATATTTTTACAAATTTAAATTCCAGGCCACATCCTGTGTGTTGCATGGACCATACCTCCGTGATGTGCAATGTGTGCAATGCCACTGTCCTACTGTCTGCTTCAAGGGTTTTAACATCTCAAGACTATAAGATGGGAATCCAAGTTGTGTCTTATTTGTAGTACCAGGGTTCTGGGAGCAAAAGACTTGTCTGTCCCTTATGCATCTCTTTATTATTAAAATGAAAATGCCAGGCTACATCGTCTGTGCTGCATGGACCATACTTACCTGCTGTGCAAACACACAATGGAGAAATTGCAATTGATGCCACAGTACTGCTCTCTGCCTGAAACATTTTTAAATCTCAAGATTCCAAGATGGGTCTCCAAGTTGTGTCTTACCTGTAGTGTCAGGGGTCTAGGAGCAAAAGATCTACACCTGTCACTCATGCATCTCTTTATTTTTAAAATGAAAATGTCAGGCCACATCCTGTTTGCTGCATGGACCATACTTCCCTGTTGTGCAAACACACTATGGGCAAATGGGGGAGGGGGCAATTGTTGCCACAGTCCTTCTTTGTGCCTAAAAGTTTTTTAAATTTCAGAACCAATATGGGTCTCCAAGTTGTGCCTTGTCTGAAGTGGCAGGGTCATGGGAGCAAGAGACCTACGCCTGTCACTTGTGAATCTCTTTTTTTAATGAAAGTGCAAGGCCACATCCTGTGTGTTGCATGGACCTTATTTCCCTGCTGTGCAAACACACTATGAGGAAATAGGGGGTTGATGGCAATTTAGGCCAGATTCCTGCTGTCTGCATGACAGGTTTTTAAATCTTAAAAATGACAAGATGGGTCTCCAAGTTTTTCTCGTCTGTAGTGCCAGGGTTCTGAAAGCAAGAGGTCTATGCTTGTCACTCCTGCATCTTTTTAATTTTAAAATGAAAATACCAGGCCACATCCTGTGTGTTACATCAACCATATTTCCCTGCTATGCAAACACACTATGTAGAAATGAGGGAGCAATTGATTCCACTGTCTTGGTGTCTGCCTGAAAAGATTTTATTATTAATAATAATAATAAAGTTTATTTATATAGCGCCAACATATTCCGCAGCACTTTACAATCAGGTGGGGGGTTGTTTTTAAATCTCAAGACTCCAATATTGGTCATCAAGTGGTGCCTTGACTGTAGTGCCAGGGTTCTGAGCAAGAGACCTATGCCTTTCAGTTATGCATCTGTTTATTTTTTTTAAATTCAAATGCTAATCCACATCCTGTTTGTTTCATGGACCATATTTCCCTGCTGTGCAAACACAGTATGGCTAAATGGGGGGTGCAATTCATGCCACTGTTCTACTGTCTGTCTGAAAGGTTTTTGAAACCCAGGACTCCAAGATGGGTCTCCCACTTGTGTCTTGTCTGTAGTGCCAGGGTTCTGAGAGCAAAAGGCCTACGTCTGTAACTAATGCATCTCTTGATTTTTAAAATGAAAATGCCAGGCCACATCCTGTGTGTAAGTCAACGCAATGAGGCAAGGCTTAAATTAATATCCATTGGAGGATGCAGTCATACAGCTGCAGACTTATGGACCAATATCCAGGCCTAGTTTGATCAATGTCTGTCTCCACTAATCCTGGAGCCAGAAAAGGCCGTGTGCGATAAAGGTGCAAACTTGGTAGTGACACTATGCCTGACCAACATCATATGTGCATTGCATGGCTAACGTACTCAATCTGGTCGGACAGAAGTTTCTAGAACACTATTCCGGTCTAGATACACTGCTGTACAAGGTACGGTTGCTGTGTGCTCACTTTTTAAAATGGATATGCCAGGCCACATCCTGTGTGTTGCATGGACCATACTTCCCTACTGTGCAAAAACAAACTATAGGGTGTTTGCAATTAATACCACTGTCCTTGTGTTTACATGAAAGGATTTTAAATGTCAAGACTCAAGGATGAATGTCCAAGTCTTGTCTTGTCTGTAGTGCCAGGGTTCTGGGAGAAAGAGGCCTCTGCCACTTATTCATCTATTTATCTTTAAAATGAAAATGCCATGACATATCCTGTGTGTTGCATGGACTATATTTCCCTGCTGTACAGACATACTATGGGAAAATGGGGGGAGCAATTGATGCCAATTTACAGCTGTCTGCCTGAAAATCTTTTAAATTTGAAGACTACAAGAAGGATCTCCATGTTGTGTCTTTTTAAAATGAAATTACCAGTGTTGTATGGACCTTACTTTCCTGCTGTGCAATCACACTATGGTGAAATGAGTGGTAGGGTGAAATTGATGTCATTCTTCTGCTGTCTGCCTGAAAGGTTTTCAAATTTCAAGACTCAAAGATAGGTCTCCAAGTTATGTCATGTAAGTAGTGCCAGGGTTCTGGGCAGAAGAGGCCTTCTTCGGTCACGTTTTCATGTCTTAATTTTTAAAATGAAAATGCAAGAACAAATCCTGTGTGTTGCATGGGCAATGCTTCCCTGTTGTGCAAACACACTATGAGAAATGGGAGGAGGGTGCAATTGATGCCATTGTCCTGCTGGCTGCCAGAAAAAATTTAAATCTCAAGACTCCAAGATGCGTCTGCAAGTTGTGTCTTGTCCGTCGTGCCAGGGTTCAGGGAGCAAGAGGCTTACACCTGTAATGCATGCATCTCTTTATTTTTAAAATGAAAATGCCAGACCAGATCGTCTGTGCTGCATGGACCATACTTCCCTGCTGGGCAAACACACTGCAGGGAAATTGGGGGAGGGGCAAAATGATGCTGTCTGCCTGAAAGGTTTTTAAATATCAAGACTCCAAGATAGGTCTCCAAGTTGTGTCTTACCTGTAGTGAGAGGGTTCTGCGCACAAGAGACCTATGCCTGTCACTCATGCATATATTTATTTCTAAAATAAAATGCCAGGCCACATCCTGTGTCTTGTACGGACCTTACTTCCCTGCTGTGCAAACACACTATGGGGAAATGAGGCGTAGGGTGAAATTGATGTCATTGTTCTGCTGTCTTTCTGAAAGGTTTTTAAATCTCAAAGCTCGATGTTGTGTTATGTCTGTAGTGCCAGTGTGCTGGGTGGAGGAAACCTTACTTTTCTGCTATGAAAACACACTATCTGGAAATGGGGCAGGGGAAATTGATGCCACTGTCCTGCTGTCTGTCTGAAAGGTTTCTAAGTTTCAAGACTCCAAGATAAGTCTCCAAGTTATGTCTTGTTTATAGTGACAGGGCTCTGGGAGCAAGTGACTTACAGTATGCCTGTCACTCATGCATCTCGTATTTTTAACTGAAAATGCCAGTCCATATCCTGTGTGTTTTATGGAACATATTTCCCAGCAGCGGGAGATCGGCGCACATCTCAACTGATTTATACAGCTGAGATGTGTGCCTGCTAGGCACAAACGAAATAGTTATCTGCCCGAGCCGTTTAACCCCTTAAATAATCAATAAGGTACAGCGCCATTATAATCGCGAGCGCGGAGACCATTTACATACCACCGATACCGGAAGTGACGTGACGTGATCACGTGACTTCCAGTGGTTGTCATGGTAGCACAAGGTCATGTGATGCATCCTGTAGCTCACATTACTCACTTACTGTTTCACCCGGCCCAGAGGTGGATGAGACAGAAAATGAGCATATGTGCTGTTTACAGCTGTGTAGCTGTGATCAGCAGATATTGCAGAGAGATCAGATTGCTGATCCATATAGTCCCTTAGGGGACCTAGTAAAATAAAAAAAAGTAAGAAAAAAGTTTTAAAAAATTAAAAAAATATAAAAAAAAGCTAAAAGTTCAAATCACCCCATTCGCCCCATTGAAAATTAAAGGGTTAAAAAAATTAAAAATATACACAGATTTTGTATTGCCGCATTCATAAATGCCCGATCTATCAAAATATAAAATCAATTAATCTTATCGGTAAATGCGTAGCATCAAAACAATTCCAAACGCCAAAATTATACGGTGTCTATGAACTTGCACCAACCTCAGGCATCACACTGACACCTCAGTTTTACCATATAGTGAACACAATGAATAAAATATCTCAAAAACCATAGTGCTATCACACTTTTATTGCAATTTTTCCGCATTTGGAATTTCTTTGCTGCTTTCCAGTACACTATATTGTAAAACTTATAGATTCATTTAAAACTTCATCTCGTTCCGCAAAAAACGAGCCCTCACATGACCATATTGACTGAAGAATAAAAAAGGTACGTCTCTCGGAAGAATGCTGAAAAGAACAACAAAGTGCAAAATCGGCCAGTCGTGAAGGGCTTAATATACTATCTGCGGACACTGGTCTTCTAATATATTTTTGAATGACAGCTTCATTTTCTGTAACTGATTTTTGTACTGATAAGGAACCTGCAAATGTTTGAAAATCAGGGGGGTCCTGTGATGTTTATCTCTAAGGGTATTTATTTTACTCATCTCTCATCAGAACAGATTATCTGAGGAGGTGGCTGCGACCTCCGAAACACGTTGACCTGAACCTGGCAATCTAATAAAGACATGCAATAATTTTACCGAATCCGTCTGATTGGTGATAGCACGACGAGACACCCGGTTTCCTTTATACAAATCCTGTGTGTTGCAAGGAGCATACTTCCCTGCTGTGCAAACACACTATAGGGAAATGGTAGGTGAACTTTGATGTCACTGTCCTGTTGTTTGCTTGAAAGGCTTTAAAATCTGAAGACTCCAAAATGGGTCTCCAAGCTGTGTCTTGTCTGTAGGACCAGGGTTCTGGGAGCAAGAGGCCTAGACCTGTAATGCATGCATCTCTTTATTTTTAAAATATAAATGCCAGGCAACATCTGTTTGTTGCACAGACCATACTTACCTGCTGTGCAAACACACTATGGGGAAATTGAGGGAGGGTGCAAAATGATGCCACTGACCTCATACTATGAAGAAAAAGAAAAAGACATGGATCGCACATCCCAAAAATACAATGATCTAAAGCTGCTAGGCAAAAAATTAAATAGAACATGAGGTTCTTTTGTTACCATTCTAATCAGATTGTATTAAGCCCACTGCCACGTCACGGCAAACCTCTTGAGTGGGTCCCTAACCTGACCTTTTTGTGCGGCACTGTGCACTGACCACCGCCGCAGCGACAAAGCGCCAGCAGGGCGGGCGACCTGGTGCCTCACAGCACCCATGCTGCAAGGCAAAGCCCCCAAGGCTCCAGGCCGTGCCGCCCCACTGACATCACACCACCACAACAGCAGCCACCACACAGCACCAGCACACAGTGAGAGGAGCTGTGCACTCACCTCCCACTGGTTCCCATATGTGAACTGGGAGCAAAAATAAGGCTGACCCCTCTTGCAGTCTCCTGCTGATTAAAATCACCTGTGCCAAATGGGGAGAGTGCAGATCCAAGTAAAGAGGGGGATAGAATGATATATATCATACTATGAAGAAAAATGCCACTGACCTGCTGTCTGACTGAAAGTTCTTTAAATCTCAAGACTCCAAGATTTATGTTATGGTTTGGGGTTCTCCAGATTCTTGATCCACTCATGCTGCAGTCTCATCCCCTGCTGTGGTGTTGGCTGACTGTCCTGTGCCACCTGTCTGCCGCTCCAGGTGCCTGGCAGCTAGGCGTCAGGTGTCCAGGGTCTTTGTTCGTTCTGAGGCTAAGTCCCTGTTTTACTCTACCGTGCATGCGCGGGTTCCCGCTGCTTTTCCTAGCTCTAAGGGGCACTTTGCACACTACGACATCGCAAGCCGATGCTTGCGATGCCGATCGCGATAGTCCCCGCCCCTGTTGCAGCTGCAATATCTAGTGATAGCTGGTGTAGCGAACATTATCGCTACGCCAGCTTCACATGCACTCACCTGCCCTCCGACGTCGCTCTGGTCGGCGACCCGCCTCCTTATTAAGGGGCGGGTCGTGCGGCGTCATAGTGATGTCACACGGCAGGCAGCCAATAGAAGCGGAGGGGTGGAGATGAGAGGGACGTAAACATCCCACCCACCTCCTTCCTTCCTTCCGCATAGCTGGCGTGAGCCGCAGGATGCAGGTAGGAGATGTTCCTCGCTCCTGCGGCTTCACACACAGCGATATGTGCTGCCGCTGGAACGAGGAACAACAACGTAACATCGGTCATTTCCAAATTATGGAAATGATCGACGCTACACCGATGATACGATTACGACACTTTTGCGCTCGTTAATCATATCAAAAAGGCTTTACACACTACGATATCGCCTGCGATGCCGGATGTGCGTCACTTTCAATTTGACCCCACCGACATCGCACCTGCGATGTTGTAGTTTGCAATGTGCCCCTAAGTGTGGGATTCGCGTTATGGAGCATGCGTGTGATGTCACCAGTGACTCGGCGGCTCCTGATTGCCCATCGATGACGTCAGTGGTGACACAGAGGCCGCTGATTGTCCGTCAATGACATCATTGGTGATGTGGCGGTCCCTGAGTGGCCGCTGCAGGAGCCATTGCCATCTGGTGCTTGGCTTGGGGTAGGGTTTAGTTTTTAAAAGACCCTGGACGATGCACATGGCTGCACGTGCGTCATTTTGGCTCTGTGGCTTCAGTAGAGCAGTGCAACCATATTGCAGCCTCAGCGCTATTACAGCAGTGTAGTGTGTGTGACAGTGCTGTGTGTGATACTGGAATGTGTAGGTAGGGTTAGGTGTCCGGTACCTGTCACGCCAAGATTTGTGGTGAGGTACAGTCAGGGCCAGTTATCCTGCTTCTGCCCTACCATTCCAGTCCTACCATGGCAGCTCAGTGGTGCTAAATGAGCTGTGCCTGCTTTCCTGGTGTGCCTGTACGTGCACAGGCAGCTCTACTCAGGACACTCTATGCTGCTAACATGAGAGGTCCTGCTCTCGGCATGTGTGCAGCTAACACCGCCGATTGTGTTTTTTATTTTCTTTTTCCTCTGAAGCTGTGCGTTCCAGCCGCTTGTCCATCTGTGGCTTACCATCTGCCCAGTGGACCTTGGGAGACGTTAGAAATGTTATTAGTTTTGCTCTAACTGTCCTCCCGCATAACAATGGGTCTCCAAGTTGTGACTTGTCTGTATTGCCAAGGTTCGGGGATCAGGAGGTGTACACCTATTACTCATGCATCTCTTTATTTTTAAAATAAAAATGCTAGGCCACATCCTGTGTGTTGCATAGACTATGCTTCCCTGCTGTGCAAATACACTATGGAAAAATGGGGAGAGCAAATGATACCACAGTCCTGGTCTTTGCTGAAAAGTTTTTAAATCTCAAGAAATAAAGATGCATCTCCAAGATGTGCCTTATCTGTAGGGCCATGGTTCTAGGAGCAAGAGGCCTACACCTCACACTCATGTACCTCTTAATTTTTAAAATGAGATTGCCAGGCCACATCCTGTGTGTTGCATGGACCATACTTCGTTGCTGTTCAAACACACTATGGGAAATGATAGTGGGGTGAAATTGATGACACTGTTGTGCTGTCTGCCTGAAAAGTTTTTAATTCTCAAACCTCCAAGATTGATCTCCATCTTGTGTCTTGTCTGTAGTGCCATGGTTCTGGGAGCTAAAAGCCTATGCCTGTCACTCATGCATACCTTTATTTTTAAAATTAAAATTTCAGGCCACGTCTTGTGTTTTGCATGGCCCATGCCTCTCTGTCTTGCAAACACACTATAGGCAAAGGAGGGGAGGGGGCAATTTAGGCAATTTTCCTATCTGCCGGAAAGGTTTTTAAATCTCAAGTCTCCAAGATGGGTCTCCAAGTTGTGTCTTGTCTATAGTGGATGGGTCTCCAAGTTATGTCTTGTCTATAGTGACAGGGTTCTGGGAGCAAGAGACCTATGCCTGTCACTCATACATCTCTTATTTTTAATGTGATATTTGTGCTTGATGAATTGTATTTTGCTAATTGTCTGTAGTGACATGGTTCTGGGAGAAAGAGGTGCACACCTGTCACTCACACACCTTTTTATTTTGAAAATTAAAATGGCAGGTTACATCCTATGTGTTGCATGGACCATTTTTCCTGCTATGCAAACACACTATGGGGAAATGGGGGGGAGGGATTGATGCCACTGTACTTCTGTCTGCCTGAAAGCTTTTGAAATCTGAAGACTCCAAGATGGTTCTCCAAGTTGTGTTTTGTCTGTAGTGCCAAGTTTCAGTAAACAAGAAACTCACACCTGTCACTCATGCATCTCTTGAATTTTAAAATGAAAATGAAAGGTCACATCCTGTTTGTTGCATGGACCATACTTCTCTGCTGTGCAAACACACTATGGGGAAATTCGGGGGAGCATTTGATGCCACTGTCCTTCTGTCTGCCTAAAAGGTTTTGAAATCTCAAAACTCCAAGATGGGTCCCCAAGTTGTGTCTTGTCTGTAGTGCCAGGATTGTGAAAGCAAGAGGCCTACATCTGTCAGTCATGCATCTCTTGATTTTTAAAATGAAAATGATAGGCCACATCCTGTGTGTTGCATGGACCGTACTTCCCTGCTGTGCAAACACACTATGTGGAAATGGAGGGGGCAATTGATCCCACTGTCCTGCTGTCTGCCTGAAAGGTTTTAAAATCTCAAGAGTTTTAGATGGGTCTCCAAGTTGTGTCTTACTTGATCTTGGTCTTGTATGTCACTGTATGTCACTCATGCATCTTTTTATTTCTAAAATGAAAATGCCAGGCCACATCCTGTGTGTTGCATGGACTTTACTTCCTTACTGTGCAAACACACTATGGGGAAATGGGGGTAGAGTGCAATTGATGTTATTGTCCTGCTGTCTGCCTGTAAAGGTTTTTTAAATCTCAAGCCACCAAGATGGGTCTCCATGTTTTGTCATGTCTGTACTGCCAGGGTTCTGGGGGGAAGAGGCCTACGCCTGTTACTTTTTCATCTCTTTATTTTTATTTTTAAATGAAAATGCCAGGCCACATCCTGTATGCTACATGAACCATACTTCCCTGCTGCACAAGCACACTATGGAGAAATGGGAGAGCAATTGATGCCAAGGTCATGCTGTTTGCCTGAAAAGTTTTTAAATTTCAAGACTGAAAGATGCATCTCCAAGTTGTGTCTTGTCTGTAGTTCTGGGAGCAAAAGGCCTACACCTCACACTCATGTATCCCTTGATTTTTAAAATGAAAATGCCAGGTTAAATCCTGTATGTAATCAACACAATCAGTCAGTACTTAAATTATTATGCACTGGATAATGCAATCACACAGCTGCAGAGTTGTGGACCACAACCAAGGCCCAGTTTGACCAAAGGCTGTATCCAATCAACCTAGAACCAGGGACGGCTGTGTGTGATAACGGTGCAAACCAGGTGGAGGCACTATGCCTGGGCAATATCACATATGCATTGCATGGCTCACATGCTCAGCCCTAATAGACAGAAATCTCTAGGGCACTATTCCGGCCTGGATGCACTGCTGTAGAAGGAATAGTCACTGTGTGCTCAATTTTTAAAATGGAAATGCCAGGCCGCATCCTGTGTGCTACATGGACCTTAATTCCCTGCTGTGCAATGACACTATGGGGAAATGGGCGAGAAATTGATGCCACAGACCTGCTTTTTACTTGAAAAATGTTTAAATCTCAAGACTCGGAGATGCATCTCCAAGTTGTGTCTTGTCTGTAATGTCAGGGTTCTGGGAGAAGTAGGTGTATGCCTAACACTCATGCATCTCTTTATATTTAAAATGAAAATGCCAAGCCGCATCCTGTTTGTTGCATGGACCATACTTCCCTGATTTAAAAACAGTATTGGAGGGAGCAATTGATGCCACTTTCCTGCTGTCTGCTTGAAAGGTTTATAAGTTTCAAGACTCCAAGATGGGTCTCCAAGTTGTGTTTTGTCTGTAGAGCATGGTTCTGGGAGGCCTACACCTGTCACTCATGCATCTCTTTGTACAATTCACCCCACTTCCATACTTTCCTGCTGTGCAATTACACTATAGGGAAATGGTAGTGGTGTGAAATTGATGCCACTGTTCTGATATCTGTCTGAAAGGTTATTAAATCTCAAGACTCCAAGATCGGTCTTCATGTAATGTCTTGTCTGTAGTGCCAGGGGTCTGGAAGCAAAAAGTCAACACCTGTCACTCATGCATCTCTTTATTTTTAAAATTAAAATGTGAGCCCACATCTTGTGCGTTGCATGGGCCATGCTTTCCTGCCGTGCAAACACACTGTAGGTAAAGGAGGGGAGGGTGCAATTTAGGCCATTGTCCTGCTGTCTGCTTGAAAGGTTTTTAATGCTCAGGACTTCAAGATGGGTTTTCAAGTTGTGTCTTATGTGTAGTGCCAGGGTTTGGGGGAAATGGGTGAAATTGATGTTACTGTCCTTCTGTCTGTCTGAAAGCGTTATAAATCTCAAGACTCTAAGATGGGTCTCCAAGTTTTCTATTGTCTGTAGTGCCAGGGTTCTGGGAACAAGAAGCCTACACCTGTCACTCATGTGTCTTTTGATGTTTAAAATGAAAATGACAGGTCCAACCTGTGTATAAGGTAATACGCTCAGGCAGTGCTTAACTTAATATGCATTGGAGAACATAGTCACATAGCTGCAAAGTTGTGGACCACTATCCAGGCTCAGTTTGATCAAAGACTGTCTCCACTGAACCGGGAGCCAGGGAAGGCCATGTGCGATAATGGTGTAAACCTGGCGGCGGCACTACGCCTTGGCAATATCACAAGTGCATTGCATGGCTCATGTGCTCAATATGGTTTGACAGAAAATTATAGGGCATTATTCTGGCCTGAATGCACTGCTGCAGAAGGCATGGTTGGTGTGTGCTCACTTTTTAAAAAGAAAATACCAGGCCATATCTGGTACTGCATGGCCCATACTTCCCTGCTGTGGAAATACACTATGAAAAAATAAGGAGGACAATTTATACCACTGTCCTGATGTCTGCCTGAAAGGTGTTTAAATCTCAAGACTCCAAGGTGGCTCTCCAAGTTGTATCATGTCTGTAGAGCCAGGGTTCTGAGAGCAAGAGGCTTACACCTGTCACTCATGCATCTTTTTATTTTGAAATGTAAATGCCGGGAAACAATCTGTGTTTTATGGACCATACTTTCCTGCTGTGCAAACACATTGTGGGCAAATGAGGGGTGAGGGGTGGCAGGTTAAGAGCAGTACATTTGCCTTGCAAACAAAAGTGGATAGGGAAATTGCTTACTTGTGTTCTGTCACCATAGCAATCATGGTAACACAAGAATTAAATGAGTCAAGATTGTTAGAGCTCTCCCACAATGTAGAAATTCACAAAGAGGCTCCTATATAGCCTATTCACCCAGTTCATCTAAACAGTCAAGATTGTTATAATTCCCCCACAGAAAAACAATTATCAAAAAGGCCCCTACAGAGCCTGTATTCCCAGTTCAACCACACAGTCAAGATTGTTCCTCCACAGAGCAACAATTCTTAAAAAGGCCTCTTCAGAGCCTGTATTACCAGTTCACACACAGAGCCAGTATCCCAAGTTATCCCACAAATCAAAAAGTTTAATAAAAACGTCCCCTACAGAGCCAGTCCTCACTACAGAGCTGAAATTTCAGCTCAATCAGTGTAAACTACAGCTGTTGCAGTTAAAAAGCCTGAAGTTGGATTTGTGAACAAACTGGCCATCTGCCTCAAGGCTTGAAATATTTCCCCAACAGAGTAAAGGGTACTTTGCACACTACGACATCGCAGCTGCGATGTCGGTGGGTTCAAATCGAAAGTGCCGCACATCCGGCGTCGCTGTCGACATCGGAGTATGTAAATCGTTTTTACTATGATTAACGAGCGCAAAAGCGTCGAAATCGTATGATCGGTGTAGTGTCGGGCATTTCTATAATGCTGCTGCAGCGACAGGTACAATGTTCCTCGCTCCTGCGGCAGCACACATCACTGTGTATGAAGCCGCAGGACCGAGGAACATCTCCTTACCTGCGTCCCGCCTGCAATGAGAAGGAAGGAGGTGGGCGGGATGTTTACGTCCCGCTCATCTCCGCCCCTCCACTTCTATTGGCCACCTGCCGTGTGACGTCACTATGACGCCGCACGACCCGCCCCCTTAGGAAGGAGGCGGGTCGCCGACCAAAGCTATGTTGCAGGGTAGGTAAGTGCATGTGAAGCTGCCGTAGCGATAATGTTCTCTACGGCAGCTATAACACAATATCGCATGTGCGACGAGGGTGGGGACTATCACGCTCGGCATCGAAAGCATCGGCTTGTGATGTCGTAGTGTGCAAAGTACCCCTAAGAGTTTTAAAAATGTCCCAACAGAGCCCATCCACAGCTCCTGCCAAGTGAATGATTTTCCTCCTGAAATCTCAGAACAGCTTGCTGGCTGCTGTTGTTTCCCTTTGGTTGTGCTCAAGTTGGCTGTACAGGTGTTAAGGCCCCGTTACATGCAACGACGTATCTAACGATATATCGCCGGGGTCACGGATTCCATGACGCACATCCGGCATCGTTAGTGACGTTGTTGCGTGTGACAGCAAGGAACGACCGTTAACGATGGAAAATGCTCGTCCATCGTTGACACGTCAGTCCTTTTCAAAAAATCATTGCTTGTAGAGGTTGCAGGTTGTTCGTCATTCCCGAGGCAGCTACGTGTGACACATCGGGAACAATGAACTACAGCTTACCTGCGGCCGCCAGCAATGCAGAAGGAAGGAGGTGGGCGGGATGTTACGGCCGCTCATCTCCGCCCCTCCATTTCTATTGGGCGGCCGCTTAGGGATGCCGCTATGACGCCGCACAAAGGAGGCAGTTCGCCTTCAACAGCGACGTCGCTAAGCAGCTAAGTCCGTGTGACAGCTCCTAACGATTTTGTGTGCCACGGGCAGCGATTTACCCGTGACGCACAAACGATGGGGGCGGGTGCTTACTAGAGATGAGAGAACTGGCCGTGGTTCGGCTCGAGTTCGGTTCGTCGAACGGAGGTCCCGTTCGAGTTCGGTTTGTCGAACGTTCGACGAACCGAACTCGAACTGCTTAGGAAACAATGGCAGGCAAACACAAACACAGAAAAACACCTAGAAAACACGCTCAAAGGTGTTCAAAAGGTGACAAACAACTCACAACACAACACAAACACATGGGAAAGTGACAAGGACATATACTCATGTGAAAACCAAACAGCTGGACAAGGAAAAAGAGGAGGAGACACAGATATAGGCATGGCACGCCCTTCTAAAATCATGTAAAACACCACAAGGTGACTCCAAGCGGAGTTCTCCCTTTTTTCCAAAAATTGGGCCACACACACACCCACCCATTCAGTGGCAGCACTTGTGCCCCAGTTGTACACTTCACAGCTAGATTTGCATCAAGCACATTCAAAAATACGCCATTCTTAACCGTCCCCAGGATGACACCGGGGTAAGTAGCTAAGTCTTTGCTAAACCATGACTTGTTCATCTTGGCTCCTTTTAAAAAACACATCAAGCAAGGGTTACTCCAAGCGGAGTCTCCCTTTTTTCCAAAAATTGAGCCACACAGGCACTCACCCCTTCAGTGGCAGACCTTGTGCCCCAGTTGTACATTTAACAGCTAGATTTGCATCAAGCACATTCAAAAATACGCCATCCTTAACCGTCCCCAGGATGACACCGGGGTAGGTAGCTAAGTCTTTCCTGATTCCAGATCTGTTCATTTTGGATCATTTTTAAAAACAATGTAAGCAAGGGTTACTCCAAGCGGATTATCCCTTTTTTTTTAAAAAAATTGGGCCACACACACACCCACCCCTTCAGTGGCAGCAGTTGTGCCCTAGTTGCAAACAGGATGTTTTGATTTGCATCAAGCACATTCCAAATCCACAAGCATTTACTCTCCCAAGGATGACACAGGGGTAGTAAATTCCTTGTGGATCCATGACTTGTTCATTTTGATGAACGTTAGTCTGTCCACATTGTCACTGGACAGACGCGTGCGCTTATCTGTCAGCACACACCCAGCAGCACTGAAGACACGTTCAGAGACCACACTGGCAGCTGGACACGACAAAATCTCCAAGGCGTAAGTTGAGAGCTCTGGCCATTTTTCAAGATTTGAAGCCCAAAATGAGCAAGGCTCCATTTGCAAAGTCATGGCATCAATGTTCATTTGGAAATACTCCTGTATCATCCTCTCCAGCCAATGACTATGTGTCAGACTTGTTGTCTCTGGTGGCCTTGCAAAGGACGGTCTAAAAAAATTATGAAAAGATTCCATAAAATTGCTGTTACCAGCACCAGATACGGTGCTACTGGGACGGGTAGACTGTTGAAGATGACGAGACCGTCCCATGTTTGTCAAGTTACAACTGGGAGAATCACTCCCTGCACCTGCACGGTTGTTTGGTGGAAAAGCCGAGCTAAGATCGAGTAACAGCTTCTGCTGATACTCCTGCATACGTGCGTCCCTTTCTATGGCTGGAATTATGTCACAAAATTTGGACTTGTACCGGGGATCTAATAGTGTGGCAAGCCAGTAGTCATCATCACTTCTAATTTTGACAATACGAGTGTCATGTTGGAGGTAGTGCAGCAAGAAGGCGCTCATGTGTCTTGCGCAGCCATGCAGACCAAGTCCACGCTGTGTTTGTGGCATAGAGGTGCTAACCGTTCTTTCTTCCTCTGACATCTCCCCCCAACCTCTTTCAACTGAAATTTGACCAAGGTCTCCCTCATCCGCTGAGTCTTCCATGTACATGGACAATTCGTCCTCCATTTCTTCATGTTCTCCTGCACCTTCCTCAACATTTCTCCTGCTACCATGCGCCCTTGTTGATCCCCGTCCCCCATGGTCCCATGCCTGCCGCGTTGGTGATGATGAACGTCTGGACCTTGGTAATGTTGTTGTCCCTTGCGCATATGAATCCTCCTGTAGTTCCTCCCCTTCCTTTTGTCCCCCCCCCTGACTCCGAATAGTGTTTAGCGTGTGCTCCAGCATGTAAATGACTGGAATTGTCATGCTGATAATGGCATTGTCAGCGCTAAACATATTCGTCGCCATGTCGAAACTGTGCAGAAGGGTGCATAGGTCCATGATCTGAGACCACTCCATCAGGGTGATCTGCCCCACCTCTGCATCTCGTTGGCCCAGGCTATACGTCATGACGTATTGCACCAGGGCTCGGTGGTGATGCCACAGTCGCTGTAACATGTGAAGAGTCGAATTCCAGCGTGTCGCCACATCGCATTTCAGGCGATGAACCGGCAGGCCGAAAGACTTCTGGAGCGATGCAAGTCGCTCAGCTGCGGCGGTTGAACGGCGGAAGTGAGCAGACAGTTTTCGTGCCCTGGTCAGAAGGCCATCTAGGCCGGGATAGAGTGTTAAAAATTGCTGGACAACAAGGTTCAACACGTGAGCCATACAAGGCACGTGTGTCACCTTGCCCAGGCGAAGGGCCGCACCCAGGTTTGCAGCATTGTCGCACACGGCCTTACCAGGCTGCAGGTTGAGTGGAGACAACCATTTATTAAACTCAGTCTCCAGAGCTGCCCACAACTCAGCCGCTGTGTGACTCCTATTTCCAAGACATGTCAAGCTAAAGACCGCCTGATGCCGTTGCGCTCTGCTGCCAGCATAGTAATGAGGGGTGCGTGATTCCTTCTGTGCAATGCGAACGCTGGTGGCCTGACCAGGCAGGCTTGGGGCGGAGGTGGGGGACCCAGATGAGGTGGAGGAGGCAGAAGCAGTGGTGGAACTTGGACAGACAGAGGATTGACACACAAGTCGTGGGGACGGCAAGACTTGTGCAGCAGACCCTTCACCATCTATCACCATAGTTACCCAGTGCCCAGTCAGCGACATGTAACGTCCCTGTCCATGCTTACTGGTCCAAGTATCGGTGGTGAAATGCACCCGTTTACACACAGAGTTTCTCAAGGAATCGGTGATGTTGTGTGCGACATGCTGGTGTAGTGCGGGCACACCTTTCTTAGAGAAGTAGTGGCGACTGGGCATCTGGTACTGGCGCACAGCGACGGACATAAGGTCTCTAAAATCCTTTGTGTCCACCAGGCGGAAAGGCAGCATTTCGGTAGCCAAGAGCTTACAGAGGGATAAAGTCAACCTCTTAGCTTTGTCATGGGTCGCAGGAAATGGCCTTTTATTTGTCCACATCTGAGGGACAGAGATCTGGCTGCTGTGTGTAGACGGTGTTGAGTAGGGTGTCCCTGGAAAAATGCAGCTTTGTGAGGAAAGTGCAGGCGTAGACATGATGTCGCCTTCATCAAATGTTGGTGCTATCGATGTCTGAGAGAGCTGTACACTCGTACTTGTTTCCCCTTCCAAACCAACTGACGACCTACCAAGCAAACTGCCTGTTGCGGTTACAGTGGTGGAAGTTGTGCGTCGAAAACCAGGTGTGACAGCTGTCCCCACAGTCCTAGAAGATGAAGAGTGCGCGGATGCACTAGAAGGGGCAGGCGGTGGATGGTTCACTCCACTAGGCCGCATTGCAGCACGGTGAGCTTCCCACCGGGACATATGATATTTATTCATGTGATGATTCATGGAAGAAGTTGTCAAACTGCTGAGGTTTTGCCCTCTACTAACAGAATCATGACAAATTTTACAGATCACATAATTTGGGCGATCTTTTGCTATGTCAAAAAAGGACCAGGCTAGGCAAGGCTTAGAGGGCATGCGACCTGCTGATCTACCCCGACTAGTGCTCAGAGGCACAGTGGTGGCTGAGGATGCAGTTGTAGACGTGCTACCAGTACTCCTACTCTGTCCAGGAAGGCGCAAGGTAACTTCGTCGTCAGTTGCATCTTCCTCCACCATCTCTGTTGACCTCCTTGAGGGCCTGACTGTGGGTTGACAGTAGGTGGGATCTAGAACTTCCTCATCAATTGTTGTGTTTGCACTCCCCTCACCCTCAGACCGAGCCTTTTCTTGCCCTGACCGAATATTTAAGTTGTCATCCCAATCTGGTATCTGCGTCTCATCGTCATCAGTATGTTCCTCATTGTCTATAACAACAGGTGTTACAGTTTGTCAAAGAAGGGTCAACATTATGCTCAGAAACTTGGTCCTCACGGCCTGAATCAGAGTCACAAAGGTTCTGGGCATCACTGCAGACCATTTCCTGGTCTGTACTCACTGTAGCTTGGGAGCAGACCACTGATTCCGAGGCTATAGTGTGACTGAACAGCTCTGCAGACTCAGCCATCTCAGTTCCACCATACTGGGCAGAGCGGATGGAGAATTCAGAGCTGGGAGAAAGCAAGTTTGATTGGGCTGACAACTCAGAGGACTGGTGTTTTTTGGATGCGGTAGTTGAGGTGGCGGAGAGGGCACTTGTTGGACCACTTGAGATCCATTCAAGCATTTTCCTTTTTTGGCCATCATCTACCTTTGTTCCAGTTGTTCGTGTCCGTAAAAAAGGGAGCACATCGGATTGTCCACGGTAAGTAGTAGACATCTTACTTTTGCTGGAAGATGGTCTATCTTCAGCAGATGTTAATGGAGCTTTGCCACCTTCCCCACGGATAAACCCTTTTTTTCCTTTTCCAACACGCCTCTTCCCCTTTCCACCAGCATCTGTCATTTTGCCACTCATTTTGATTGCGACAAGATTGTGCACTTAAAATGTGGTAGTAAAAATTGAGAGGTGTTGTAGATTGCAGCGGTGGTCTAGCTTTATTAACAGCAGAATAAACAACAATAATTATCCCTGACAATGCAACTACGGCCCTTAAACTGGCAGCAGTGTTTGCTAGTATAATGGCTTAGTAAAAATGAGTTTGAGTGTGCAATGCAGGCAGACGTGCTGCAAATATCTTTGCACTAGTGGGACAATACAGAAGTCCAACAGCCACGTTTAGGATGCCACTAAGTTCACTCAGTGTTTGCTAGTATAATGGCTTAGTAACAATGAGTTTGAGTGTGCAATGCAGGCAGACGTGCTGCAAATATCTTTGCACTAGTGGGACAATACAGAAGTCCAACAGCCACGTTTAGGATGCCACTAAGTTCACTCAGTGTTTGCTAGTATAATGGCTTAGTAACAATGAGTTTGAGTGTGCAATGCAGGCAGACGTGCTGCAAATATCTTTGCACTAGTGGGACAATACAGAAGTCCAACAGCCACGTTTAGGATGCCACTAAGTTCACTCAGTGTTTGCTAGTATAATGGCTTAGTAACAATGAGTTGGAGTGTGCAGAAGACAGGAGGGTACAGTGGCAGGGTTGTGGGTCTGGGTAGGGGAAAGGAAGCCTGCCTTTCTATCCCTCCTAATGGGGAAATGCAGCGAGGAAATCCCTGATCTTAGCTACACAGACGCTGTCATCTTGTGTAGCTGTTAAACTCTGTTTTAAACTCTGTCACCTATGGCTCTGACCCTGCTGGTATTAGCCCTTAAAAGGACTGGTAGAAAGTGCTATCACTATTCTGTACAGTGCTGTGTATGGAGCGTACACAGCAGTATCGGAGATAGGAGCTGCGCCGGCGGTGACTGACACCAAGGACGCAGAAGAGATAATGACGTCCGGACGGGCAGATACTCGTTTTTATAATGCAGGGACATGTGACATGGACATCCTATCACACATGCCGTTGCTTCTCTGGCTAAAAGTCCACTTAGCTGTGTGTGTGTCTGGGATTGGCTGACATGCTGGCCCGCCCCACTACACGCGCGCGCTTAGGGAAGGAAGACAAAGAAAAAAAAAATGGCGATCGCCATTATCCATACAGCAGTGATCTGAGTGCGCTGTTCCCGCACACTATACACTGAAATGTCATAATAGTGTGAGTCACAGAGTGACTTACACTATTACAGCAGAAAGCCAGCTAGGAATTAGCTGGTTTTTTGCTGCTAGAACTGTTCTCGAACGTATCTAGAACTATCGAGCTTTAGCAAAAAGCTCGAGTTCTAGTTCTATCTAGAACAGCCCCCAAAATCACTCGAGCCGCAAACTGGAGAACCTCGAACTGCGCTCATCTCTAGTGCTTACACCAGCGATATCGCAAGCAATATTGCTGCGTGTAACACTCCCTTTAGGCGTACTAGAAGAGCAGGAGGTGGATGAAGCAGAGTAGTGGTGGGTGGAAACAGACAGAGAAATCTTAAGCAATTTGCGGTGGTGGTACCACATGCTTCAAAAACCTTTCTGCCTCAGGTGCAACCATCACTATATTAAACTCTATATCTTTCTTCTTTATATAGTGCTAACATATTCCACAGCGCTTTACATACATCAGGAATACTGTCCCCATTGAGGCTCACAATCTAAAGCCCCTATCTGTATGTTTTTTGGAGTGTGGGAGGAAACCGGAGTACCCGGAGGAAACCGACGCAAACACGGGGAGAACATACAAACTCCTTGCAGATGGTGTCCTTGGTGGGATTCGAACCCAGGACCCCAGCGCTGCAAGGCTGCAGTGCTAACCACTGAGCCACCATGCCGCCCATATAGAGCCTGTTTTAAGAATTGACCCACACATCCAAGTTTAGCAAAAATTCCCCCACAGAGCAACAAGTTTAACAAAAGGCCCCTACATAGCCTGTCCTAAGAGTTGACCCACACAGGCAAGATTATTATATCTCCCCCATAGAGCAAGAATTCGGAGAAAGTTCCCTGCAGTGCCTGTTTTAACACATCCACTACACATTTAATATTTTTTAGAGCTCCTCCACAAAGCTAAAATTCTCCAAAAGACCTCTATAGAGCCTGTTTTCCCAGTTCACCCACACAGTCAAGATTGTTAGAGTTCCGACAGAGCAACAATTCTCAAGAAGGCCCCTACAGAGCATGTGTTCCCAGTTAACACACACAGCCATGGTTCGTTAAGATCCACATCTGCAGCCATTTTATCAGCAGAAGATCTGTGCAGTCTATGAGGAAAGATGCACTGACCTGTACTTCTTGAGCATTAAAGATGCTCTAAATTTTTTCTTTCTATTTTAACCCTTTCACGACCGGCCGATTTTTCGCTTTCCGTTTTTTTTTTTCGCCATTCTTTTTCTGAGAGACGTAACTTTTTTATTTTTCAGTCAATATGGTCATGTGAGGGCTCATTTTTTGCGGAACGAGCTGTACTTTTAAATGAAACCATCAGTTTTACCATATTGTGTACTAGAAAATGGCAAAAAAATTCCAAATGCTGAAAAATTGCAAAAAAAGTGTGATAGCACTATGGTTTTTGAGATATTTTATTCACTGTGTTCACTATATGGTAAAACTGATGTGTGGGTGTGATGCCTCAGGTCAGTGCGAGTTCGTAGACACCAAACATGTATAGGTTTACTTTTATATAAGGGGTTAAAAAAAAATCGGAAGTTTGTCCGAAAAAAGTGGCGCACGTTTTACGCCATATTCCGTGACCCGTAGCGTTCTCATTTTTCGGGATCTTAGGCTCAATGACGGCTTATTTTTTGCGTCTCGAGCTGACGTTTTTAACGGTACCATTTTTGCGCAGATGCTACGTTTTGATCGCCTCTTATTGCATTTTGCGCAAAAGTTGTGGCGACAAAAAAACGTCGTTTTGGCGTTTGGAATTTTTTTGCCGCTACGCCGTTTACTGATCAGATTAATTGATTTTATATTTTGATAGATCGGGCGTTTCTGAACGCGGCGATACCAAATGTGTGTATATTTTTTATTTTTTTAACCCTTTAATTTTCAATGGGGCGAATGGGGGGTGATTTGAACTTTTAGGTTTTTTTGTTTTTTTTTAATTTTTTAAAACTTATTTTTTTACTTTTTTTTTTTATTTTACTAGTCCCCCTAGGGGGCTATTGCGATCAGCATTCCGATCGCTCTGCAGTATCTGCTGATCACAGCTGGAAGGCTGTAAACAGCAGATACGCTGTCTTTCTCTTTTGCTGTGCCCCGGGCACAGCGAAAGTGAAACCAATTCATGTGTAGTACAGGAGTCATCACATGACCCTGTACTACCATGACAACTATCGGGAGTCACGTGATCGCGTCACGTGACTTCCGGTTTCGGCGGTAAGTAAAACTTTACCGCGATTGCGCTTATAATGGCGCTGTCATGTATTGACAGCGCCATATAAGGGGTTAATCGGCACGAGCAGATAACGATTCTGCTCGTGCCTAGCAGGCACACATCTCAGCTGTGAAAATCAGCTGAGATGTGTGCCGATCGCGGCATGCTGCCGCCGGAGGACCGCGGGCAGTAAGATTATGTCATTTAGGACGTAATTTTACGGCCCGCGGTCGTTAAGGGGTTAAAGCCCTATGGGGAGGGGGGGGGGCAATTGATGGTATAACGCTGTGTTCCTGTGTTCCAGGAAGGATTTTTAAAGTTCAGACTACTACATAGGCCTCCAAGTTGTGTCTTGTCTATACTGGCAGAGGTATGGGAGCACCAGCCCTACACCTGTCTCTCATCCACCTGTATATTTCTTCTGTCAATAGCCTAGGAAGCTAATGGGTATGCCAAAACCATGGTGCTGGACTGTAAAATGTATTCTTGCTGTTTTGGAAGCTTTTTGACCCCTCTAAAAGTGTTTTCTGTGCCTTACATTTGGTCTCCCATTGAATCAAATGGAGTTTGGAAAGGTTCACTAAAGTTTTAAAGTTCGGTTTGATAAAGGTTCGCTAACGCAGCCCATGTTCAGTTTGGTGAAACGACCCGCGGGGGGATTAGCTCATGTCTACTAAGAGATACAGCTGAAGTGAAGTGGTTATGTCCGAACACCACTGA
Organism: Anomaloglossus baeobatrachus; assembly: GCF_048569485.1. NCBI lineage: Eukaryota > Metazoa > Chordata > Amphibia > Anura > Aromobatidae > Anomaloglossus > Anomaloglossus baeobatrachus. The sequence continues at coordinate 692,287,734 of NC_134355.1, read as the reverse complement.
GCAAGACACAGAAGGGAAAACTCTACTTAGAGACACAGCTGAGGTAAGGAAGCTGAACCTGATCACTAATAAGCAACACACAGGAGAACAAGGTGATCAGTGCTCAGAGACACGGTCAAAGTGAGGAGGCTTAACTCGACCAACATTGAGCAAGACACAGAAGTACAAGGTGTTCAGTGCTCAGAGAGATGGCCGAAGTGAGGAGGTTAAATCCGAACACCACTGAGCAAGACACAGAAGAGGAAACATTAAGTCTTTGCAAAAAATTATGAGAAGACAGATTGTTCACAAGTTTTATGGACTTTTGAGATGGCCACAATACCAACTAAAAACCTCAATTTTTTTGTACAGGATACTGTCAGGCCCCTTTTTGTTAGGCTTTGCATATTAGATATCCTGGTCCTGCATGATGCACAGATGGAGTACGGCTTGGCAGCCTACATGATCTAATATAGGGTCATCGCCTAATAGGCTGCAGGCTTGTGACTACATCTGCAATTGTGAACAGCGCTCTGTGCAAGCCATCAGTGTGCAGTTTTACCATCCAGCAATCGCCCCCTCCATGTTTGGAAGCGTGTGTGTGATTTGCTCCTACTGCATCTGTGATGCTTCCACCTAGTGGGGGCTTAGCTGTATCCTGTAAGAGTTGTAGTTTTTGGCCTAGGTACTGTACAGCTGCAGCTCCATCTTTGCTGTAAGTAATGATATTTATTCATCTTTTTAGTTGCTTTTTTATATTACATATAGCGTAGGTACCTACAAGCATGAGGTTCCAGTGACGAGGATTGTAGGCTTCCGTCTTATGGCCAAAATACCAACTAAAAACCTCATTTCTTTTGTACAGGGTACAGCCAGGCCTCTTTTTGTTATACCAAGCATATTAGAGTTCCTCTCACTGTATGATGCACAGATGGAGTATGGCTTGGCAGCCCGCCTGATCTAATACTATGAGCGTTGCCTAATAGGCTGCAGGCTTGTGACTGTGCATCTGCAAGTGTGAACAGCGCTCTATGCAAGCCATCAGTGTGCAGCTTTACCATCCAGCAATCGCCCCCTCCATGTTTGGAAGCGTGTATGTGATTTGCTCCTTCAGCACCTGTGATGCCTCCACCTAGTGGGGGGTTAGGTGTATCATGTTAGAGTAGTCGTTTTTGGTCTAGGTAATGTAGAGCTGCAGCTCCATCTTTGCTGTAAGTAATGATATTTATTCATCTTTTTTGTTGCTTTTTCATATAGGACTTTTGAGATGACAGCAACTTCTGACGGAGCAAATGGATGGGCCTGGGCTGGATCAGTAATAGGCACACACCTCCACCTTAATTCATGATGCAGAGGTGGGGTCCTGCTATGGGCTGGGATTATTAAAGATGAGATAGTTAGAACTTATTTATTTGTTTCAATATCATTGGTGGCCTTGGAAAGTTTTTGAAATATCATGGAAAACCCTTTGATATTTAATTCACAGAAAACTTGTTCAGCCCAGTTAATGTAGCCGGAGATCTTGTGATATTAGGCATCTGGTCAGTGTTTTGGCAAAGGCGTTTTTAACTTCATTATTCCTCAAGCTGTAGATCAAAGGATTTAGAAGGGGTGTTACAACTATATAAATTAGAGAAATATATTTCAGATAAGGAGAGAAAGTTTTCGTCTGCCCCATGTATGTGGTCATACAGGTCCCATAAAACAGGACCACCAATGTAAGATGGGAAGCGCAGGTGGAGAAGGCTTTAGATCTCCCCTGTGAGGATCGAATTTTTAATATGGAAATGAGGATAAAAATATAAGTGACAACAATGAAAACAGGAGGTGACAATAGGGTGAAAATTCCAGAAACAATAATAGATAACTTATAAAGTGAGATGTCACTACACGCCAATTCGAGAATCAACAAAGCCTCACAGTAAAAATGATTGAGCTGATTTTCTTTACAAAAAACAAGAGGCTGCAATATGGTGACATAGGATGAAATAAATATGTTACCGAAAAATATACTGACGGTGATATTCTTACAGACCTTCCAACTCATAATGGTGGTATAATGTAAGGGATAGCATATAGCGATATACCGGTCATAGGCCATCACCGCCAATAATATACACTCAAATCCTGCTAGCATAAGGCCGACGCTCATTTGTGTCAAGCACATTTGGACAGAAATGTTTCGATTCTTTGATAGAAGATCATGGAGGAGTCTTGGAAGAGCATTTGTGGAATAAAACACATCAAGGAAAGACAAGTTACAGAGGAAATAATACATCGGAGTGTGTAACTGAGGACTGACGATCACGGTGAAAATCATGAATCCGTTCCCGAACATGGTCAAAATGTAAATCATAAAGAACAAAATGAAAAGCAAAATACAAATCTGGAAATTCTGAGAAAATCCGATCAGGATAAATTCTGTAACCAGGGTCTGATTTCCAAGTTCCATAATCAAGGTCACATTTTGTTTTTATCCTGCAAAACGTGGAAGATTCTTTGTTGTTGGAAATTTTATTCAATGTTCTTAAGATAAAAAAAGGAGACTACAAGATATTTTCTGTGATAACATATTAATATACTTTATATTGATCAAGCAGATGATTTTATATTATTCATGTAATTATTTCACATGTACCAATGAAGTTAAGTAGAAATCTTTTCACACACAGCCTTATATTTCATTGTTTTGCGCTTTTGCCCCAATCCCTTCAATGTGTCCTTTTCACAATTAATCCTCTATACTTTTCCTTTTCAAATTCACAATTGTTTAAGACAAAGTTTGATATCTTATTGTACTTCACAAAACTTTTATCAAATTTTAGAGATATGTCCTAAGCTTTGATTATTAGGGGTCAGGAGAGACCCCATCAATTGCTAAAATGCTTTTCTACTCTACAACTGAAGTCAGACACAGTGCTAGTTTAGACTCCCAGTTTAGACTCCCATCTTGAGGCTTACAGTGAAGGAAATAATTTTTTGATCCCTTGCTGATTTTGTAAGTTTCCCACTGACAAAGACATGAACAGTCTATAATTTTAAAAGTAGGTTAATTTTAACATTGATAGAATATCCAAAATAAAATCCAGACAATCACATTGTATAAGTTCTAGAAATTTATTTACATTTTGCAGAGAGAAATAAGTATTTGATCCCTCTGGCAAGCAAGACTTAATAATTGGTGTTGTTCCCTTGTTGGCAACACAGCAGTTAGACTTTTTTTGTAGTTGAGGATGAGGTTTGCGCACAAGTCAGGAGGAATTTTGCTTCACTTGTCTTTGCAGATTATCTCTACATCATTAAGATTTTGAGTCTGTTGCTTGGCAACTCGGAGCTTTAGCTCCCTCCATAAGTTAAGGTCTGGAGACTGGCTAGGCCACCCCATGACCTTAATGTGCTCCTTTTTGAGTCGCTCCTTTGTTGCCTTGGCTGTATGTTTTGGGTCATTGTCGTGCTGGAAGACCCAGCCACGACCCATTTTTAATGTCCTGGGGGAGGGAAGGAGGTTGTCACTCACGATTTTACGGTACATGGCTCCATCCATTGTCCCATTCATGCGGTAAAGTAGTCCTGTGCTCTTAGTTGAGAAACACTCCCAAAACATAACATTTCCACCTCTATCCTTGACAGTGGGGACAGTGTTCTTTGGGTCATAGGAAGCATTTCACTTCCTTCAAACACAGCAAGTTAATTTAAGGCCAAAAAGGTACATTTTTGTCTAATCTGAGCAACCAAAGTAACTTTTCCCAATCACTCTCAGAATCATTCAGGTGTTCATTGGCAAACTTCAGACAGGCCAGCTGCACATGTGCCTTCTTGAGTAATGGGACTTTGCTGGCACTGCAGGATTTTAAGCCATGGCGTAATGTGTTACCAATGGTTTTCTTGGTGATAGTGGTCTCAGCTGCCTTGAGATCATTAACAAGTTCCCCCTATGTAGTTTTAGGCTGATCTCTCACCTTCTCATGATCCTGGACACACCAAGAGGTGAGATTTTGCAAGGTGCCTCTGATAGATGTTGATTGACACTCATTTTGTATTTCTTCCATTTTCTTACTATTGCACCAACAGTTGTCTTCTTCTCACCCAGCGTCTTACTTACGGTTTTGTAGCCCATTCCAGCCTCGTGCAGGTCTGTGATCTTGTCCCTGACATCCTTAGACAGCTCTTTGGTCGCCCATGTTGTAGAGGTTAGAGCTAATTAATGGAGTCTGTGGACAGGAGTCATTTATACAGGTGACAGTGTAAGACAGCTGTCTGTAATGCAGGTAACGAGGTGATTAGAAGTGTCTAAGTGTCTGAAGGAGCCAAATGCAAATAAATGTAATTTATACAATGTGATTTTCTGGATTTTATTTTTGATACTCTATCTCTCACTATTAAAATTAACCTACCCTTAAAATTATAGACTGTTGATGTCCTTGTCAGTGGGCAAACTTACAAAATCAGCAAGGGATCAAATAATTATTGCCTTCACTGTAGATCATGTCATTTTCCTGATCGGTCTATGACTTATCAAAAGTATTGTTTTAAACAATTTTTTTTTATCTGTACTGGCTAACATGGTACAAAGATATATTTTACCTGTATCAAAAGTATTGTGAAATTGTGATTAGACTTTCAACAAGCAAAGAAAAGGTTATTCAAAAATATTGTCCAAGTAGTGATCAGAAGTCTGAGCTAAAAGTGGTTGTGAAGACTTATGATATGGAAAGGTCGTCAATATATCCCTGGTCACCTCCTGCAATTATGGTAGGGATTTTTACCTCCAGAGAATCCAGATGAATAGAACTGGAACAGCATTGGCTCAGCGCACTGAGAAGAGTCCGATGCCAAGAACTGCATCTTAGCTCAAATTAAACCCTTTTAACTATTTTAATATTTTTTTCTTTTTTTAAGATCATTACATATGAATTTTACAAAAACTTGATATTGCCAGGACAAAGAGTTGGGAACAGTTAGTGGAATTGAAACACAGGATTAAATGGAATCTGTTAGCAGGAAATCCCATCTCAAAGTATTTATCTCAGCAAAAGAGGCTGAAGAGCTATTTGTAGTCCTTAAGCTTCTGTCACTCCAGCTCTATTCCCTGCTCAGCTCCACCTCTTCTTGCTTGACTGACAGCCTCTATGTTGTGTGACTCCAGACAAAGGAGCTGTTAGTCAAGTAGGAGAAGGCAGCACTGGGAGGGAAATAGAGCTGGAGTGACAAAAGCTTCAGAGCTACAGTAACATTTCAGCCTCATTTGCATATCAATTCACATGCTAATTTCTCAGTTAAAGAGGAAAGGACTCGCCATGTAAAGGGATTAATGGAAACTGATGTTTCAGTTGTGAAATACCTTCCTTTTCATGTTAAAGCTCTATCACAAATTCTCTACAGGTGTTTTGTTCTATGTGTGGAGCCCCGAATGCTGTTCTTTTTATTATATATGCTATTCACATTTCCAATGATTCTTAGGATATGGAAGTGCTGGAAAAATATTGGTTCATGATGTCAAATTGAGACTCACCTGTAGAGGACGATGTATCATAGTTTACTACAGACGGCACCAAACTTTTCACTCACATTATATACTTTTTGTGATCAAAAGAACATTGGATTGTCTCTTGTAAACAAATTGTATCTACAGAGCAAAGAAAAAACAAAATAATTATAGCAATCTCGGAAAGTTCAAGCTGCTATAAAAATATGTGACATTTTTTAAAAAAGTAAATTTTTTCCCATTTTTAATTTATAAATTATATCAGTTATTTTTATTATTGATAAAATCTAAAGACTCCTTTCTTTCTGGGTTTCTAACTTATTTTCCTTTGGCCCAATTTACACATGAACATTACGTTAACATACAGTCTTGGCAGAAAGTGTGGACATCCTTGCAAAAAATAAATTATTTCTCCGAGAAAATGTTTGCATTCTTCACACATGTTTTGTTATACACATGCTTATTTCAATTGTGTGTATAGATACAACCCAACAAACCAACAAAATGAGCAGGTCCAAATTCTTGGCACATTTCCAAAATTGTGTCTAAACATTGAAATTTTCCAAAGAACATAAGGGTTGGACCATAGAGGATAGAAGTAAGGTAATCTTCTCTGATGAGTCTAATTTTAAGCTTTGCCCAGCACCTGGTTGTCTAATGGTTAGATGGAGACCTGGAGAGGCGTACAAGCCACAATGCCTTGCACGCACTGTGAAATTTGGTGGAGGATTAGTGACGATCTGGGGATGCTTCAGCAAGGCTGAAATTTGGCAGAATAAACTTTGCGAAGGACGTATGACTCAAGCTGCATACAAGGTTATCCTGGAAAAACAGTTGCTTCCTTCTGCTCAGGCAATGTTCCCCAACTCTGAGGACTGATTTTTCAAGCATGATAATGCACCATACCACACAGCTAGGTCAATCAATGTGTGGATGAATGACCACCACATCAAAACCCTGTCGTGGCCAGCCCAATTTCCAGACCTGAACCCCATTGAAAACCTCTGGAATGTAATCCAGAGAAAGATGGACATTCACAAGCCATCAAACAAAGAACTGCTTACATTTTTGCACCAGGAGTGGCATAAGGTCACCCACAAGCAGTGTAAAAGTCCGGTGGAAAGCAGCCAAGATGCAGGAAAGCTGGGATTAAAAACCATGGTTATTCCAAAAAATATTGATTTCTGAATCTTCCTGAGGTAAAACATTATTAGTATTAATGTTTCTAAATGATTATGAACTTGTTTACTTTGCAATATTTGAGGTGTGAAAGCAATGCATTGTTCTGTTATTTTCAGCATTTCTTATTTTCAGAAAATAAATACAAAATTTATTGCTTTGAAATTTAGAGAAGTTGTCAGTAGATTATAGAATAAAGAACAATTTACATTTTATTCAAAAATATAAAAAGAAAAATCAGAAAAACTGAAAATTTTGCAGTGGTCTCTTAATTTTTGCCAGCTCTGTATATGTAAATTGGCAGCAGTGGAGTGAATCTTAGGGGTACTTTTCACGCTGCGACATCACAAGCTGACGCTGCGATGCCGAGCACGATAGTCCCCGCCCCCGTCGTACGTGCGATATCATGGTGATAGCTGGCGTTGCGAATATTATCGCTACGCCAGCTTAACATGCACTCACCTGCTGTGCGACGTCGCTCTGGCCGGCGAAACGCCTCCTTATTAAGGGCGGGTCATGCGGCATCACTGCGATGTCACACGGCAGGCGGCCAATAGGAGCGGAGGGGCGGAGATGAGCGGGATGTAAACATCCCGCCCACCTCCTTCCTTCCGCATTCCGACGGGAGCCGCGGTGACGCCGGTAGGAGATGTTCCTCGCTCCTGCGACTTCACACAGCGATGTGTGCTGCCGCAGGAGTGAGGAACAACATCGGACCGTCGCATCAGCGTAATTATGGAATTCGCCGACGCTACACCGATGATACGATTACGACGCTTTTGCGCTCGTTAATTGTATCATCTAGGATTTACACACTACGATGTCGAGAGGAACGCGGTAAGTGCGTCACTTTCGACATGACCCCACCGCATCGCACCTGCGATGTCGTAGTGTGCAAAGTACCCCTTAGACTTACCTAAAGCATACATAGCAATTGCATATACAGTGTGGCTGGGCAATGATGACTGAGGATAATGATGTACAATAAATGATCCTCACCGTGTATTTTGCATTTGATTTCTCCTTTCCTGCAGTTTGATTCTCAATACAGCTTTTATAATCATTTTGCCTGGAGTAAAGGATAAAGCACCAGAGAATAACGGACGCAGCGGTCATTAGTTTTGTAATCACTTCTTTTAGCTTAATTATTTCCCCATGTAGTAATAGTATTTTTACATAATGTGAACCATAAACAATTTTTTTTACAATCTTTCTTGAATGGTGATCACACAATTCACACAATTCACACAATTCCTCCCCAGACATTGTTTCAAGGACAAAAAGTTGAACACGTTGGCCCGGTACATCATCATCCTTGCCTATTTTTTCTGCTGAAAAATGTATCTAATAGTGACTTTTATATTTACGATCTATTAATTCTTTAGTTTGCACTTATAACTAGTGATGGGCGAAGCCGCAAGTATCCAGAATCGGCAGGTCCAACTAGACTGATTTTTTTAAAAAACAAAATAGTGAGGACCCGGAATTCATTTTGGATATATTTAGCTAGACGCCAATCTCCATATAAATCTATGAGGATCCGAATCATGCACTTTAAAGAGGTGGTACAAAGGGCTAGGGGGATTAGAGCAGGAGCGTTATACTTACCAGTCTCTGCATGGCTGTAACACTACTTCTGCTCATTACCCTCATACATATCGCTGCTTCCCGCACCCACCATCAGTCTTTGCATTTGTAATTGGTTACAGTCAGATCATGCCCCCACCCTCTGATTGCTTGGAATCACAGACATTGTGTGTGTCCCTATAGTGGTGTTTTATTTTTTATTATATAAATAAAAAAAATTAAAGAATGGCATGGAGTCTCCCCAATTTTGATATCCAGCCATCATAAAGTCGCCACCTGGGGTCTGGTATTCTCAGGCTGGGGATGTTCATGGTTTTTGGGCCCCTCCCAGCCTAAAAATAGCAGTCTGCAGCCACCCAGAATTGTTCCATCCATTAGATTTGACAATTCTGGCATTTTACCCGGCCCATTCCAATTGCCCTAGTGCATTGACAGTCAGGGTAATAAGGGGTAATAAGGGGTTAATGACAGATTACAGCTTCCACTAAGCCCTAGATTAGTAATGAGAGGTGTCTATGAGACTCCCAATACTAATCTGCAAGTGAAAAGAAATACACACAAATCCCTGAAGCCACACCATGCGGAGATGTTCTGTGCCCACGCACTGTGATTTTACTATGTATGTAGCAGAGCCAGAATCGTCATGGAACATCATGTGGATTACGTTAAAACTGGGTTTTTAGGGTTAATAAAGGAGTGAAAGAGAGTTTCGTTTTTGTAGTTTATTTGAAATAGAGGATTTTTTCAGTATTTGTGATTATTTCTTTTCACTTACAAAGAAGTAATGGGGGGACTTATAGATCAGAGGTCCCAAACTCCAGTCCTCAAGGCCCACCAACAGTGCAGGTTTTTGGGATTTCCTTAGTATTGCACAGGTGTTAATGTAATTACCTGCCCAGGTGCTGGTTCCAACAGCAGTGCAATGCTAAGGAAATCCTGAAAACATGCACTGTTGGTGGGCCTTGAGGACTGGAGTTGGGGAACCCTGTTATAGATGCCTCCCATTACTAATCTAGGGCTTAGTGGCAGCTGTGAGCTGTTATTAACCCCTTATTTCCCAATTGCCACTGCACCAGGGCAATCGGTATAAGCCAGGTAAAGTGTCTTATTGTCACATCTAAGGGATGCGATAACTCTGGGCTGCTGCAGGCTGATATTTTTAGGCTGAGGGGTCAATAACCATGGCCCCCTAGCTTGAGAATACCAGCCCTCCTAATCAAAATTAGGGAACCGCAAGCCATTTTTTAGAATTATTTATTTATTTATTTATTTTTAAAAAAGCCGCATGCTGTCCCTCCTATTTTTATACACAGCCAAGATGAGCACACAGCAAGGTCTGTCTGCAACCAATCACAGATGCTGGGACTGCCAGTGGGCGGGGGAAGTAGTGCATATGCATGAGGTTAATGAGTGGCCCCGGTAGAAGTGGTACAGCCACGTGGAGACTGGTAAGTATAATGTGCTTGTTTTTTTCTTATTTCTTACTTGTTCCTTTATTTTTTTATTTAATTGTCAGGGTGGACAGATCCAGATAGTTACCCAGAGTTCCCTGAGAACTCCAAGCCTGGGATTGGTACACGGGTACTAGGTTACCAGCGCGGATGCAGACTTTTACAGGTTGGGTATTGCTCATCCCTAGTTATAACTTTTCAAATGTTGTGCTGGAACACAAAATTTTGTCTAATGTTATTATTGTGCAGTCTAAGACTAACGTGACATTCTGCTCTAAAAAGGCGCAAAAAGGTTAAAAAGCATGTTTAATGCTGAAGAATTACAGGTTCTTCTCCGCCACCAGTCAGTGCATCTTTCTTCAAAGACTGCACAGATCTTCTCAAAATAAAAATAAATATCAGCAGATGTTGATCTCAACAAACAATGGCTCCATCTTGAGTTCTTCATCCCATACTTAAGTAGTATCAAAAAAACTCCTTCACACTTAACAAGAAATTGTGAAAAAGACCGCATTGCCCCCCCAACCACTTGTTTGCCTACAAATTCGTGAAAAAATGACCCTAGGTACCTATAGATATGCACTACATACCCACCAAAAATGGAGGAAATCGGCCCTCAAGGGGCTGAGAAATAAATTCGGAAGGTTACCCTATTCCGCCATTCAAGTCAATGGTGGAATAGGGTTATTTTCCAAATTTTGACATATGCGGGCTTTCATATGTCTTGCACTGCCATCAGCCCACTCTACCATAAAGGCCCAACTGGTGGAGGGCTTGCAGTGATTGTTAACTTTGTGTCACTTTCTCCCATCTCCCTATTGCATCTCTTGAGCTCAGCCACAGTGATCTTGGGGTCTTCTTTACTTCTCTCACCAAGGCTCTTCTCTTACGATTGCTCAGTTTGGCTGGATGGCCAGGTCTAAGAAGCGTTCTGTTGGTTCCAAACTTCTTCCATTTAAGTATTATGGAGGCCACTGTGCTGTTAGGAACCTTGAGTACTGCACAAATTCTTTTGTAACCTTGGCCAGATCTGTGCCTTGCCACAATTCTGTCTCTGAGCTCATTGGGCAGTTCCTTTGACCGCCTGACTCTCATTTGGTCTGACATGCACTGTGAGCTGCGAGGTCTTCTATAGAAAGGTGTGTGTCTTTTCAAATCACGTCCTATCAGTTTAATTAAACACAAATGGACTCCAATGAAGGAGGAGAACCATCTCCAGGAGGATCACAAGGAAATGGACAGCATTTGACAAATATGAGTGTCTGAGCAAAGGGTCTGAATACTTATGACCATATGATATTTCATTTTTTCTTGTTTACTAAATTTGTAAAAATTTCTACATTTCTGTTTTTTTCCGTCAAAATGGGGGATTGGAGCAGAGTGTACATTAATGAGAAAAAAAGGAACTTTTTTGAATTTGCCAAATGGCTGCAAGGAAGCAAAAAGTGAGAAACTTAAAGGGGTCTGAATACTTTTCATACCCACTGTATATCTTCATTGCGAGCATTATAAAAATGAATAGCCGGTGTAATTTATTAGAAAGGCCCACTTGTTTATCACTGAATAGCAGGATTTCCAGGGAGAGGGCAATGGTGCCATCCCCGATGTATTCATTAAGGAGACAAGCTCACCCCACAACCCCCCTCACCACCAGGCAAAGCCACCAAATATGGGACATATCTCCCAATTGTCCACAGCCTTTAAAACAACGGTTGAAACATTAGGGTATATCGCATGCAAGCATGCAGGAACATAATAGGCTCTATGAAAAACCTTTTTGGAAGTTTCTCAGAGGGCCACCTGATTACTCCCCTTGGTAAACTCCACAAAGCACCTGTTCCACCTGTGCAAAGACATTGTGAGACTTCGCTCTGTCTCCCACTGATCAAAGACTTTAATTTAATTTGTGGGGGTGGATGATTTAGCATAGAGTAGATTAGGGAGATAGTGCCCCTACCCCCGGGTCGTATATACAGGATCTTTCAAAACTCGTTGGAGAGAGAATTTGCTGATCGCCCATGAGTGAATACACAAAGTGCTATATCTGTTCTATCCCAAAGTGCTCTGGCAGGTGGGGTAAACTGTGCCAAGAACTCTGGCTTGGAGTAGAGGCTAAAGAGAGGAGCATGGTGGCCCAGCCATGTAATACCCCTATGTTTACACCAAATAAAAGTAGATGAGCCACCCCTGGAGGGAACATAGGGTTGCTGAAGAAACTGAGCAGAGGAGACGGGTTCAACTGAAGCTGAGCTTGAAATCGAGTTGACCGCCATAGCATGATAGTATTGTGGCAGAAGGGGGACAAGTCCAGTGTCTTAAGGGAATATCGGCTTGTCATCCCTACAAGGCTTCTGTGTGTATGGAGACAAGACCTTTTCTAGGCTGACCAACCTTGGAGCCTGGTTAGCCATCAAGAGGGTCGAGACTTGCAGTTTTTTGCTTTTTTTTCTATTACAGAGGTTTTTAGACTATTTAAACGGCTATTGTGTTGACTATTGAAGTGTCTAGATGCTTGTGACATATTTTTATGGTTTTAGAAGTTTTGATTTCATAGATATGTTCTTAATATCTAACATGTACAGTACCTAGTGTTTTGTGCTTCCAATATACTTTAGATTGCAACTAGTACATTCAATTACATCAATTACCATGTTGATTCTGCAATTGGTAAATGACCTCATATTGTGACATTCTGAATCTGTGGAATCTGTAAATGTGGTACGTTTTTTGTGCTAATGGACACATTTTGCAATATCTTTGGCCACACTTAAAGAATACCTTGATGGACAACCAATGGTTATTTTAGACATTTGTAATCTACTTGGGCAAAGGATATTCCCCAATTAGGTTGCACGTCGGGAAATCTCCCTGCAATTATTTTCAATTAAACTCCTGAGTTCTTGATCTTCAATTAATAAAGACAAATTTGTTGTGAATACATTTGGACTAGAATCCAGTTTGGGGCTCCCTCTTGTGGTCAGTACTGGTAGTGAAGTTTGTTTGCTGAATAGAAACCAGACAGCAGGGATGATTGGCAATCAGGTTGTTCTGACTGGGCCTATATAACTGAGTAGTGTTCTCTTGTTCATGGCCTTTGCTCAATGTTGTTTTCTGTGAGCTAAGGAGATTCTGAAGCCAGCCCTTCCTTCTGTGTCTACCAGAAGTCCTTTCAGATAAGTTTGGTCTTTGTACCTCTGCTGGTGGTTTCCACATTTTTGTTGTTTTTCTGTTTAGGTACTAAGGCTTATTTCCTATTTTGCCTGTATGGAGTTCTGGGGGGAGTTGAATCATTCCCTGCTGTGTACCTTGCTCCATATTCTGTTATGTATTTTGTTTTGTCATGCTTGGTACTAATTTGAGTCCATCCACTATATTAGTGTTTTGTTTGGATCCCAGTAACACCAGAGTACTGATATAGTGGGAGAGAGTCCATGTGGGCTCAGTAATTTTCCATGTCAGTCGTGTTGGTTCTTTTTTTAGGGTATTGCATGGCTGCAGATATTGCTCTTTTCTGTCCTTTCCTATTTAGATAGTTTGGGCCTCATCTTTGCTGAATCTGTTTTCTACCTGTGTTAATATGTAACACTAGGAACCTCTTGATTATTCGTTAGTGCTGAGAGCCTTGCATCTCGGTATCCACAGCTTCTTACCAGTAATCCTCGAGGTGAAAGTCTATTTACACCAAGATTGTCAGGTTAATATATATATATAAATATATATATATATATGTATATATATATATATATATATATATATATATATACACTGTAACGTGCAGGTTTGGGACCTCATCACCTGCATTATTAATATAGAAATCAAATATTTCACTAATCAATTGGAAGCATTTAATTAATTAATGAATATTAATATATTAATTAATATTTACACACAAAGATTGTCAGGTTAATATATATATATATATATATATATATATATATATATATATATATCCTGTAACGTGCAGGTTTGGGACTTCATCACTTGCATTATTAATATAGAAATCAAATATTTCACTAATCAATTGGAAGCATTTAATTAATTATTACAATAACAAATCATTAAATTACACAGCCAATAGAATTAATATATAAATTGACAGAATAAATAAAATCTATAAGAACATGAGACCGTGAGCTCAATGTTCTCTAGAATGAGTTAATACTATGTATATCTACTTGGTTGTTTCCTTTTTCTTCTCTTGAAATGTTATTAATAACTAGAGATGAGCGAACCGGTCCCGGTTCGGCTCGAGGCCGGTTCGCCGAACGGGGGTCCCGTTCGAGTTCGGTTCGTCGAACGTTCGACGAACCGAACTCGAACGTATAGGCTATAATGGGAGGCAATCACAAACACATAAAAATGCATTATAAATGTACACAAACAGTTAATAAACATTGCCATAACACTTACCGGTCCTCGCGATCCCTTCTGCACTCTGTCTCCTGCCGCTATTCCATCCGATGATCGCTGAATCCTCCCGGTGACCTGCACTGCCAGCAGAGAAGCAGGACCTATCGTGACGTCAAAATAGCCATGTGACCAGTCACGTGGCTATTTTCTCATTGGCTACAGACTGGTCACATGACTATGACACGTCATGTAGGACCTGCGAGTGCATCTCTCCGGTACACGGTGCACATATGTGTATCGCCGTGTACCGGCGACATGCTCTAGCACACGGTCGACTCCCCGTTCCGTTAGGGACCGGCTGACACAGCCGGTCATTAACGGAGATCACCGTTGCCATAGCAACGCAGTTAGCGGTGACGTCACCGCTAACCGCGGCTCCGGGAGCACCGTTGCTATGGTAACGCGTCTGTCAGCGTTACCGCTAGCAGCCAGCAGTGATCACTCACGGAGTGAAGGCTGCACGCTGCTTCCCGATTGTAGTGAGCATTGTAGTTAGGATGGAGGTTCCCCAGCCCCAAGTGATGCCCCTCACTACAATCGTCACTACTACTACACTAGAAAGAAAGAAGACAGAAGAGCAGGATCGTGGAGGGCTGACAGGGGTAATAAAGATGGAGTCTCTAATGTGTCTGTGTATTTATTTCTATTAAAGTATTTTTTCTCTGTGTGGTGTCTTTTTTTAACCCTTTATTGGAGATTCTTAATGGTCGGGTCAAACGTGCCTGACATTAAGAATCTCTGGCTTAATACTGGCTGGTAAAACAAAGCCAGTATTAACTCATGATTACCCAACAAGCCACCCGGCTCCAGGGCTGTTGGAAGAGTTGGATACAGCGCCAGATGATGGCGCTTCTATGAGAGCGCCATTTTCTGGGACGGCTGCGGACTGAAATCCGCAGCAGAGGCGCCCACAAACCTCGGGCTAACCTGTGCTGCGGATTCCAATCCCCAGCTGCCTAGTTGTACCCGGCTGGACACAAAAATAGGGCGAAGCCCACGTCATTTGTTTTTTAATTATTTCATGAAATAAGTGAAATAATTAAAAAAAACGGGCTTCCCTATATTTTTGGTTCCCAGCCGGGTACAAATAGGCAACTGGGGGTTGGAGGCAGCCCGTGGCTGCCAGCTGTACCTGGCTAGCATACAAAAATTTGGCAAAGCCCACGTCATTTTTTTGGTGGGCAAAAAACTTCTGCATACAGTCCTGGATGGAGTATGCTGAGCCTTGTAGTTCTGCAGCTGCTGTCTGCTCTTCTCCATACAGACAGACAGCAGCTGCAGAACTACAAGGCTCAGCATACTCCATCCAGGACTGTATGCAGAAGTTTTTTGCCCCCTGAAAAAATTATGTGGCTTCGCCATATTTTTGTATGCTAGCCAGGTACAGCAGGCAGGTACGGCTGCCCCCAACCCCCAGTTGCCTATTTGTACCCGGCTGGGAACCAAAAATAAAGGGAAGCCCTTTTTTATTATTTCATGAATTTCATGAAATAATTAGAAAACAAATGACGTAGGCTTTGCCCCATTTTTGTGTCCAGCCAGGTACAACTAGGCAGCTGGGATTGGAATCCGCACCACCGGTTGGCCTGAGCTTTCTGGGCCCCACTGCTGCGAATTGCAGTCTGCAGCCACCTCAGAAAATGGCATTTTCATAGAAGCGCCATCTTCTGGTGCTGTATCCAACTCTTCCAGCACCTGCCTGCTATACCTGGCTAGCATACAAAAATATGGCGAAGCTCACGTCCTTTTTTTGTAGCTTTTTGGCAAAAAAAAAAAAAAATGCTTCCCTGGATTTTCCATTGCCAGTGAAGGTAACACCAAGCAGTGGGGGTTAGCAGCCAGTAGCTGCTTGGATTACCCTTAGCTAGCAATACAAAAAATGCAGTGGGAGCTAACATATATTTTTTTTAATTATTTATTTAAATAACTAAAAATAAAATGGGCTTCCCTGTATTTTGATTGCTGGACATCACAGTGCTGTAAAAATAAATCTTTAAAAAAATGACGTAGCGCTCCGCGGTATTTTTGATTCTCAGCGCAGATAAAGCAGACAGCTATGGGTTGCCACCCCCATCTGCCTGCCGTTACCTTGGTTGGCAATCAAAATACAGGGAAGCCCATTAATTTTTTCTATTTAAAAAATAGTTAAAAAAAAAAATTACGTTGGGTCCCCCCATTTTTGATAGCCAGCTAGGGTAAAGCAGACGGCTGTAGCCTGAAAACCACAGCTGGCAGCTTTACCGTGGTTGGGGATCCAATGTGGAGGTCCCCTCAGGCTCTTTTTTATAATTATTTTATAAATATTAATAATTACACAATAAAAGTAGGGGACCCCCCAAATTGGATCACCAGCCAAGGTAAAGCGGACAGCTGTGGTCTGGTATTCTCAGGGTGGGAAGGTCCATAGTTATTGGGCCTTCACAGCCTAAAAATAGCAGGCCGCAGGCACCCCAGACGTGGCGCATCCACTAGATGCGCCAATCCTGGCGCTTCACCCCAGCTCATCCCGTGCCCTGGTGCAGTGGCAAACGGGGTAATAAATCGGGTTGATACTAGCTGTAAAGTCACCTGAGATCAAGCCCAGCAGTTTGTGATGTCATGGCGTCTATTAGATACCCAACATCATAAACTGTCAGTACTAACAAAAACAAAAAATCGACAAAAGAAATTTATTTGAAAAAACAGTCCCCAAAACATTTCCTCTTTCACCAATTTATTGTAAGAAAAAAAATAAAGGGGTCCCACGACGACTCTGGACCGTCTAGAATATGGGGGGGAGACACTCAGGGAACGTATCCCCCATTTTCTAGGAGTGCGGACCCTTCATGTGAGGAGTGTGGGTGCAATGAATCTGCACTCACTCTCCCCGGGTCCACAGCAGCAGAGTCCATGTCGTAATGGTTGCTACCAAAGCTGCAATGCCCTGCTCATGAGGTAAGGGCATGCCTAATCAGGAGAACTACTGTAGAGGAAGCTCTGCTCACTGGTATATAGGTGCTCAGAGGTAATAATAGATAAAATTAGTGAGTAACCTCGGCACTCTATATCTCCCAGACTAAGTCAGTAAGTCACAACGGATAGTAATGCAAAATCACTCTTTATTGGTCCGTATTAAGAAAAAATTTTTTTCATAAGCATATATGTTTTTGTCCAAAACAAGTTACAAATGACGTTTCGGCCTGAGCCTTCGTCAGATTGGACTTATCTGCATGTAATCATGAAAAATGACAATAATCAGTATCACATAAGAGTGAGAGAACAATAACATAAACTCGAACAATGTAGAGGTACAATTGGGATGCAGCAAAAAAATTGCAACACAGCAAGAAATGAAACACATGATACAAATGTCATAATACAGTACAAGGACAATATAGTAATGACAAATATGGGGTCAGAGTAGACTTAGACAGCTCTGGTACGAAAGAGATGTCAATCATAAAGTAACATGTGCAGTAGGTGTAGAGCTACACTATGCATGGCAGAGCTAATGGGTAGACCGACCATAGAAAAAGTAGAGAAAAAGTGGAGAAAAAGTGGAGAATAAGTGGAACATAAGAGGAGAAAAAGTGGAGAAAAAGTGGAGAAAAAAGTGGAGAAAAAGTGGAGAAAAAGTGGAGAAAAAGTGGAGAAAAAGTGGAGATTAAGAGGAGAAAAAGTGGAGAAAAAAGTGGAGAAAAAGTGGAGAAAAAGTGGAGCATAAGTGGAGAAAAAGTGGAGAAAAAGTGGAGAAAAAGTGGAGCATAAGAGGAGAAATAGTGGAGAAAAAAGTGGAGAAAAAGTGGAGAAAAAGTGGAGCATAAGAGGAGAAAAAGTGGAGAAAAAGTGGAGAAAAAGTGGTGCATAAGAGGAGAAAAAGTGGAGAAAAAGTGGAGAAAAAGTGGAGCATAAGAGGAGAAAAAGTGGAGATTAAGAGGAGAAAAAGTGGAGAAAAAGTGGAGCATAAGAGGAGAAAAAGTGGAGAAAAAGTGGAGAAAAAGTGGAGAAAAAGTGGAGCATAAGAGGAGAAAAAGTGGAGATTAAGAGGAGAAAAAGTGGAGAAAAAGTGGAGAAAAAGTGGAGAAAAAGTGGAGAAAAAGTGGAGCATAAGAGGAGAAAAAGTGGAGAAAAAAGTGGAGAAAAAGTGGAGAAAAAGTGGAGAAAAAGTGGAGATTAAGAGGAGAAAAAGTGGAGCATAAGAGGAGAAAAAGTGGAGAAAAAAGTGGAGAAAAAGTGGAGAAAGTGGAGAAAAAAATGGAGAAAAAGTGGAGAAAAAGTGGAGAAAAAGTGGAGAATAAGAGGAGAAAAAGTGGAGAAAAAGTGGAGAAAAAGTGGAGAATAAGAGGAGAAAAAGTGGAGAATTAGTGGAGAAAAAAATGGAGAAAAAGTGGAGAAAAAGTGGAGCATAAGAGGAGAAAAAGTGGAGAAAAAGTGGAGAAAAAGTGGAGCATAAGAGGAGAAAAAGTGGAGAAAAAGTGGAGAAAAAGTGGAGCATAAGAGGAGAAAAAGTGGAGAAAAAGTGGAGAAAAAGTGGAGCATAAGAGGAGAAAAAGTGGAGAAAAAGTGGAGAAAAAAGTGGAGAAAAAGTGGAGAAAAAGTGGAGAAAAAGTGGAGAAAAAGTGGAGAAAAAGTGGAGATTAAGAGGAGAAAAAGTGGAGAAAAAGTGGAGAAAAAGTGGAGCATAAGAGGAGAAAAAGTGGAGAAAAAAGTGGAGAAAACGTGGAGAAAACGTGGAGAAAAAGTGGAGAAAAAGTGGAGCATAAGAGGAGAAAAAGTGGAGAAAAAGTGGAGAAAAAAGTGGAGAAAAAGTGGAGAAAAAGTGGAGAAAAAGTGGAGAAAAAGTGGAGAAAAAGTGGAGATTAAGAGGAGAAAAAGTGGAGAAAAAGTGGAGAAAAAGTGGAGCATAAGAGGAGAAAAAGTGGAGAAAAAAGTGGAGAAAACGTGGAGAAAACGTGGAGAAAAAGTGGAGAAAAAGTGGAGAAAAAGTGGAGCATAAGAGGAGAAAAAGTGGAGACAAAAGTGGAGAAAACGTGGAGAAAAAGTGGAGAAAAAGTGGAGAAAAAGTGGAGCATAAGAGGAGAAAAAGTGGAGACAAAAGTGGAGAAAAAGTGGAGAAAAAGTGGAGAAAAAGTGGAGAAAAAGTGGAGAAAAAGTGGAGAATAAGAGGAGAAAAAGTGGAGAAAAAGTGGAGAAAAAGTGGAGAAAAAGTGGAGAAAAAGTGGAGCATAAGAGGAGAAAAAGTGGAGAAAAAAGTGGAGAAAAAGTGGAGAAAAAGTGGAGAAAAAGTGGAGATTAAGAGGAGAAAAAGTGGAGCATAAGAGGAGAAAAAGTGGAGAAAAAAGTGGAGAAAAAGTGGAGAAAGTGGAGAAAAAAATGGAGAAAAAGTGGAGAAAAAGTGGAGAAAAAGTGGAGAATAAGAGGAGAAAAAGTGGAGAAAAAGTGGAGAAAAAGTGGAGAATAAGAGGAGAAAAAGTGGAGAATTAGTGGAGAAAAAAATGGAGAAAAAGTGGAGAAAAAGTGGAGAAAAAGTGGAGCATAAGAGGAGAAAAAGTGGAGAAAAAGTGGAGAAAAAGTGGAGCATAAGAGGAGAAAAAGTGGAGAAAAAGTGGAGAAAAAGTGGAGAAAAAGTGGAGCATAAGAGGAGAAAAAGTGGAGAAAAAGTGGAGAAAAAGTGGAGCATAAGAGGAGAAAAAGTGGAGAAAAAGTGGAGAAAAAAGTGGAGAAAAAGTGGAGAAAAAGTGGAGAAAACGTGGAGAAAAAGTGGAGAAAAAGTGGAGAAAAAGTGGAGCATAAGAGGAGAAAAAGTGGAGACAAAAGTGGAGAAAACGTGGAGAAAAAGTGGAGAAAAAGTGGAGAAAAAGTGGAGCATAAGAGGAGAAAAAGTGGAGACAAAAGTGGAGAAAAAGTGGAGAAAAAGTGGAGAAAAAGTGGAGAAAAAGTGGAGAAAAAGTGGAGAATAAGAGGAGAAAAAGTGGAGAAAAAAGTGGAGAAAACGTGGAGAAAAAGTGGAGAAAAAGTGGAGATTAAGAGGAGAAAAAGTGGAGCATAAGAGGAGAAAAAGTGGAGAAAAAGTGGAGCATAAGAGGAGAAAAAGTGGAGACAAAAGTGGAGAAAAAGTGGAGAAAAAGTGGAGAAAAAGTGGAGAAAAAGTGGAGAAAAAGTGGAGAATAAGAGGAGAAAAAGTGGAGAATAAGTGGAGAAAAAAATGGAGAAAAAGTGGAGAAAAAGTGGAGAGAAAGTGGAGAAAAAAATGGAGAAAAAGTGGAACACCCTTTGGTACCTTTCATGTGGCACTAAGGGGTGCTTAGCTTTGTTTAGCCAAAAAAATGAAAAAAAAATGACATAGGGTTCCCCCTAGTTTTGTAGCCAGCTAGGGTAAAGCAAACGGCTGCAGCCTGCAGACCACAGCTGGCAACCTCACCTTGGCTGGTAATCCAAAACTGAGGGCACCCCACGCTGTTATTTTAAATTAAATAAATAATTAAAAAAAAAAACACGTAGGGGTCCCCCAAAATTGGATCACCAGCCAAGGTAAAGCAGACAGCTGGGGCCTGATATTCTCAGACTAGGGAGGTCCATGGTTATTGGGATCTCCCCAGCCTAAAAATAGCAGGCCGCAGCCGCCCCAGAAGTGGCGCATCCATTAGATGCGCCAATCCTGGTGCTTCGCCCCAGCTCATCCCGCGCCCTGGTGCGGTGGCAAACGGGGTAATATTTGGGGTTAATACCAGATGTGTAATGTCACCTGGCATCAAGCCCTGGGGTTGGTGAGGTCAGGCGTCTATCAGATACCCGACATCACCAACCCAGTCAGTAATAAAAAAAAAATACACGACAAACACATTTTTATTTGAAAAAACACTCCCCAAAACATTCCCTCTTTAACCAATTTATTAGATTGAAAAACAAATCCAGGTCTGGTGTAATCCAAGGGGTTGCCATGACGATGCACACTGTCCCAGTCAATGAAGAGCAGGATGTTCCCCATTGGCTGGGAGAGCAGTGCAGTGACCTGAGCTAACATCAATGGGTCAGCCCAGGTCACTGCAGGGGGGTGACAAGTGCTGCTGTCAGTGAGGTACATTACCTGCGCTGATCTCCAGCACACTGACAGCCCCTGTCACTGAGGTCAATGACCGGCGCCTTCACATCAAGTATCGCGAGAGGTCCATGACGTCACCGCCAGTGTCAGTCTCGGGTCGGAAGCGATAGGTGATGTGACAAGCGGCGGCCATGGAGGACAGTGACAGCGCTGAGGTCGGGATGGCGGGACTTCATCACCGCAGGTAAGCCGAGCGAGCGAGCGAGCGAGCGGGCGGGCGGGGGGAGGGGGGGGGGGTGGATGTGTGTGTGTGTGTTTGTGTATGTGTATGTATGTGTACATGCCGCGGGCAGGAGGGGGTGGAGCGAGCTGAGCGGGAAAGTGTGGGCTTCCTGCATGTAACTAAGATAAACATCGGGTTACTAACCAAAGCGCTTTGCTTGGATACCCGATGTTTATCTTGGTTACCAGCTTGTGGCAGGCTGCCAGCGATGGCTCCTGCTCACTGTAGCTGTAAAAAGCCCTGCTTTTTGCTGCTAGAACCGTTCTCGAACGTATCTAGAACTATCGAGCTTTTAGCAAAAAGCTCGAGTTCTAGTTCGATCTCGAACAGCCCAAAAATCACTCGAGCCTAGAACTGGAGAACCACGAACCACGAACCGCGCTCAACTCTATTAATAACGGCTCTTTATTTGTTTTTCAGACTTGTAAGACTAGCTCATATGGATTTAATGTAATGAAGATATATCCTTGTGTTATATTTAATGACGTTTGCTGGTTAATGATTTTCAAGTTGATATGGGGCGAGAAATTATGATTACACAAGAAGGAACAAACAAGAAATTATTTTTGAAACATTCATGAATTTATTTGATATAGAAAAATACTATTATTAATAATGTTTCATTCAATCTCTGGCTCCATAATTGTTATTTTATATATTTTTCACACCCTATTTTTTGCAACATTATTTAGTCACCGTCCTCACTAATACAAGCTGTGTTGACCTAGTAGAAATAACTTATTAATGAAGACACTGGTGTTTAATGACCTGATGTGTAAACTCTGTCCAGTGAACTCACCCAGTATCATGATTAAGATTGCTGCAGCAATTGGAACGCGCTGAGGTTTCGCCACTCATGTGTCGCTGCGTGCTGTAATGTGCACCAATATGGAGAAATAAATTGTATGCTGAATGTTAAAGAGCAGGATCGTTTTCTTCAATGACTTAGTGGACTGATATTGTGTTGCGGGTCACATTAGGCTTTACATAATGCCCTGTAGCTGTGACATTTATCGGAAGCCGTCTCGCTTTATCACCTTTGCGCTTTCTCGATTGTATTTAGATTTTTTTTTGTCACAAATCTACATTTTTGGGAAAATATAAATGAATCCTCTCACCTCTAATTAGTAATATTGTAATGAGCTTTTAAGGCAACAAATTTAATAAATACTAATAAAATGTAATTATTGCATCATATATTTTTTGTGGTTTTTCATCCTATTGTTGTGTAGTAGAGATGACTGAATCCAATAAATGCGAATTGATGTTGAATTGTATGAAAGTTGCAGGCAAATTAAAATTATTTACTAATCAATTTATATGAATTGTCCCCCCAAAGTGGCCTCTTCCATTTTACACAATGTAGAATATTGCATAAGAGACAGAAGGCTCATATGACCTCACTTCCTGCTGCTCAGGATTTCCCATACTGCCATGCAACAAACACATCACATGGTATGGAACAGCCAAACAGGAGGGACTATTACAACCTGTTTAAAATTCAAGGCAGGGAAT
Organism: Anomaloglossus baeobatrachus; assembly: GCF_048569485.1. Classification (NCBI taxonomy): domain Eukaryota; kingdom Metazoa; phylum Chordata; class Amphibia; order Anura; family Aromobatidae; genus Anomaloglossus; species Anomaloglossus baeobatrachus. Next base: position 692,264,824 of record NC_134355.1, on the reverse strand, counting down.
GCAGCAGCCATTTTAAGGTGATTTAGGATCCAAAGTGGCCTCAAAACCTACAACTCAGCAATAAAGATAGGGACAGAAAGCAGCAAAGCATTGGACAAGTAAATATCTGATGCACTGGCGTACATACCAGCGGTGCAACCGGTGCAGCTGCACCAAGGCCCAAAGGTGAAGGGGGGTCCATGCAGGGCAGTTAGCAATGAGGGCAATCTGGCTAGTAGTTCACAGCCCAAAGAGGCCAATGGCCAGATTGCCTTCATCAATCATAAAACATAAGTGGTGCACTGGGCAAGGAGTGATCCTGCTGCACAATGCTGGCAGTGGAGGTGCAGGAATCCATCTCCTGTGGCTAGAATGGAGTTGATCATGTGAGGTGATGTGTCACTGCAAGAGACATGGCTTCTCCCTCCAGAGCGGCGCTGATCCTATCATCCCAGTGCTCAGCATTGTGTTGTAGCTGCTGGACATGAGTGGCTGTGGAGAGGTCGAACTGAGGGGGCTGAGAAGCTTCACCTACAAGTGAGGGGTTAAGGGTGAGTAATGTATTTGTTTTCTTTGGGGCACAGGATAATAATAAATACATTATAATAGTGTATGTTCCTACATGGGGACTGCATATTGGGGATTGTACAGGGAAAAGTGTGTTTTTATATACAAGGGCTGGATGGGTAAAGGGGTGGGGCTGTGTGCTGGGGGCTGTGAAGGAAAGTGGGTGTTCTTACTCTTTTAGGGAAGGAGGGGGTGATTTTACAGTTGTTAGGGGGCTGCGTGCTGGGGGCTGCATGCTTTGGGGCTGCATGCTGGGGGTCTGTATGGGGAATGATTAGGTTTATATACGTGGGTCTCCAAGCTCAAGAGCTGCATGGGGAAGGGAGTGATGTTACATGTTGGGGGGCTGCATTGTTTAAGGGGTGATGCTACATACAGGGGGCTGCATATGGAAGGTAGTTATGTTATGCATGGGGGACTGTTTGGGGAAGGGTTGCAGTAATTTGCGTGGGGTTGCGTAGGTACTTACCCCATGGTGATGTTATGTATGTGGGGTATGGGGTGATGCTGCACATGTGAGGAAGGGAGTCATGTTACATATGTGGGGAAGGGGATGATGGTGCATATGTGGGAAAGTCCTCCCCACCACACAATTTATTATATGGTCGTCAGTGTCCTTTCCACCCCACAATTCATTATATAGTCCTGACAGAGCTTGCCTACCCCACAATTCATTATATGGCCCTGATAGAGTCTTCTCAACACCGCAATTCATTTTTAGTTTATTCATTTCATTCTTTTGTAACCATGATTGCTATGGTGACATAACCAATTTAAGTAATTTCCATATCCACATTTGTTGACAGGGCAATTGCACTGCTCTTACCCACATTTTGCTTTCTTTTGCAGCCCTATATCCCTTACTACTACCATTTTACAGCCATTTTACAGTACACAAGTTTGCGTCTCCACTGACTTTTATGTGTGGGGGGGGGGTTCACGTTTGTCCAAACCTGACGAACCCAAATATCGTTGGGTCCTCTCATCACAAGCACTGAGTAAAGCTCACTTTACAAGCTACGACATCGCTAGCATCGGCTAGCGATGTTGCGTGCGATAGCACCTGCCCCCGTCGGTGGCACGATATGTGGTGATCTCTGCTGTATCTAACATTATCGCTACGCCAGCGTCACACGCACATACTTGCTCTGCGACGTCGCTGTGACTGGAAAACCACCTCCTTTCTAAGGGGGCAGTTTGTTTAGCGTCACAGCGACATCCCTAAGCGGCCTCCCAATCAAGGCGGAGGGGCGGAGATGAGCGGGACGAACATCCCGCCCACCTGCTTCCTTCCTCATTGCTGGCGAGATGCAGGTAAGGTGAGGTTCCTCGTTCCTGCGGTTTCACACATAGCGATGTGTGCTGCCGCAGGAACAAGGAACAACATCGTTACTGCAGCAGTAGCGATATTTGGGAAGAGGGGGGCATGTCATCGATTAGCGATTTTGAACGTTTCTGCAACGATTCAAAATCGCTAATAGGTGTCACACGCAACGACATCGCTAAAGCGGCCGGATGTGTGTCACTAATTCCGTGACCCCAACTAGATCGCTTTAGCGATCTCGTAGCGTGTAAAGCCAGCTTAAGACAGGGAAGTACAAGATGTTCAGTGCTCAGAGACAGCCAAGTTGAGGAGGCTAAATCTGAACACCACTGAGCAAGACGCAGAAGGGAACATTTTAAGACTGGGTAAAAACTCTTGTGAAGACAGATTATTCACAGGTTTTATGGACTGATGAAATGACAATGACAGCGACTCCTGATGGAGCAGATGGATGGGCCTGGGATGGATCAGTAACGGGCGCACACCTCCACTTCAATTCATCACCAGCAATATGGAGGTGAGGTCCTGCTATGGGCTTGGATTATTAAAGATGGGTTAGTTGGAGCTTATTTATTTGTTTCAATATCATTGGTGGCCTTGGAAACTTTTTGAAATATCATGAAAAATCCTTTGTAGTCTAATTCACAGAAAAATTGTTCAGCCCAGTTAATGTAGCCGGAGATCCTGTGATATTAGGCATCTGGTCAGTGTTTTGGCAAAGGCTCCTTTCACTTCATTATTCCTTAAGCTGTAGATCAAAGGATTTAGAAGGGGTGTTACAACTATATAAATTAGAGAAATATATTTCAGATAAGGAGAGAAACTTCTCATCTGCCCCATGTACATAGTCATACAACTTCCATAAAACAGGACCACCAATGTAAGGTGGGAAGCGCAGGTGGAGAAGGCTTTAGATCTGCCCTGCGAGGAACGGATCTTTAATATGGAAATGATAATACAAATATAAGAGACAAGAATAAAAACAGGAGGTGACAATAGTGTGAAAGTTCCCAAAATAACTATAAATAACTTATAAAGTGAGATGTCCCCACACGCCACTTCGAGAATCAACAAAATCTCACAGTAAAAATGATTGAGTTGATTTTCTTTACAGAAAACAAGAGGCCGCAATATGATGGGTAACAATGGAAAAAATATGTTACCAAACCATATACTGACTGTGATGTTCCTACAGACCTTCCATCTCATAATAGTGGTGTAATATAAGGGGAAACATATAGCGATATACCGGTCATAGGCCATCACCGCCAATAATATACACTCAATTCCTGCTAGGATGACGCAGACGCTCATTTGTGTCAAACACATAGGGACAGAAATGTTTTGTTTCTGTGATAAAACATCATGGAGGAATCTTGGAAGAGCATTTGTGGAATAAAACACATCAAGGAAAGACAAGTTACAGAGGAAATAATACATCGGAGTGTGTAACTGAGGACTGACAATCACGGTGAAGATCAAGAATCCGTTCCCGAACATGGTCAATATGTAAATGCTAAAGAACAAAATAAAAAGGAGAATACAAATCTGGAAATTCTGAGAAAATCCGATCAGGATAAATTCTGTAACCAGGGTCTGATTTCCAAGTTCCATAATTAAAGTCACATTTTGTTTTTATCTTGCAAAACGTGGAAGATTCTTTGTTGTTGGAGATTTTCTTCAATGTTCTTAAGATAAAAAAGAAGACAAGATGTTTACTTTGATATTGTATTAATCAAGCAGATTTTATATTATTTGCAATTTTTTTTCAAATGTACTGATGAAATTTAGCAGATATTTTTTTCATTGGAGTCTTTTATTTCCTCCTTTTGTGCGTTTTCCTCAATCCCTACAATGTGTCCTTTTATCAGTTAATCTTCTTTACCTTTCCTGAACGTGTTTGGAGACATATAGAGAAAGAAAAGATCCTTAGGCCGACTTCTGACGAGTGTATGAAAAACCATTGAAATTTTCTTCCAGAAATATCAGATGACTTTTCCCCGTATAATATCATTCGTGTGTCCATATTTTATAAATGTACATGACCAATACAGTTTCCGGTGTATACAACTGAAATATATCTATAAAAGTCAGATTGTATATGAATTATCCATGTGTCATCCATTTTTTTGTTTGGGCTCTCATAGACTAGGAGAGTTCCATAGAAGATACACAAGAGGTCGGTGCAAGCCATTACCTGAACAGCCCTATTCAATAACAATGGTCAGTGTGCTGTCCTTGTGCCATCTGATTCTTACACAGTCAGAACACAACCATATAATACGCTCATCCGGACCAACCCTAGAGCTCAATTTCCTTTTTTTCATCACTTGTCCCACCAGATCCTTATGTTACATAACACTCATGAGAACCATTCTCCTAACAGTTACATAGTTCCATGGTTATATAGGTTGAAACAAGTTCATCCATCTAATAGAATCTTCCTCCAATAATTATATATTTGGTCACTAAATCATTTATAATCAACAATGTTGTGTGTACTGAGGAAATCATCCAGCCCTGATGTAAAAGCAAGAAACAATTTACAATTATTTTTAAAATTATAAAATTTAGCTCTGTCCCCCGAGAATAGTTCAGGAATAGGGATTTTAGGTTCTACTACAGGACTCTGAGTAAGATAAGCAGATATTCCCTGAACCTCAGCAGGAATATGACTAACACGATCAGCTAACTGATCAATATCCATGATAACAGAAGATCTCCTACGTGACCCAGAGAAATAGAGGAAAAATAAACAGAGTACCTATTTTTGTTTGGCTGGTGATACTGTTATGGTCAGGAGACCACAAAAATATCTACAAAAATCCCATTAAAAGGTTGAAGACAATGCACAAAGAGTAGATGGAAACTTAGCTGGCTGCAATCCCCTGACTATAACAACACAACTAAAAGTAGAGTTGGAGCGTTCCTAACCAACCTAGATGCCTCATCACCGCTGGAGAACCAACTAACCTCAAAGATGGAATGAGGAATCCTGACTTGCTTTGGAAGAGCCCCAAAGGAAAGTAAAAGCCCCAACATATAACGACGGTGATTTAAGAAAAAACAACACATAAATGCAAAGTATAGAGTTAAGCAAAGTGAGGCCCTGCTAGCTAGATACAAAAGGATAGGATATATTACTGGTTGTAGCCAGCAAAAACCCTGAAAAAATACTAATACCTGATAAAAATATTCCCTTAAAGATCACACAATCTTCCTCCCACTATATCAAGTACTCTTGTGCAAATACATTTAAATCGAAAATGCAAATGTAATAGAAAAGATCTTACTTCCAAAACACATGAGATACAAAATACAAATCCTGATCAGACAGGGAGTAACAACTCCCTTTCTTGCTGGGAATAAATTGCTCTCCAAAAATGGTGCAGGAAAAGCACTTTTTCACCAGCAAGAAACAAAAGATAATATTCTCAAACACAGGTTCAGGAAAAGGCATAAATCACATAAATCAAGCAGGAAAGCCCTACAGTGCAAATTCATCCCCAATCAAGCCAAGCCCTAGAGAGCAAAATACTTATCAGGCATTGCTGCAGACTCAGGATGACATGGGAACAAAACCAATACAAAGGAATGAAAAACCGCTGTTGAAAGCATTCCTGGAGAATCCAAAAAAGGCTCCATAGGTAAAACAAAAACCTAAAGAGGCAGGCAAAAAGCCCAAAGGCTAGAGGACAAGGAGTCAGGACATCTTCCCATGAGGCAAAAACAATTATCCCCAGCAAAGGTAGGACAGAGACAGCTTTCCTTTATACCCCAGGCTGGACTCAATAGGCTAGCTGAAACAGCAATCATCTTCTACACCTGTCAGAGCGACAGATGCAGAATCAGACTCCCTACCAGCACTAGCTACCAGAGTGAGTCCAGAAAAACTTCCAGGGACAGCACCATCTCTGATGGAATTCACAACAGTCTGCCCATTCAGACTTATTATCAAGATAGTTTTTTAATATTGTAGTGTCATGGTCAGTGTTTAATATCCCACATATATTGATGTTATCAGAAAAGACTATTGTCACAGCCCGGACCAGACCCTTATCAAAGGACAATAAAACTTTCACACTGAACTGCAGCAGTATTTATGGCCCCACAACAGTTTGCCCCCCTGCCATAGTGATAGTTCTGTTTCATATAACTTGTTTTTTTTTTGTTTTTTTTTACTGCACTATTCTAAGTCCTGTTGTGTATAAATATGTGACTCTTCAGATTTTGTGTTATACCATGCCTGATGAAGAGACCTGAGTAGTCTCGAAAGCTTGCAATTATTACCATCTTTTCAGTTAGCCATTAAAAGGTATCAACCACTGAGGACTCTGTTCTTTTAAACAATTTTTTTATCTCTACTGGCTAACACAGTACAAAGATATATTTTACTTGTATCAGAAAAGACTGACACTTAACTATCAATCCCATCCACTAGGTCATTAATAAAGAGATTAAAAAGAATCGGTTCTAGTTAGTCAGCTGGTAGATAGAAGATGTGGAATATAACCCTGGAGGCTGGAACTTTATGAAATCCAAATGTTGCAAATTCATAATAGTTTAAGACAAAATTTGATATGTTGCTGTGCTTCAAAATACTTTTACCAAGTTTAAGAGATACGTCCTAAGTTTTCATTATTAGTGGTCAGACTCCCATCAATTTCTAAAATACTGAAGTCAGACACACGGATCTTCTGTTGAGTGTAAGTTTAGACTCTTATTAAAGCAGAAATCATCTTGAAGATTCAATAATTTCATTTTCATAATCAGTCTATGACGTATCAATAGTTTTGTGAAATTATATTTACACTTTAAACATGCAAATAAAAGGCCATTCAAAAATATTGTTCAAGATGTGAACAGAAATCAGAGCTAAAAGCAGTCTTGAGGACTTATAATATTAATAGGTCGTCAATATATCACAGGTTATTCCCTACAATTAGTCATTTTTACCTCCAGAGAATCCAGTTGTAAATAGGGAATAGAACTGGAACAGCATTGTCTCAGCTCACTGAGAAGCGTCTGATGAAAAGAACTGCATCTTAGTTCATATTAAAACCCTTTACCTATTTCAATAGTTTGTTTCTTTTTCTGATCATTACATATGAATTTTACAAAAACTTTATATTGCCAAGACAAAGCATTGGGGACTGTGATTGTAACTGAAACACATTATTAAATGGAATTTGTCAGCAAAAAATTACACCCCAAACTATTTATCTCAGCAAAAGAGGCTGAAGAGCTATTTGTAGTTCTTAAGCTTCTGTCCCTCCAGCTCTATTCCCTGCCCAGCTCTGCCTTCTTTTGCTTGACTGAAAGCCTCTATGATGTGTGAGTCCAGACAAAGGAGCTGTCAGTCAAGTAGGAGGAGGCAGCACTAGGCAGGAAATAGAGCTGGAGTGACAAAAGCCTCCGATTTACAGTAGCTTTTCAGCCTCATTTGCATATCAATTCCCACACTGATATCTCAGTTAAAGAGGAAGGGGAGGGTCATGTAAAGGGATTAATACAAACTGATTATTATGTTGTGAAATGTCTTCCTTTTCATGTTAAAGCTCCATCAGAAATTCTCTCCAGGTGTTTTTGTTCTATGTGCGGAGCCGCGAATGCTATTCTTTTTATTATATATTCTATTCACATTTCCAATGACTCTTACGATATGAAATTGTTGGAAAAATATTGGTTCATGATGTCAAATTGAGACTCATCTGTAGTGGATGATGTATCACAGTTTATCTACAGACGACGCCAAAATTTTCACCCGTGTTATATACTTTTTGTGATCAATAGAAGATTGGATTGTCTCTTGTAAACAAATTGTATCTACAGAGCAAAGAAAAAAACAAAATAATTGTGATCTCAGAAAGTTTAAGCTGCTATAAAAATATGTGAAATTTACAAAAAAAGTATTTTTTTTTCCATTTATAAGTTATAAATGTTATAATTTATTATGGTCCAATTTACACATGAACCTCATGTTGACATATAGTCATAGCAGAAAGTGTTCACTCCCTTGACATTGTTTCAGAAAAGAAAATATTTCTCTAAGAAAATATTGCAATTACATTTGCTTTGTTATATACATGTTTAATTCCTTTGTGTGTATTGAAATAACACAAAAACATTTCATACAAAAAACAAAATTGTGAGGTCAAAATTGTTGGCATTTTTCCAAAATTGTGTGTAAGCAACTTTGCTTCATGCATGAGATGCTCGTTTAAACTCACCTGTGGCAATATAAAAATCACAGCTAAAACCAGCTAAAAAAGGGGAGAAGTTGACTCAATTTTTGCAGTGTACCTGTGTGTGCCACACTAAGCATGGAAAACAGAAAGAAGAGAACTGTCTGAGAAGTTGAGAACCAAATTTGTTGAAAAATATCAACAACCTCAAGGTTACAAGTCCATCACCAGAGATCTTGATGTTCCTTTGTCCACAGTGCGCAACATAATCAAGAAAATTTCAACCTATGCAGCTAATCTTCCTGGATGTGGAAGGCAGAAAAAAAATTGAAGTTAAGTTGCAACGCAGAATAGTTCAGATGGTAGATAAGCCCCAATCAAGTTCAAATCATAATCAATTTATGGATTTATTCCTGAAGAAGCAGTTAATATACTCTGAAACATGTTGAACAATAAAATCACAAGAAATATCTTATACTGATCTTCAGTTATCATTCCATTATCCAGCTGCACAGTTTAAACCTTTTTTTAATTTTCTTTTAAATCATGTTCCAAAGAAATTCAAGTTCTCCTGCCGGCTCAGGGGCATCAATGTCAGCACAAACTATCTGTCCACATCTGAATGAAATGAAACGCTATGGGGGAGACCAAGGAGGACCCAGTGCTGTCACAGAGAAAGAAAAAAGCTAGATTGCAGTTTGCTAAAATGTATGTGAGTTACCAAAATATTTCTAGGAAAGTTTCTTGTGGACTGATGAGACCAAGATTGAATTTTTTAGTAAAGCGCATCATTCTTCTGTTTACTGAAAATGTAATGAGGCCTACAAACAAAAAATCATAGTACCTACAGTCACATATAGTGGAGACTCAGATGTTTTATGGTTATTTTGCTGCCTCTGGCACTAGGGGCCGTGACTGTGTGCAAAGAACCATGAACTCTGAAGATTACCAAAGGAGTTTGGGTGGTAATATAGAGCCCAGTGTCAGAAACCTGGGTTTGCGTCCTAGGTCTTTGGTCTTCCAGCAGGACAATGCCCTCAAACACTTCAAGAAGCCCCCAGAAATGGATGGAAACAAAGCGCTGGAGAGTTCTGAAGTGACAGTAATGAGTCTGGATCTAAATCCCATTGACACTTGTGGAGAGATTTGAAAATTGCTGCTGGGAGAAGAAAAGATGCCATCAAATATGAGAGACCTGGAACAGTTTATAAAGAAGATTCTGAGATTCCCGATGAGTGGAGGAAGATGCTTGTGGACGGTGATAGGAAGTGATTGATGGAAGTTATTTTTCAAAAGGGTGAAGGGCGAAGCCAAATACTAAGCTGAGGGGAACAACTATTTTTTCCGGCCTCTTTTGTGGTTTTGTGGGAAATTATGTCCAATCTGCCTTTTTATCTCTCTTTTTTATGTTTTTCCACCCACACAATACACACAAAGGAAATAAACATTAGTGTAACAAAATTTGTAATTGCAATAATTTTCTTGGAGAAATACTTCATTTTCTGGAGCAATTTCAAGGGTGCCAACACTTTCTGCCATGACTATACATAAATATAGTAGGAAAGGAAAAAATGAAGCTCACCATGCCTGCCGATACTGACGAGCCAGGGGAGGATATTGCCTCATTCAAAAAAATTTGAAAATCATTATAAAAACATATTGCCAAGAAAATCAACTAAATAATTGTAAAATAACTGATCCTCACCGTGTATTTTGTATTTGATTTCTCCTTTCCTGCAGTGTTATTCTCTTTTATAATCATTTTGCCTGGAGTAAAGGATAAAGCACCAGAGAATAACAGGCGCAGCGGTCATTATTTTATAATCATTGTTTTTAGCTTAATCATTTCCTCGTGTAGTAATAGAATTTCTTACATCATGTGAACCATACAATCAAGCTTTTACAGTTTTTCTTGAATAGGGATTAGAGTCACACAATTCCCCTCCAGACATTGTTGTTTTTATTTCTCAGAACTTTGGTTGCTGTTGAGAACTCTCGTCTTCTATTGAGAGTGACAGCAGACAGATCGGTGAACACCAGTACCTCTTTAAACCTGTCCGGCAGGTCCGGTATTGCTAATGTCACTCTGGTCACAGCCTCTTTGAAGTGGTAAAAATTTAGCCTGGCGAGCACATGCCTGTGTGTGGAGTTAGGGGTGCTCTTGGGTTTCGGGATCCTGTGCACCCTGTCTATCAGGAGGTCTCGCTGCTTTGTTACAGGGATCAATACTGTGAAGTCTGTTAGGAACTCTCTCAGCGCATCTGCGGTCACACTCTCCAGGATCCCTCTGAAGCACAGGTTTTTCCGCCTGGTGCGGTCCTCCAGGTCGGACAGCTTAAATTCCAGGACAGTGATCTCCTCATCTGCCTCATTATGTGAATGTAGAAAGTACACATTTATTAAAATAACTAGCTGTACTACCACCCGGGTTAATTGCTGCTGTTAACAAAATAGAATGTATTAACAAAAATGTATTCTGCACACAAAAACCACAAAACAAATAGATATAAGTGTAATTATAATGTCTACCCCACCCTCTGTATATATTTCTCTCTCTTTTTCTATCTCTTTGTCTGTCTGTCTCTTTCCCTGTCTGTCTCTGACTGTCTCTGTCTCTTTCTCCGTCTGTCTCAATCTCTTTCCCTGTCTGTCTATCTATTTCCCTGTCTATCTATCTCTGTCACTTTCCCTGTCTGTCTCTTTCCCTGTCTGTCTCTTTCCCCATCTTTCCCTGTCTGTCTCTTTCCCTCTTTTTCCCTGTCTGTCTCTTTCCCTCTCTTTCCCTGTCTGTCTCTTTCCGTCTTTCCCTCTGTCTCTTTCCATGTGTCTGTCTCTTTGTCTGTCTCTTTACCTGTCTTTGTCTGTCTCTTACCCTGTCTGTCTCTTTCCCTGTCTGTCTGTTTCCCTGTGTCTGTCTCTGTCTCTTTGTCTGTGTCTGTCTCTTTACCTGTCTGTGTCTGTCTCTTAACCTGTCTCTCCCCGGACATACACACACACACACACACACACACACACACACACATACATACACACACACACACACATTTAGCTTTTTATATTAGATTTAGAATACATATAGGTATATCTAATATATAAAGCTGAATGTGTTTGTGTGTGTGTGTGTGTGTGTGTGTGTATATGTCCGGGATTGGCATCTGCACCGTTGCAGCTACAGCCACAAAATTATGCACACTCACACGTCTGGACCTCGAGAGCGTTATAGGATATATTTTGAGGGGAGATTTTAACCCCGGGCTTTACAGTTTTTCACCAATAAACCTGCCTCTATTAAAGCGAATGGAGCTGGGAGCCACAGTGCAGCCAGAACTTCAGAACAATGCGCAGCCATGCCCTTAAATGGAATGTTGGCGTGTCACAATGAAGCCAGGGAAAGAGACAGACACAGACAGGGAAAGAGGCAGACACAGGGTAAGAAACAGACATAGACAGGGTAAGAGACAGACACAAAGAGACAGACACAGATAAAGAGACAGACTGACAGGGAAAGAGACAGACACAGACAAAGAGACAGAGACAGACACAGGGAAACAGACAGACAGGAAAAGAAAGGGAAAGAGACAGACAGGGTAAGAGACAGACAAAGACAGGTAAAGAGACAGACAAAGAGACAGACACAGGTAAAGAGACAGAGGGAAAGAGACAGACAGGGAAAGAGAGGGAAAGAGACAGACAGGGAAAAAGAGGGAAAGAGACAGATAGGGAAAGAGACAGGCAGGGAAAGTGACAGAGATAGATAGACAGACAAAGAGATAGACAGGGAAAGAGATTGAGACAGACGGAGAAAGAGACAGAGACAGTCAGAGACAGACAGACAAAGTGACAGACAGGGAAAGAGACAGAGAGACAGAGAGATAAATACAGAGGGGGAGACAGACAGAGAATGGGAGAGAAACAGAGAGACAGTTACTATCCCGGGCGTTAATACATTCTTTCCCTGGAATGTTAATACATTCTATTTTGTTAACAACAGTTATTAATCCGGGCAAAGCCGGGTAGTACAGCTAGTAGGTATATATTTGCTGACATAACAGAAGTATATCTGTGTGTAATTCTGGTACTGCATTGCATTTTAAAAGGGACAATATTGTTTGTAACGTCAGTGAATTAGTGTGGAATGTTTTTAATGAGGATCATCCTCAAGATGGCTGCAGACATGTGGCATCTGTAGAAGGTGAGCTTGGTTTCTCAGACACCGGAAATCATGCAGAATAATATGGAGAAGATAGAGGAAATGACATAAGAAAGAGAAAAGAGGGAGGAGTTAGAGGTGTGGACGTGAGGAGAAATGGAGGAGAAGACAGGAAAGATGGAGGCTTCAGTTCTAAAAATAGAACCGGCCCAGCTAGAAATAAGTCAGGAAAAATGTATTCGATCTATGACAAATACGGTGCAGGGGAGCCGTATTTGATATGTAAATGTGCAGCTGAATGGTGGCGGTGGAAGTGATTAATGTCGCTCGGTACAGGTGAGCTAAACAATTACTAATTTATTTATCTGGGGGTTGAAAGGAGGAGTTCTCCTTTGGATCCTGGGACATCATCATGCTTTATTTGAGCGGGAGGATGTTTACTTGAGGAATCGCCTTATCTGTGATTGGTGACCTGATAGCATGGGACGTCCTTTTCACAGGGAATCTGCCTTACCCTAAAGGTGGTGTCACACATAGCGACGACGACAACGACGTTGCTTCTAAGTCACCATTTTCTGTGACGTAGCAGTGACGTCCCGTCGCTGTTGCTGTGTGTGACATCAAGCAATGATCTGGCCCCTGCTGTGAGGTCGCCGGTCGTTGCTGAATGTCCTGCTTCATTTTTTGGATGTTGCTCTCCCGCTGTGAAGCACACATCGCTGTGTGTGACAGCGAGAGAGCGACGAATTGAAGAGAACAGGGAGCAGGGAGCCCTTTCCTTGGTTACCCGATATTTACCTTAGTTACTAACGTCCGCCGCTCTCACGCTGCCAGTGCCGGCTCCCTGCTCCCGGCATACGTAGCTGGAGTACACATCGGGTAATTAACCCGATGTGTACTCTGGCTAGGAGTGCAGGGAGCCAGCGCTAAGTGGTGTGCTCTCACGCTGCCAGTGCTGGCTCCCTGCATACGTAGCTGGAGTACACATCGGGTAATTAACCCGATGTGTACTCTGGCTAGGAGTGCAGGGAACAGGGAGTCGGCACTGGCAGCGTGAGAGCGGCGGACGCTAGTAACTAAGGTAAATATCGGGTAACCAAGAGAAGTGCTTTCCTTGGTTACCCGATATTTACCTTAGTTACGCTTCCACGCGTCGCTGCTAGCTGGGGGCTGGTCACTGGTCGCTGGTGAGATCTGCCTGTTTGACAGCTCACCAGCGACCATGTAACGATGCAGCAGCGATCCTGATAAGGTCAGATCGCTGGTCGTGATCACTGCTGCGTCGCTACGTGTGACACCACCTTAAATGTCTGTGTCTGTGGGACCAACATAATGAAAAGAAAAGTGTTTAGTTTCTTTTAGAGTATAATACAGCTATATGAAATAGGAGCTGGGAGTTCTCTTGTGAACTTTAGCTGGGACATATGTATTAATCTTTATGTGTTGGACTTTTGTCCTGGCTAAGGATTGTATGCATTACATGCATTGTTCATGGGAACACTCTTTTTCTATTGATGCCCTACCTGCAATCATACAGAGGGACAATTGTTTTTGCTCTTGAGCCGTGACACATAGTATATATTTATGTCTTTAACATCCGACATATTGAATGACTATGTGTGATGTATAGTGATTAATTTTCTCTATCCACTCCTGAAGAACCCTAGACAGATAAGGGGAAACGCGTTGGGTGGTTTCCTACAATTTTTGGTAGGAATAAGTTATAAAAATATAGGTCGATTGGCTGTAGTGTCCCTCTGATGTAAATGTATTGGACGGATACTTATTTGAATATTTGTGTTGGAGTATCACTAGTGATGAGCGAGTATGCTTGTTACTACTCGGTACTCGCATGAGTATCGCTGTACTCGGGCTGCTCGGCGGGGACCGAGTAATCTCGCGATACTCGTGCTGTACTCGTGGTCTTCATCCCTGCATGTTGGCGCTCTTTTGAGAGCCAGCCCTCATGCAGGGATTGGCTGGCAGACCACTGCAATGCCACAGCCCTGTTAGTTGTGGAATTGCAGTGATTGGCCGGCCTGCACAGCGTGACCGAGCCTTTATACCGGCGGGCGCGCTGTGCTCTGCACACAGCCATCCAGACAGTGAGTGCAGGGAGAGTGTTGCTGCTTCAGGGAAAGGTTTGCGGCCCTTTATAGCTATTTCCGTAGCAGGGCTGCAAACAGTGTGACCAGAAGTCCTTCTCAGGACTATTGTAGTTGTATACAGGCAGGCAGGTTATAGCCAGGTCGGAGTACAGTAGCAGAGTCCTTCTCAGGACTATTGTTGCTATATACAGGCAGGGTATAGCCAGGTCGGAATACAGGCTAGTGACCAGAAGAGTCCTTGTCAGGACTATTGTAGCAGTATACAGGCAGGCAGGCAGGCAGGGTATATAGCCATTCCTAGTGGTGACCGTATACCAGCCTTCATCATATCTGGGGCTGGTGTACACAGTCTAAAACAGTCCAGATAGTGTCAGACTTCTCAGTAATTGTCGCTCCTAAAAACCTGTTAGGTTTTTAGTGCGTCCGTGCTTGCATTTAAAAACCGCACGTGTGTGCCTGTCGGTGGCAGCGTACAGGTGCACGATTTGCACAAACTATTATATAACGCACAAGTCTAGTGAATAATACACGTCAGTCAGCAGTGTCTGATAGTGTCAGACTTCTCAGTAATTGTCGCTCCTAAAAACCTGTTAGGTTCTTAGTGCGTCCGTGCTTGCATTTAAAAACCGCACGTGTGTGGCAGTCGGTGGCAGCGTCAGGCTCCATATTGTCCCTGGATAGAGACGTGCATGATGGCCTGTAAACCTGAAGTGCCCATTGTAAGGAAGTGGGTCTAAAAAAATTTGGAAGCTCCACATTGTCCCTGGATAGAGATGTGCATGAGGGCCTCAAAACATTGTTCCCATTGCAAAGGAGCGGGTCTCCTGTCGTTGTAATGCCCATTCTGAAAGAATGGGCGAAAAAATTTACCACTGGGGGTATACCTGAAACAATGGCCTAACTATTGTAACGGTCATCATGATGGCGCATGAGGAGAAGGAGGAGCAGTCCAGCGATTAGCCAAAGTCCAGAAGTGTGTTACCATGGGTGAGTGGAGGTACATGGCAAATTCCCGTTACAAACTTTAAATTCCGCTGTCATTTGCTGGTGGTGTGGTGAAGTCTGGCCCAATCCAACCCTTGTTCATCTTGATCAGAGTCAGCCTGTCAGCATTTTCAGTTGACAGGCGGGTGCGTTTATCTGTAATGATTCCACCTGCGGCACTAAAAACACGCTCTGACAAAACGCTAGCGGCAGGGCAGGCCAGGACTTCCAAGGTGTAGAGAGCCAATTCATACCACATGTCCAGCTTGGATACCCATTAATTGTAAGGCACAGAGGAATGTCGGAGTACAGTTATTTGATCTGCAAGGTACTCCTTGAGCATCTGGGCAAACTTAGGATTTCTTGTGGCACTACCCCGCACCTCAGGGGCTGTGGTATGTGAGGGGCTGAGAAAACTGTCCCACATCTTAAAGACTGTTCCCCTACCTCTGGCGGATTGGACTTGTGCCCCTCTCGGCTGTACGCCTTGGTTGTCCACTGATTCCTGACCTATGCCGCTAGCGTTTTGTGAGGGGAATGCTTTGCCTACTTCCGTGACTATGGCCTTCTGGAACTGCTGCATTTTGCCTGACCTCTCCGCCTCGGGAATAAGAGACATAAAGTTCTCCTTTTAGCATGGGTCTAACAGTGTTACCAACCAGTAATGATTGTCGGCCAAGATGTTCTTAACGCGAGGGTCACGAGACAGGCAACTTACCATAAAGTCAGCCATGTGTGCCAGACTCTTAACAGCCATCACTTCAGTATCCTGACCAACACGATGACTGAACATGCTGTCCTCCTCCTCCTCCTCATCATCTACCCTGTCCTCTGGCCAGCCACGCTGAACCGAGGATATGACTGCATGTCATATCCTCAATTTGGCCGGAGAGTTGCTCCATGTCTTCATCCTCCTCCTCGTCATAGTCCTCCACTGCACGTTGTGATGAGACGAGGCTGGGCTGTGTGTTATCACCCACACCCACTACTGTTTCTTGCTCAAACTCATCGCGCTCCGCCTGCAATGCATCATGGTTGTTTTTTGAGCAGAGACCATTTTAGAAGGCAGAGAAGCGGTATGGTGACGCTAATAATGTCGTCATCGCCGCTCACCATCTTGGTGAAGTCCTCAAAGTTTTGGCGGATGGTACATAGGTCGGACATCCATCTCCACTCCTCAGGTGTTATGTGTGGAGTTTGACCCATTTCCCTACGGCTTAGGTGATGCAGGTACTCAACAACTGCCCTCTTCTGCTCACATATCCTGACCAACATGTGCAGAGTTGAATTCCAACGCGTGGGGACATCACACACCAGTCTGTGAGCCGGAAGATGCAAATGGCGCTGAAAGCCGGCAAGGCCGGCTGAAGCAGTAGGTGACTTTCGAAAATGTGCAGACAGGCGGCAAACTTTTACCAGAAGATCAGACAGCTCTGGGTATAACTTTAGAAACCGCTGAACCACGAGTTTGAGCACATGGGCCGCACATGGACCATGTGTCAGCTGGCCTCGCCTCAAAGCCGCCACCAGGTTCCGGCCATCGTCACACAAAACCTTTCCTGGCTTTAGGTTCAGAGGTGTGAACCAGTGATCTGCATGCTGTTTCAGAGCTGTCCACACCTCTTCTGCATTGTGGGGTTTGTCATCTATGCAGATTAGCTTCAGCACAGCCTGTTGCCGCTTCGCCGAGGCAGTGCTGCAGTGCTTCTGTGTCACCCTGGACAAGCCAGGGGCCACAGAGCACAACACTTACACACCCCACACTCCCTGCAGGCACATCATAGTCAAAACACAAAATCCTTGTTGCCTTCCCCAGGGGCTGTTGTCCACACCAGGGGGTGGAGCCAGGCGGTTGGTCTCCACCCACCAAGGAGTTCACAGTCCTGGAGGAGGGAAAACACAGGCAGTGAGAGTTAAGCTAAGGAAGTGGAAGGAGGAAAGTAGTAGAGAGGAGAAAAGTGACAGCAAAGAGCCTGAAGTTGGTCCGAGTGTGTGGCCCGGACAGGACAGCAAGGTTGGCAGGATGTGGTGACCGTCTGCAGTGGAGGCCGATTGGAGTCTGCCGGAAGGACCGTGGACGGGTGGTGACCCGGCGGTACCGGACCGGTATACAAAGAGAAGCCAGCACCATTGGCAGGGGCCTTTCGGATCCCGGCAAGGCTTGGTGTCGCCGTGAATTTGCCAAATCCGTTAGTAAAGGGGACCTCCGGGTTTCCAAACAGCCAAGTTCCGATAGAAGGCAACCGTCCAACCGTTAAGGGGAGACACCGCCACCGCCAAGGGCAACCGTCTCCCAGGGCCAGCGCCTGTGGGCAAAAGGGGCTCCACCGGCCCATATCCAGGTCGGGGAGCGGGTTACCAGTGGGAAACCATCACTACCAACACTGAACTTAGGTGCAGGGAGAGACAGTCATCACTAACCTGCAGGGAGGAACAACCGCAGCCGTCCGAGGGACCCGTCCATCCAGCCACTTGTTTTACCATGAACTGTGTCATCATCATTGGGCTGAGTGAGTACCTCCGTGCCGTGCGGCACAGCGCTGCACCTGCGACCCTGCACCTCATCAGGCCCCGCAACCCGCCTGTCATCCATCTCTACCCCATCACCGGGCCCCGGGACAACCAACCCCCCTACCCACGGAGGGGAGAAATAACAACAAAGCTGCTCCCTGTCACAGGCTCCCGGGATCCCCGTCCAGAGCAGCGGTGGTGTCCACACAATCACCACAACCGTGGGTAGCGTCACGGACAATATCCCCAAAACCCAAACCACCCCTTTTCACTCACGGGCGAGGAGCTCCGCTCGAGTCCCCGGGATCCGGCCATCGCTCGAGCCACCGAGCAGCACCAGCCGTAGAGCAGCAACAGCCGGACCCGAGCAGTGGGAGAGCGCAGCGTCCCCTCCTCCGCCCGCGACACTTCCAGCTTGGGACTGGTGTGGAGGGTAAAGTGGATGAGGATGCGCAGGAGGAAGAGGAGGCTGAGGAGCATGACATTCCGGAGCTGTAGAGTGTGGGTGAAACCCTGACTGAGGTAGGGCCTGCAAAACTTGGTGTGGGAAGGACGTGTTCCGTCCCTCGCTCAGACTGGGTCCCAGCTTCCACAATATTAACCCAGTGTGCCGTCAACGAGATGTAGCGGCCTTGCCCACAAGCACATGTCCACGTGTCTGTGGTTAGGTGGACTTTGGCTGAAACAGCGTTGTTCAGGGCACGTGTGATGTTTTGTGACACGTGGTTATGCAATGCGGGGACGGCACACCAGGAGAAATAGTGGCGGCTGGGGACCGAGTAACGTGGGACAGATGCCACCATCAGGTCGCGGAATGCTTCTGTCTCCACCAGCCTAAAAGGCAACATTTCCAGCGCAAGCAGTCGCGAAATGTTAGCATTTAGAAGTGTGGCATGTGGGGCGTTGGCAGTGTATTTGCGCCTGCGTTCAAAGGTTTGCTGAATGGATAACTGAACGCTGCGCTGGGACAAGGACGTGCTTGATGATGGTGTTATTTCTGCGTGGGCAACTGCAGGTGCAGGGCCGGAGGAGGCTTGTTCGCGGGCAGCATGGACAGGGGATTGGCTGGCATGCACAACAAGCGAAGGCGTAGCAGTGACATCAGCAAGCACTGCTCCTCGACTCTGTTGTACATCCCACAAAGTTGGGTGCTTGGCTGACATGCGCCTGATCATGCTGGTGGTGGTCAGGCTGCTAGTTTTGGTACCCCTGCTGATGCTGGCATGGCAGGTGTTGCAAATGGCCTTTTTAGAATCATCTGGAGACAACTTAAAAAACTGCCAGACTCGGGAAGACCTAACATTTGTACAGGCACCTTGTGTCGTGTTGTTCCGGGGAACAGTTGCCTGACTTCTGCCTGGGGCCACCACCCTGCTTCTTACTGCCTGTTGGGATGCTACGCCTCTCTCCCCCTGTGCACTGCTGTCCTCGCTCTGCATATCCTCCTGCCAGGTTGGGTCAGTTACTGGATCATCCACCACGTCGTCTTCCTCTTCCGCACCCTGCTCCTCCTCCTGACTTCCTGACAATTGTGTCTCATCATCGTCCACCCCTTGTTGAGACATGTTGCCAACTTCGTGAAAACGTGGCTGCTCAAATATTTGGGCATCTGTACATACAATCTCGTCATGGCCCACTTCAACAGGAGCTGGCGAGAGGCCAGAATGTGTGAATTGAAACGTGAACAGCTCTTCCGAGTGTCCAAGTGTGGGATCAGTAATGTCCATGGACGTGTACTCGGCCTGGTGGTAGGAAGGAGGATCAGGTTCTGAAATGTGCGGTGCAGTATCACGGCTACTGACACTTGACCGTGTGGAAGACAGAGTGTTTGTGGTGGTGCCAATCTGACTGGAAGCATTATCCGCTATCCAACTAACAACCTGTGGACACTGGTCTTGGTTCAAGAGCGGTGTACTGCTGCGATCCCCAAGAATTTGGGACAGGACGTGCGAGCGAGTAGATGTGGCCCTTTGTTGTGGCGAAATTAGAGCTTGCACACGACCTCGGTCTCTGCCTGCACCACCATCACGTCCACTTCCTTGTTCGTTGCCAACGCCCTTGTGCATTTTGCAATGCTGTGCTGATGTGTATTCACTAGACTTGTGCGTTATATCCAAGTTTTTGCAAAACGCACACAAGTGCACCTGAACGCTGCCACCAACAGGCACACACGTGCGGTTTTTAAATGCAAGCACGGAGGCACTAAGAACCTAACAGGTCTCTATCCAGGGACAACGTGGAGCCTCCCAATTTTTGTCTGCCCTGCCAAAGGGCTATACTACAATAGACCCACTTCCTTACAATGGGCACTTCAGGTTTACAGGCCCTCATGCACGTCTCTATCCAGGGACAACATGGAGCCTCCCAATTTTTGGCTGCCCTGCCTAAGGGCTATACTACAATACACCCACTTCCTGACAATGGACACTTCAGGTTTACAGGCCCTCATGCACGTCTCTATCCAGGGACAACGTGGAGCCTCCCAATTTTTGGCTGCCCTGCCAAAGGGCTATACTACAATAGACCCACTTCCTTACAATGGGCACTTCAGGTTTACAGGCCCTCATGCACGTCTCTATCCAGGGACAACGTGGAGCCTCCCAATTTTTGGCTGCCCTGCCAAAGGGCTATACTACAATAGACCCACTTCCTTACAATGGGCACTTCAGGTTTACAGGCCCTCATGCACGTCTCTATCCAGGGACAACATGGAGCCTCCCAATTTTTGGCTGCCCTGCCAAAGGGCTATACTACAATAGACCCACTTCCTTACAATGGGCACTTCAGGTTTACAGGCCCTCATGCACGTCTGTATGCAGGGGCATTGGTGAACCTCACAATTTTGGACTGCCCTGGCAAAGGAAAATACTACAAAGACTCACTTCCTCAAAATGGGCACATTAGACTCAAGAGGCTTTCATGTACGTCTCTTCTCAGGGACATCGGAGTGCCACACAATGTTTTCACGTAAAATCTTT
This sequence comes from Anomaloglossus baeobatrachus, assembly GCF_048569485.1. Classification (NCBI taxonomy): domain Eukaryota; kingdom Metazoa; phylum Chordata; class Amphibia; order Anura; family Aromobatidae; genus Anomaloglossus; species Anomaloglossus baeobatrachus. The sequence goes on along the minus strand of NC_134355.1, from coordinate 692,244,038 downwards.
CATGTAATCTCCAAAAGTAACATACACCAGCTCTATCTCACTATTGGGTATGTGCCCTTAACATTTCCGCCATGAAAATTCATTTTGGTGTCATTTTTGAAGGTTTTCTGGTGAGTCCGTAAAAATGGCGTAAAACGCGGACAAAATTGTTCACAGCTGTGACTTTTGAGTGATAAATGCTTCAAGGGATCTTCCCCATGCTGTTGCCATGTCATTTGAGCACTCTTCTGAGACTTTTGTGACATTTTTAGGGTTTCTACATGCTGCCGGGGGTCATTACATAAAAATACTCGGGTCTCCCATAGGATAACATTGGGCTCGGTGCTCGGGCCGAGTACACGAGTATCTTGGGATGCTCGGCCCGAGCCTCGAGCACCCGAGCTTTTTAGTACTCGCTCATCACTAAGTATCACACATTTAATCATTTTTTGTCATTGTCGACTAGGCTATTTGGTGTTTTTGATCCTAGATTGTTAATCACTTTATCTCCCAATAGGGACTGATAGGGTCATTAGGTAAAAGTCGACGATGAGCGGGGGTGCCAACTGCGCAGGTAATAGGGCGCCGACCTCCGCTACAAGGTAGGGGCAGTCATAGGGCTCATTAGGGTCAGCCCCCTTGTGTGTTGTTTCTTATTTAATGTATTGGATGTGGGGTTTCCCCTCTTTTAACCTTACTAATAAATTCTAAGTTTTAGGAGTATTTTGTTAATGATATACCTTATGTACTTCTATATGAATACATTTTCACCTTTTGATGTGAATCATGATATTATCAAAATTCAGCGTATAGTGTGTGGGGGGACGGGGTTTAAATCAGTGCTGCTGCTGAGTGCTGAAAGAATGGCGATCGCCATTTTTTTTCCTAACCGCACGTACAGTGGGGCAGGCCAGGCTGTCAGCCAATCACATATACACACACAGCAAAGTGGATTTTTGCCAGACAAGCAAGGGCATGTGTCATAGGCTATGCATGTCACATGTCCTTGCCCTATAAGACCCGGCCATTTTCCCCTTTGCTGACATTATCTCTCTGCTGCGGGTGTGTGACATTCACCGCTCCAGCTTCTGCTGCTGCTGATGTATGCGCTATAGACTTATACAGTGCAATCTACACATCGGTTTAGGGATTAGGGACTACTTGTAATTTCAGCCCTTTTCAGGGCTACATTACAGCCGTTCATAGCCATAGCTGCTAGGCAGGTCTGTGCCAGCGCTGTGCAGGGGTTTATCACAGCGTCTGTCTAACTCAGCTCAGGCAATTCCTTGGGGCATAGTTTCATTGTCTGGGATAGTATGTGAGGGTTACTCTGCTGACAAGCAAGCTACACCACCTCTGCATTGTACCCCACCTGTCCATTTTTGCTGCGCAATTTTAATTGCAAAAAGTGCTGCCAGTTTTAGGGGCATAGTTTCATAGTCTGTGATATTACGTGAGGGTTCCTCTGCTGACAATTTTGCTATACCACCTCTGCATTGTACCCTTCCTCTCCATTTTTCCTACGCAATTTTAATTGCAAAAAGTGCTGCCAGTTTAAGGGACATAGTTTAATTGTCTGGGATAGTCAGTGTTGGTTCTTCAGCTATCAAGAAAGCTAGACCACCTCTTCAATCTACACCACCTCTCCATTTTTGCTACACCATTTTAACATTTTAAGTGTCCAATTTGGTCACAAACAAAATGAGTGACAAAAGGACAGATGCTAGTGGAAAGGGGAACAGGTGTGTTGGAAAGGAAAAAAAGTTTGTGTCCGTGGGGTAGGTGGTAAAGTAACAGTAACATCTGCTGAAGAAAGGCCATCTTCCAGCAAAAGAAAGATGTCTACTACTTTCCGTGTACAATCTGATGTGATCCCTTTTTTACGGAAATGACCAACTTTACCAAAGGTAGATGATGCACAAAAAAAGCACATGCTTGAATGGATCTCAAGTGCTCCATCAAGTGGCCTCTCCTCCACCTCAACTTCAACATCCCAAAGACTCCAGTCCTCTGATTGTCACTAGAGATGAGCGATGTTCGAGGTTTGAGGTTCGCCAATTTCACGTTCGAGTGATTTTGGGGGTGTTCGAGCTCGAACTCAAGCTTTTTGTTAAAAGCTCAACAGTTCGAGTTAGGTTCGAGAACGGTTCGATCAAAAAAATGTGGCTTTTCACAGTAAGGCTATGTGCACACATTGCTACCTGCATGCGTCCTGCGTCTCCAGCACAATCCCTCTCTCTTTCCTACTCACTGATCACTGGCGTCTCGCTGCACGGCTGTCAGAAATCTGCGGTGTCTTTTTCTCTTTAGAAAATGGGTTCTTTATTCAATCAGGTATTCTGTGCTTTCCCCGCCCACCAGCGCCCATGATTGGTTACAGTCAGATACGCCCCTACGATGAGTGACAGCTGTCTCACTGCAACCAATCACAGCCGTCGGTGGGCGGGTCTATATCGTGTAGTAAAATAAATAAATAATAATAAAAAAATGCGGTTCCCCCATATTTGATACCAGCCAGGATAAAGCCGCACGGCTGGAGGCTGGTATTGTCAGGATGGAGAGCACCCCGTTATCGGGAGCCTTCCACCCTAACAATATCACCCAGCAGCCGCCAGTCCCGGGTCTCCATCCAGCTCATCCCGCATTGCCTTGGTACGGTGGCAATCGGGGTAATAATGAGTTAATCATGGCAGGCGTCTCCCCGAGACACCTTCTATGATTAAACTGAAAGTGAAAGTATAGAAACACACACAGCGAAAAATCCTTTATTTGGAATAAAAGACAAAAAAAACACCCTGTTTCACCATTTTATTAAAATCCCCAAATACCCCTCCAGATCCGACATAATCCACATGACACTGTCAGCTCTGCTACAGAACATGAGTGCTCTGTACCAGCTTCACGTACCAATGAAGTGAATCGCACGGTAAGCAGTGACTTCAGCAACGCAGACTGCAAGATTACCAAATCTGCCTATCTTAATCATTAGAGTTAGTAGCTCAGTGGGTAGAGCACTAGCCTAAGAAGCATAACTTTACGAGTTCTGGTTCCGGTAAAGAATTAAATTTTTCTTTTTATTAATTTTTTATTTTAATTATAATTATTATATATTTATAATTTAATTTAATTATGCACTGAGGGGAGGAGCCGGACATCAGCTGTGAGCCGCGGGATACACTTCTAAAATTAGAGCGGTTCACAGAATGAGTCTGCATTGCTCTCTCCTCTCTCTCTTCTCTCCTCTTCTCTCCTCTTCTCTCCTCTTCTCACTCTCTTCTCTCTCCTCTCTCTCTCTTCTCTCCTCTCTCTCTTCTCTCTCTCTTTCACTCTCCTCTTTCTCCTCTCTTTCTCCTCTCTCTCTTTCCTCTCTCTCTTTTCTCTGTTTTCTCTATCTTCTCTCTCTCTTCTTTCTCTCTCTTTCTCAGACCTGGCGATGATCAGCTGATGCGGTCACCTGACAGGATCAGCTGTCACTATAAGTCGAGTGGTGTGGCTGGCTTTTTACCGCCCGGCCGGCTAAACTATCAGCTGATGCTGTCGGACAGGAGTCTGCACTGAAGTGTGTAGTTTGGGGGGTTTTTTGCACTGATGCATCAGCTGATTGTATAAAAGCCGTTTATACAATCAGCTGCTGTGTCATGTGATTCAGGCCCTTGAACCTGACACATCATCTGATCGATTTGCCTACCAGCAAACCGATCAGATGATATTGGTTCCGGATTGGACGGCGCGGGACCCTTGATCCAGGATTACTGTGGAGGGGGGTTCTTTATTTCAATAAAGATGGAGTCACTAATTGTGTTGTGTTTTTTTTTATCTGTACTAGAAATTTATGGTGGCCATGTCTAATATTGGTGTGACACTATGAATTTTGGGCTTAGGGCCAGTTGATAATATACAGCTAGCCCTAACCCCATTATTACCCAGCGAGCCACCTGGCACCAGGGCAGCTGGAAGAGTTGGATACAGCGCTAGAAGATGGCACTTCTATAAAAGCGCCATTCGTGGCTGCGGACTGCAATTCGCAGCATGGATGCACAGAAAGCTTGGGCACCCTGAGCTGCGGATTTCAATCCCCAGCTGACTAGTTGTACCTGGCTGGACACAAAAATTGGGCGAAGCCAACGCGTTTTTTTTTAAAAATTATTTCATAACATTCATGAAATAATTAAAAAAAAAAAAAAAAGGGCTTCCCTATATTTTTGGTTCCCAGCCGTTTACAAATAGGCAGATGGGGGTTGGGGGCAGCCCGTAGCTGCCTGCTGTACCTGGCTAGCATACAAAAACATGGCAAAGCCCACGTAATTTTTTTGGGGGGCAAAAAACTCCTGCATACAGTCTGGGATGGGTATGCTGAGCCTTGTAGTTCTGCAGCTGCTGTCTGTCTGTATGGAGGAGAGCAGACAGCAGCTGCAGAACTACAAGACTTAGCATGCTCCATTCACTAGTTTATGCAGGAGAGCAGACAGCAGCTGCAGAACTACAAGGCTCAGCATACTCCATCCAGGACTGTATGCAGGAATTTTTTGCCCCCCCCAACAAATGACGTGGGCTTCGGCATATTTTTGTATGCTAGCCAGGTACAGCAGGCAGGTACGGCTGCCCCCAACCCCCGGCTGGGAACTAAAAATATAGGGAAGCCCTTTTTTAATTATTTCATGAATTTCATGAAATAATTAAAAAAAAATCAACATAGGCTTTGCCCCATTTTTCTGTCCAGCCAGGTACAACTAGGCATCTGGGGATTGGAATCCTCAGCACAGGTTGGCCCAAGGTTTCTGGGCCCCTCTGCTCTGAATTGCAGTCTGCAGCCACCCCAGAAAATGACGCTTTCATAGAAGCACCATCATCTGGCACTGTATCCAACTCTTCCAGCAGCCCTAAAGCCGGGTGGCTTGCTGGGTAATAATGAGTTAATACTAGCTTTGTTTTACTAGCTAGTATTAAGCCAGAGATTCTTAATGTCAGGCACGTTTGAAGAATCTCCAATAAAGGGTTAAAAAAGACGCCACACAGAAAAAAAATACTTTAATAGAAATAAATACACAGACACATTAGAGACTCCATGTTTATTACTCCCTGTCAGCCCTCCACAATCCTGCTCTTCTGTCTTCTTTCTCCTTCAACCCATGCAGCTCTGCTACATCAGACAGCACTGCATGGGAGGAAGACGCTGCTGCTCCCGTGCAGTCTAATCACTCAGTGAGTGAGCATTAGCTGCGTGCTGTAAGCGGTGACATCACCGCTGACAGACGGGTTACCATAGCAATGGTGCTCTGATCACATGATTCCTGGTGCCGCTATTCACCGGCTGTGGCATCTAGTCCCTGCATGTGGGCTGACTCTGTAAAGAGTGCCAACTTGCATGGACGGGGAAGCCGATCATGTGCCAGAGCATCTCGCCGGTAAAAGGACATGCTCAAACAAGCACCGCTTACCAGAGAGATGCACTGACAGGACCTAGCAATGATGTCTAGCCATGTGACCATTCTGTAGCCAATGAGATAATAAACACGTGACTGGTCACATGCTTTTTTGACATCACGATAGCTCCTATCATCAGTGCTGGTTACCGGGAGGACGCAGCGGTTATCGGAAGGAAAAGCGGCGGGAGACAGAGTGCAGGACGCATCGTGGGAACCTGTAAGTGCGGTGCGGTCCTGCTCTGTGTGGCAGGCGGCAAGGCTCTGTGCAGAGGACAGCGTGGCATGGGCCATTCTGAAGAAATCATCTGCAAGAGCTTCAAATAATGGCACCCAGAGTAGGCGCGTGAGCAGATGGAGCACTCAGCTCAAGCTGTCATCTGAGCACGCGCTAACTCCGGCCACCATTTCTTTCAAGCCCGCTCTACTGACATCTTAAGAATGGCCAGTGCCTCACCACTCGCAGTGAGCACCAGCACTGAGCACCGCCGGCTGCCCCAGCACTGAGCAGCACCGGCTACCACAACGATGAACAGCGCCGGCTACCACAGCACCGAGCAGCGATGACTGCCACAGCACCACGCAGCGCCGAGCTGCGCTGGCTGCCACAGCGCCACAGACTGTAGTGAGCATCTGGGCTCCTCTGCACCGCCCGTAGCATCGCCGTACTCCAGCACCCCGCCCCTGCTTCCTGTGACCCTGCTCCACCACCGCTGCTGCCCCCTCTCCACCAGATTATAAAACAAACCACAGAATTTTTTTCACCTTTTTATCTCTAAATTTGGGGTGCATCCTATAGTTCGGTGCATCTTATAAAACGGGAAATACGGTAAATGAATTTTGCGCACTGCCTTGAATAAATCAATTTGAAAATCAACAAAGGCAAAATTTTCAGGAACACAAAAGTTGAAACTTTTAGTGACAACAGACACCATATCCTCATCCAATACATGATTAGTTAGATTGAAGATCCTACAATTCGAATCACTAGAGTATTAACGTCTACATGACACCTGTTTGCGCTTGGTGACGATATTTCTTTTTATGCCTCCCCCTTCTTCGGATCCTTTTCCTAACGGGGGTGTATTACCATCACAAACTGATGTAGAGACCAGTGTCTTAAATCTGGAGGATTTCTTCAAATTACTAGAATATGAATCAGCAGTCCAATAATCAATATTTCCTCTTCTTTTATTATTAGAAAGTTTCCGGTTTATGCGTTTGTTGGAATTTTTTTTCTTGCCCCAATCAAAAATGCGGCCAGAGTTATAATCATTTTTATCATGTAGAAATGTATCCTTTTTTTTCTGTTTGACCTCTGCTTGGATAGGCATTCATTTTTAGTCCAATTTATTTAAAATGTAGAAACTTGCTGTTCCGTGAGGTGTTTGGACAATTCAGAGTTAATTTTAACCAATTCTTTTTTACTCTGTGATAGAATTAATTTAACCATCTCCATACAGCAGTAATGTTGGATTTGTTCCCAAGCTTTAACAAAATCTTTATCCTCTTGAAATTGAGAGATGGGTTCACTATACCCCTGTCTAAAGTGCTTGAATGGTCTAGTTTCCAAAATGGGGTCACTTATGGGGGTTTCTGCTGTATAGGTGACTTAGGGGCCTGCAAATGCGACATGGTACCCGCAATTTATTTCAACTTTTATAAAACTCAAAACATGCTCTTTCCGTTCTGAGCCCTACCGTTTGTCCAAACAGAGTTTTTTGCCACATATGGGGTATCACTGCATCCATAAAAAATTGTATAACAAACTGTATGGTCCACTTTCTGGTATTTTCTTTTAAAAAGTCAGAAATTTTGTGTTAAAGCAACATTTTTCTAAAAATAATTAAAATTTTCAATATGACTACCTAAGGTTATCAAATTCTATGAAGTACCTGTGGCTTCAAAATGCACACTATACCTCTAGATAAAATCCTTGAGGGGTCTAGTTTCCAGAATGGGGTCACTTGTACAGGAGCACCACTGTTTAGGCACCTCAGGGGGTCTCCTAACGTAACATGGCGTTCACTAATGATTCCTGCCAATTTTGCAGTCAAATGGCGCTCTTTTGCTTTCGAGCTCTGCCGTGCGCCCAAACAGTTGATTTCCACCACATACGAGGTATCAGCAAACTCAAAAAAAATTGCACAATAAATTTTATGGTGCATGTTTTCCTGTTACATTTGTGAAAAAAAGCTATCTGGTTGAAGTAACAATTTTGTAGTAAAAAATTTTTTTTTTTTCTTGGTTCAACGTTATAAAATTCTGTGAATCACCTGGGGGTTCAGGGTACTCACCAAACATCTAAATACATTCTTTGAGGGGTCTATTTTCCAAAATATGGCCACATGTTGGGGAGCTTCACTATGTAGGTACCTCAGGGGCTCTTCAAACGCAACATGGCATCCGCTATTGATTGTAGCCAATTTTGCAGTCAAATGGCGCTCCTTCCCTTCCGAGCCCTGCCATGTGCCCAAACAGGTTATTTCCACCACATATGAGGTATCGCTAAATCAGGAGAAATTGCACAATACATTTTATGGTGAATTTTTTTCTCTTACCCATGTGAAAAAAAGCTCTCTGGAAGTAACAATTTTGTGGTAACATTTTGTTTTTTTATTTTCATGGATCAACGTTATAAAATTCTGAAAAGCATGTGGGGGTTCAGGGTACTCACTAAACATCTAGATAAAGTCCTTGAGGGGCCTAGTTTCCAAAATCGGATCACTTGTGGGGGTTTCTGCTGTTTACGTACCTTAGGGGCCCTACAAATGCAACATGGTACCTGCAATCTTTTTCAGCCACATTTTCTTTCCAAAATTCACATATTGCTCCTTCCGTTCCAAACCCTTCTATTTGTCCAAACAAAGGTTTCTGACCACATGTGAGGTAACACCGCGCTAATATGAAAGTGGGTAACAAAGTCCGGGGTCCAAATTTTGGAATTACCTCTTGAAAAAGTGAGAAAATTGATGCTAAAGCAACATTTTTGAGGAAAAAATGAAACTTTTCAGCATAATAATCTAACATTTTCAAAATCTTGGAAGTACCAGTGGGTCCTAAATGCTCACTATACCCCTAGAGAGAAGCCTTGAGGGGTCTAGACTCCAAAATTGGGTCCTTTGGGAGGGGTTTATGCTATTTAGGTACCTTAGCAGACCTGTAAATGCAACATAGTGCCGCAATCTATTTCAGCCAAATATGCTTTCCAAAATGCAAATATTGCTCCTCCTGTTCCAGGCAATGCCATTTATCCAAACAGAGGTTTATTACCAAATGGGGGGTATCGGCGCATTCATAAGAAAGTGTGTAACACGTTTTGGGGTCCATTTTGTTGTGTTATTTCTTCTAAAAGTGAATACACTTGGGGTAGAGCAACATTTGTAGGTAAAATTTTATTTTTTGCTTTCCACATTGCCTTAGTTGCTGTGAAGCCCCTGAAGGGTTAATAAACTTCTTGGATGTGGTTTTGAGCAGTTTGACGGGTGCAGTTTTTAGAATGGTGTCACTTTTGGGTATTTTCTGTCACCTAGGCCTCTCAAAGTCACTTCAAATTTGATGTGGTCCCTAAAAAAATGGTTTTGTAAATTTTGTTGAAAAAATGGGAAATTGTTGTTGAAATTTGAACCCTTCTAACTTCCTAACTCCAAAAAATGTTGTTTCAAAAATTGCACTGATGTAATTTAGACATGTGGGAAATGTTATTTATTAACTATTTTGTGTGGCATAACTCTTGGATTTATGGGCATAAAAATTAAAATTTTCATCAAATTTCCCAGTTTTTCACAAATAAAAGCAAAAAATACCATCCTAAATTTACCCCTATCATGAAGTAAAATATGTCATGAAAAAACAATCTCAGAATCACCGGGATCCACTGAAGCGTTCCAGAGTTATAACCTCATAAAGTGACGCTGTGACGTCGCACCAACCGCCCCTTTAGAAAGGAGGCAGTTCGCCGGCCACAGTGACGTCGCTAGGAAGGTAAGTATGTGTGACGGGTGTTAGCGATGTTGTGCGCCACGGACAGCTATTTGCCCATGACGCACAACCGACGGGGGTGGGTGCTTTAACCAGTGACATCGCTAGCGATGTCGTTGTGTGTAAAATGGCCTTTAGTCTTAGACTGCACAATAATAAAATTAGACAAAATGTTGTGTCCCACCAAGGTTAGGGTACTGTAATGATATGTCTCAAAATTTTTCATCATTTCAAAAAGTTCTAAATGACAAATTAAGTGAAAACATCTGGATAAGGAAATCCAATTAAAAAAAAAGACAGGCAAAAACAAATATAGATAACTTTTTAAAAATTAGAAACTAAATAATGAATAAAGAGTAAATATATGTCACTATTACAACCATCATTATTTCTTCTAGAAAAAATACACAAGGACAAGGATGTACTGGGCTAAATTGTCCGAATCTTTGCCCTTGCAAATTGTGTGAATCTAATCCCAATTTAATAAAAACTGTAAAAACTTTATTGTATTATTTCCATGATGTAAGACATTTTATTTTATTTATTTATTCTATTACTTCCATGGGAGAAATGATTAAGCTAAAAGAATTGATTGCAAAACTAATGACCGCTGCGTCCATTATTCTCTGGTGCTTTATCCTTTACTCCAGGCAAAATGATTATAAAAGCTGTTTGGAGAATAAAACTGCAAGAAAGGAGAAATCACATGCAAAATACACGGTGAGGATCATTTATTGTACAATTATTTAGCTGACTTTCTTGACAATCTTTTCTCATCGTTTTCAAAATGCCTTTTTAATGTATTTTTGTTATATTTATGGTACTCTATTTACAGTATCCTCAGACATCATTGCACCAGCCATACTGTATATGCAATTGCTATGTATGCTTTAGGTATGTCTACTACAGTTTATTTCACTGTTGCCAATTTACATCTATGTCTCGTGCACATTGGAAGGTAAAGAGGTTTCCTAGACAGGTCACACACACTATGAGTGAGGGAACCAGAAATGTGTCAGTTTTTTATCCTGTCATTTTAATAAACTGAAATAAAAGAAACATTATGTAACCACCGGATGGATGAGCTGAGAAATCTCTGTTCCCTTCATCACATTGCTGTGCTGCACCGGCTGTCTCTGAGCACCACAGGGAATATCCTCCCCTGGCTCGTCAGTATCGGCAGGCCTGGTGAGTAGAGATGAGGGAGCCTCTAGAGCAGGGGTCTCAAACTCAGCTGGGTGTTTGGGCCGCACAGAGGAAAAAAAATTATTTTGGGATGCCACATTCTTTGCAGGACAAAGTGACATTTTTATTGGTACCATATATAATATATTTATTTTTTTTTACACACCTTGGGATCACTGATTTTGAACATTTTCACTTGTTCATTATAGCAAATGTGCACATTCTTTGTTTAAATATAAACCTTTTTTTTTTACATTTTATTCCTTTCTTGTAAATAATAGTCTTACAATTAGCACTATATAGAAATTTTGACCAACATCTTTTAGTAATGTTCCCCATATTGTTGTAACGTGCCCATCCTTGTCCACTTGTAGTATTGTGCCCTATCCCACAGTAATGAGCCCATCCTTATCCCCTTGTAGTATTGTACCCCATCCTTGTCCCCATCCTAAAGTAATGTTCCCCATCCTTGTCCCCATGTTATAGTAATGTGTTCATCCTTGTCCCCATCCTATAGTAATGTCCCCAATCTATAGTAATGTGTCCATCCTTGTCCCCCATCTTATAGTAATGTTCCCCATCCTTGTCCCCTTGTAGCAATGTCCCCATCCTATAGTACTGTCCCCATTCTATAGTAATGTGCCCATCCCTTAGTAATGTGCCAACCTTGTCCCCACCCTATAGTAATGTCCCCAGCATTATCCCTATTCTATAGTAATGTTTCCCATCCTTGTCCCCTTGTAGTAATGTCCCTATCCTACAGTAATGTGCCCACCTTGACCCCATCCTGTAGTAATGTCCCCATCCTATAGTACTGTGCCCATCCTAGTCCCCATCCTGTAGTAATGTCCCCATTCTATAGTAATGTGCCCACCTTGTCCCCATCCTATAGTAATGTCCCCAGCCTTATCCCCATCTCATAGTAATGTGCGCACTTTGTCGCCATCCTGTAGTAATGGATCAGCAGCTCCCCTCACCTTCCACAGACTCCGGAGTGAAGGTGAGGGGAGTGGTCTCTGGCCCCAGATCCACAGTGATTGGACAGATCGGTCACAAGGCCGGTCTCTTGAATCAGAGCTGGGGGCGGGTGGAACACAGGTCACCCAGCTCCAGCCAATGATCGGTGCTACAGCTGCCCTGATCTTGGCTGGATTTCAATGTTTCAGCGATTTTCAATGGCTGAAACATTAGTGGCTGTGATTGGCTGAGCGGCGTTCGTCAGCCAATCACAGCCTCCGTAGGTCCGGGGAGGAGACACCACCCCTCCTGACGTCCCCTCCTCCCCGAATCTAAGGTATTTGCAGTGATCGCAGCCTCCGGGGCTGCGATTTCGTCATGACATACTGAGTACGTCATGGGTCCTTAAGTACCAGGGAGCCATAACGTACCCAGTATGTCATAGGTCGCTAAGGGGTTAACGTGCAACACACACACACACACACACACACACTCCATTCTTTTCACCTGTCACGCGCCCCCTCCGCTGCCTCATCTCTGCTTCGTGCGGCCCCCAGGCCCGTGCCCCCGGTCACTATCGCGGCAGCTGCAGTGTCACTGTCAGTGATTTATGTGAAATGATTGTATTGCCGGCGTGAGAGCGCAGCGCCAGCAACACATTCATCTGACATAAAGCGCAGACAGTGGCTGCGGCCCCTGCACCTGCCGCGATAGTGACCAGGGGCACGGGCCTGGGGGTCGCACGAAGTACCCTGAGGGGCCGCATGTGGCCCGCGGGCCGCGTGTTTGAGACCCCTGCTCTAGAGGCTCGAGTTCGGTTTGGTTCGTCGAACGGAGGCCGCGTTCGAGTTCGGTTCGGTGAGCCGTTCGACAAACCTCTCAAACCCCTTTGAAAACAATGGGAGGCAATCATAAAAACACATTATAAATGTACACATACAGTTAATAAACATTTGCCTAACACTTAACACAGGTTCCCATGATGCGTTCTGCACTCTGTCTCCTGCCACTTTTCCTTCCGATAATCACGGCATCCTCCCGGTAACCAGCACTGATGATAGGACCTTCCGTGATGTTAAAATAGCCATGTGACTAGTCACGTGTCTATTATCTCATTGGCTACAGACTGGTCACATGACTATGACGTCATGCTAGGTCCTGTCAGTGCATCTCTCTGGTAAGCGGTGCTCGTTTGAACATGTCCTTTTACCGATGAGATGCTCTGGCACATGATGGGCTTCTCCGTCCATACATGTGGGCGCTCTTTACAGAGTCAGCCCACATGCAGGGACTAGCTGTCACAGCCGGTAAATAGCGGCATCGGGAATCACGTGATAGGAGCACCATCGCTATGGTAACCCATCTCTCAGCGGTGACGTCACCGCTTACAGCACGCAGCTTCTCCTTACTCACTGAGTGATTTCTGCACGGGGCAGCAGCGTTTTTCTCCCATGCAGTGCTGTCTGATGTAGCAGAGCTGCATGGGTTGAAGCGGAAAGAGGACAGAAGACCATGATCGTGGATGGCTGACAGGGAGTAATAAACATGGAGTCTCTAAGTGTGTCTGTGTATTTATTTCTATTAAAGTATTTTTTTTCTGTGTGGTGTCTTTTTTTTAACCCTTTATTGGAGATTCTTAATGGTCAGGTCAAACTTGCCTTACATTAAGAATCTCTGACTTAATATTAGCTAGTAAAACAAAGCTAGTATTAACTCATCATAACCCAGCAAGTCACCTGGTTTCAGGGCAGCTGGAAGAGTTGGATAGAGCGCCAGATGATTGCGCCTCTATGAAAGCGCCATTTTATGGGGCAGCTGCGGACTGCAATTCACAGCAGAGGTGCCCCGAATGCTCGGGCTAACCTGTGCTGCGGATTCCAATCCCCAGCTGCCTAGTTGTACCTGGCTAGACACAAAAATGGAGCGAAGCCCACGTCGTTGTTTTTTCTTTAATTATTTCATGAAATTCATGAAATAATTAAAAAAAGGGCTTCCCTATATTTTTAGTTATCAGCCGGGTGCAAATAGGCAGCTGGGGGTTGGGGGCAGCTGTAACTGCCTGCTGTACCTGGCTAGTATACAAAAATATGGCGAAGCTCACGTCATTTGTTTTTTTTTTAGTTTTTTGGCAAAAAAAATAAAAATGCTTCCCTGGATTTTCCATTGCCAGTGAAGGTAACACCAAGCAGTGGGGGGGTTAGCAGCCAGTAGCTGCTTGGATTTCCCTTAGCTAGCAATACAAAAAATTCAGCAGGAGCCCATTTTTTTTTTTTTATTTATTTAAATAACTAAAAAAAAAAAAATAGGCTTCCCTGTATTTTGATTGCCTGACATCACAGTGCTGTAAAAATAAATCTTTAAAAAAATGATGTAGCGCTCTGCGGTATTTTTGATTCTCAGCGCAGATAAAGCAGACAGCTACGGGTTGCCACCCCCATCTGCCTGGCATTACCTTGGCTGGCAATCAAAATACAGGGAAGCCCATTAATTTTTTTTATTTAAAAAAATAGTTTAAAAAAATGACGTGGGGTCCCCCCATTTTTGATAGCCAGCTAGGGTAAAGCAGACGGCTGTAGCCTGAAAACCACATCTGGCAGCTTTATCATGGTTGGTGATCCAATGTGGAGGTCACCCAAGGCTCTTTTTTATAATTATTTTATAAATAATAATAATTACAAAAAAAAGTAGGGTCCCCTCAAATTGGATCACCAGCCAAGGTAAAGCGGACAGCTGTGGTCTGGTATTGTCAGGGTGGGAAGATCCATAGTTATTGGCCCTTCATAGCCTAAAAATAACAGGCAGCAGGCTCCCCAGAAGTGGCGCATCCACTAGATGCGCCAATCCTCGCGCTTCACCCCAGCTCATCCCATGCCCTGGTGCAGTGGCAAACGGGGTAATAAATGGGGTTGATACTAGCTGTAAGGTCACCTGACATCAAGCCCAGCAGTTTGTGATGTCATGGCATCTATCAGATACCCGACATCACAAACTGTCAGTACTAACAAAAAAATAGGCAAAAAAAAAATTATTTGAGAAAACACTCCCAAAAACATTCCCTCTTTCACCAATTTATTGTAAGGAAAATAAATAAGGGGGTCCCACGACGACTCTGGACCGTCTAGAATATGGGGTGACACGCTCAGGAAATGTATCCCCCATTTTCTAGGAGTGCAGACCCTCCATGTGAGGAGTATGGGTGCAATGAATCTGCACCCACTCTCCCCGGGTCCACAGCAGCAGAGTCCATGTCGTAACTGTTGCTATCAAAGCTGCAATCCCCTGCTCATGTGGTAAGGGCATGCCTAATCAGGAGAACTATTCTACATTTCCAAATATTGGTATTTGCTGATATAATTGCTATTCCACCTACTATATATTGGGGATAGGATCTTGGAGATGGAATACCCCTTTAAGTCCAGTTATCCAGCTGAATGAATACTAAACAACAGAGCTTGCTATTTAGACATGTTTTCTTGTGGCGTATAACGGACTCTCATGTTTGGTAGTCATTCAGCAGGGCAACTATAAAATCAAATACCTCCATTTGGAAATGGAGTATAGCTCTCCTGATCAACTATGTTCCTTACCTCATGAGCAGGGCATTGCAGTAGCTTACAGATGCATGGTTACCGCCACTCACTGTGTCTGAACACAGGAAGCTGAGCTGACAGCTGCTCTGTGCATGCGGCAGCGTCTATGGTGAAGGAGGGGGCCGTGGGGGATCAACGCTGCACAGGTACCGTGGGACACCGGGGGACACCGGGGAACACCGGTGGGGTTATAGGGTGTGACCTGGCAGGGCCTGGGGAGGAGTTTTCTGTCGCATGTGTCATGGCACATGCGACAGAAATTAAAGGAGTAGGGTGAATGCGGCCAGCGCTCTGCTGTGTGCACGGCCATCTTGGATTTCCAGGAGGAGGTTGGGGGGGGCACTTTGGCGACACCGGGGGACCGGAGGGGACCGGGGAGGAGATTTATCATGTTTGTTCATGCCAGATGGGAGATAAATAATTTTTTACCGGCGCTGTCATTTACTGTAACCTGATCATCGGTATATGGTGTATACTGGTGATCACGTGAGCGGGGACCAGAAAAACCGGCCTGAATCATGATCTCCAGGGTCTCAGCTACCCCCTGAAACCACAGAGATTTTCTGACGCTGGGGGGCGATATTCACTTATTTCTGCCTGCTGTTTATAAACGGCAGATCAGAATAAGGCTTCATTCACACGACTGATCCGTTTTTGCGGTCTGCAAAAAACGGTCCGTTTTTTCACGGATGCATCCGTGTGGCATCTGTTTCCGTTCCGTATACGGTCCATATATCATCCGTTTGTCATCCGTGTGCCTTCTGTTTTTTTGCGTACTGCAAAAAAACTGAAGGAGGGAAAATACATAAATTTACCCAGGATCCATAGCTTCAACCTACATGAGGCGGTCACATGTTTCCTCTAGTGCCAATTTCTACTTCTTTTCACAGCGTAGAGCGCTCTGGTGATTTTCCTGTGCTTGTACACTTCATATCAGTCTTTTCTGTCATTATAATGGCAGAAAGACACATAATGTCCCACTCTGCATTTTGTAATTTTGCACTTTTTGGTGCCTTTCATGTGGCACTAAGGGGTGCTTAGCCTTGTATTTAGCCAAAAAAATAAATACATTTTTAAAAAAAATTATGTGGGGTTCCCCCTATTTCTGATAGCCAGCTAGGGTAAAGCAGACGGCTGCAGCCTGCAGACCATAGCTGGCAGCTTCACCTTGGCTGGTAATCCAAAACTGAGGGCACCCCACGCTGTTATTTTAAATTAAATAAATAATTAAAAAATAAACAAAATGTGGAGGTCCCCCCAAAATTGCATCACCAGCCAAGGTAAAGCAGACAGCTGGGGTCTGATATTCTCAGACTAGGGAGGTCCATGGTTATTGGACTCTCCCCAGCCTAAAAATAGCAGGCCGCAGCTGCCCCAGAAGTGGCACATCCATTAGATGCGCCAATCCTGGTGCTTCACCCCAGCTCCTCCCATTGCCCTGGTGCGGTGGCAAACGGGGTAATATATGGGGTTAATACCAGATGTGTAATGTCACCTGGCATCAAGCCCTGGGGTTTGTGATGTCAGGCGTCTATCAAATACCTGTCATCACCAACCTCGTCAGTAATAAATAAAAAATAGACGGTAAACATATTTTTATTTGAAAGAACACTCCCCAAAACATTCCCTCTTTCACCAATTTATTAGAAAGAAAAACAAATCCAGGTCTGGTGTAATCCAAGGGGTTCCCATGACGATCCATACCACAGTCAGTGTCCCAGTCAATGAAGAACAGAATGTTCCATATTGGCTGGAAAAGCAATGCAGTGACCTGAGCTAACATCAATAGGTCAGCCCAGGTCACTGCAGGGCATGACAAGTGCTGCTGTCAGGAGGATAGCGAGGTACATTACCTGCGGTGATTGCTGCACTCCTGATGGCAGAGCTGTCACTGAGTTCAATGACCGCCTCCTTCACAACCAAGTATCGCAGGTGCCTGTGACATCACCGCTAGTGACAGTCTCGGGTCGTCAGCGAGAGGAGATGTGACAAGCGGCGGCTATGGAGGACAGTGATAGCGCTGACGTCGGGAGGGCAGTACTTCATCACCACAGGTAAGGAACTTCACTAACCTCCTGACAGCGCTTGTCATCCCCATGGCTGCTGGCACTGCAGTGTGGGCAGCTGCGGACACCGTACAGTGTGGGCAGCTGCGGACACTGCTGAGCCACAGCCACGGGGCTGGGGCTGGAGCAGGACACAGACTGCAGCAGCATCCGATGGAAGTCACACGGAAGTTCTTCTGTGTGGCTTTCGGGGATTTTTGCACACGTAGCCAGGGTAAACATCGGGTTAAGCAAAGCGCCTTGCTTGGATACCCGATATTTACCCTGTTTACCAGCTTACCGCAGGTTGCCATCAATGGCTCCCTGCACACGTAGCTGTAAAAAGCCACGCTTTTTGTTGATCGAACCATTCTCGAACATTACTCGAACTGTCGAGCCTTTAGCAAAAAGCTCGAGTTCGAGTTCGATCTCGAGCACCCTCCAAAATCACTCGAACATGAAACTGGTGAACCTCGAACATCGCTCAACTCTACTGGTGAGCTTCATTTCTTCGTTTTCTACTACTGTATATTCAATATTACATACAACTACGAAACATATACAGCTGCACACTAAAATGCCACTATCTGGGTAAAAAAAACCTCAATGTGTGGGCAGGATGCCACTATCTGGGTTAAAACCTCCATGTTTGGACAGCTAGACTCCTGCTATAAAGGGGAGTGAACACAGCCTGGTTATAGGGCGGAGTGCTCAATCAGAAAGAGCACTACAAATATAAAAAAAAACTGACCCACACATCCAGTAGGTCTGAACAGATGCTAGCTGAAAACATATTATAACTACAAAACATATACAGTTGCACACTAAAATGCTAACATATGAATACGTGAACTCTAGCATTGCATTAATACTATAACCAGCCTATAACCAGGCTGTGTTCATTCCCCTTTATAGCAGGAGGCTAGCTGCCCACACATGGAGGTTTTTTTTTACCCAGATAATAGCATTTCAGGTTAGGTTCCCGATATAAATAGATTACCTTACCATTGGTTATCGGGCTCACATGCATTGGCCAATACATAAACTAAACATCTCTTTTTTTCAAATATTCCTATATTAGTAATGCAATGCCCGAGTTCACTTATTCATTGTTATCATTTTAGTGTGCAGCTGTATATGTTTCATAGTTATAGTGTGTTTTCAGCTAGTACCTGTTCACACCTACTGGATGTGCGGCTCAGTATTTTTGTATATTAATATTACGTAAAGTCATGACCTAAAGTGTTGGCACCGTTGAAATGAATCCAGAAAATGAAATATTTCTCCCAGAAAATTATGTAATTACATGTTTATTTCCTTTGTGAGTATTGAAACAATATAAAAAAAATGGAATAAAAGGCAAATTAAACATATATGCATAATTTCGCACAAAATCCCAAAAATGAGCAGGACAATATTATTGACACCCTCAACTTAATATTTGATTGCACACCCTTTACACTTTGGAATAAATACCTTCCATCAGTCACTACATATAACCGACCACAAGCTTCTTCCTCCTCTCACCTGGAATTTTGGACTCTTCTTTATAAACTGCTCCAGGTCTTTCATATTTGAAGGTGTCTGCTCCCAACAGCAATTTGAAGATCTCTCCACAGGTGTCTATGGGATTTAGATCAAGACTCATTGCTGCCACTTCAGAGCTCTTTGTTTCCATCTATTTCTGGAGGCTTCTTGAAGGGTTTAGGGTCATTTTCTTGCTGGAAGATCCATGACCTAGCACACACATCCAGCTTTCTGACACTGGGCACTATGTTGCACCCCAAATATTTTGGTAATCTTCAGATTTCATAATGTCTTGCACACAATCAAGAGACCCAGTGCCAGATGCAGCAGAACGACCCGAAAACATCTCTGACTTCCACCATATGTGACCGTGACTGTCTTCTTTTGTTTATAGACCTAATTTCATTTTCAGTATCGAGTAGAATGATGTGCTTAATCAAAAAGCTCTATCTCGGTCTCACCTATCCACAAGATGCTGTCTTTCTGTCAGTAGAGGGGTTCTCCTGGGTCTACTCCATAACATTTCATTTCATTTAGATGTGGACAGATAGTTTGTACTGACATTGATGCCTCCTGAGATGCAGGACAGTTTAAATTTCTTTGGAACTTGATTCTTATCCACAATCCAAACTATCCTGTGCTGCAAGCTTTCTTCAATTTTTCTCTCATGTCCACAGCCAGAGAGATTAGCTACAGTGCATGGGTTGTAAACTTTTTGATTATGTTGCGCACTGTGAATAAAGGAACATCAAAATCTCTGGAGATGGACTTGTAACCTTTGGATTGTTGATATTTTTCAACAATTTTGATTTTAAAGTCCTCAGACCATTATTTTCTTCTCTTTCTGTTCTCCATGCTTAGTGTGGCAGACACAGGCACACAATGCAAAGACTGTGTCAACTTCTCCCATTTTTATCAGGTTTCAGGTGAGATTTTCATATTGCCCACTCCTGTTACTTTCCACAAGCAAGTTTGAACGAACATCACATGCTTGAAACAAAGTTGTTTAGACAAAATTTTGTAAAGGGGCCAACAATTTTGACCTGCCCATTTTGATAGTTTGATATAAAATGTTTTTTGGTTTATATCTATACACACAAAGGAAATAAATGTGTATAACAAAACGTGTGATAGGAAAAAAATTCTGTTAGAAAAATTTTATTTTTTGGAAAGATGTCAACACTTTCTGCTATGACTGTATGTCAACATAAGGTTGATGTGTAAATTGCACCAAAGTAAAATAAGTGATATAATTTATAAATTAAAAATGGGAATAAAAACATTTGACATTTGTTTTTAAATGTCAGATATTTTTTAGCAGCTTGAACTTTCTGAAATCACGATAAATATTTTGTTTTTTTCATTGCTCTGTAGATACAATCTGCTTACAGGAGACAATCCAATGTTCTTTTGATCACAAAAAGTATATAACGCGGGTGAAACGTTTGGCGCTGTCTGTAGTAAACTGTGATACATCATCCTCTACAGGTGAGTCTCCATTTGACATCATGAACCAATATTTTTCCATCAGTTCCATATTCTAAGAGTCATCATTGGAAATGTGAATAGAATATATAATAAAAAGAACAGCATTCGAGGCTTGGCACAGAATGGATCACACATAGAATAACACACCTGGGGAGAATTTGTGATAGAGCTTTTACATGAAAGGGAAGATATTTCACAACCTAATCATCAGTATCCACTGCTACTCACAGGCTGTTATCACAGAAGCTCCCTGAATAGCGCTATTTTCAACCACATAAGGCAGCAGTGACAAGTCTCTGAGTACAAGCTGAACACTCATTTGTGCTACTATAACTGCATAATTCTTTAATGTGAAAACTGCAGACCATAGCTGATTACTTGCCAGCGTTCCCACAACTGCACATTTTAGCAGCGAGATATTGCAAGTTACATTTATTATTGTTCTCTTTAGCACTGACGGCAACAACATACCATTATCTATTCCTCCTCAACTCAGGTGCTAGTGACTAATGAAGGCCATGTGTGGGCCGCAACGTCTAACTACACTGAGTATTTCATAAAAAAATAAAATATATTTTCTTCGGCGCTCCATTGGGAGACCCAGCCGATTGGGTGTATAGCACTGCCTCCGGAGGCCACACAAAGCATTACACTAAAAAGTGTAAGGCCCCTCCCCTTCTGGCTATACACCCCCCGTGGGATCACGGGCTGCTCAGTTTTCAAGCTTTGTGCGAAGGAGGTCAGACATCCACGTATAGCTCCACTGTTTAGTCAGCAGTAGCTGCTGACTATATCGGATGGAAGAAAAGAGGGCCCATACTAGGGCCCCCAGCATGCTCCCTTCTCACCCCATTCCTATTGGCGGTGTTTGTTAAGGTTGAGGTACCCATTGTGGGTACGGAGGCTGGAGCCCACATGCTGCTTTCCTTCCCCATCCCCCTGAGGGGCTCTGAGGAAGTGGGATCTTACCGGCCCCCAAGCCCTGAGGCCGGGCTCCATCCACAGACCCGTAGAACCTGCTGGATACGGAGCTGGGTACCGTTCAGGGACAAGGCCCTGCAACATTCAGGTACTCTGTGTCCCCGTATGGACAGGCCGCGCACACTCCAGACTTGCTGGGTGTGCTAGTGCGCCGGGGACAGTAGCGCTGCGCGCTGGGGTTACAGTCACTGCAGTTTCTCTGAGGGACTTTATGTGTTGGGGACTGCTGCGCCGGCCGCCCCTGGAGCGGCGGCGCGGCTGAGACTTGTGGTGCGCCGGGGACTTGGCGCCGACCGTGCTTTTACGACGGCGGCGCTTATAAATCTAGTCCCCGGCTTTTGCGGCCTAGCTCCGCTTCGTTCCCGCCCCCACCCTGTCAATCAGGGCAAGGGAGAGACGCTGTACGATAGTCAGCGCTGAGGGCTGGAGTCTTATTTACATACTCCAGCCCTCTCACTGAGCACAGTGGGACGCAGGTTTCCCGCACTTTGTCTGCACACGCCCAGGGCCCGCCCCTCTCCACAGGACGCCGGCAGCCATTCCTACATGCAGTCTGGCTGGAGAACGGACACAGGCTCTGGGAGACCCAGACAAGGGATTTCTGGCGACCACACACCCGCGTTAAGCGGGCGGTAAGCAGCACATTAGTGCTGGCCCCACTAGTGCCACAGTGTTATATTGGTGTATTTTTTTCTCTATACCATATATATATATATATTGCACTGTAAGGTCGCTTCTTGGCTGTATACCCTATATTGCTCTGAGGAGACGACAACATGTCATCCGCAAAACGCAAGGGTGCCAAGACACAGGCTGTATACGCTGCTTGTGCCGCTTGTGGGGCTGATCTACCGGCAGGTTCCAAAGACCCCCATTGTGTGCAATGTTCGGTCCCTGTGCCACTTCGTCAGCCGGAGTCTATGGTGGTAGTGGCCCAGGCAGAGTCACCGGTGAACCCTGTCCCGGTGACGGGGACAGAGTTTGCAGTTTTTGCTGACAAGATGTCTGTCACTATGACAAAAATCCTAGAGACCTTGCAGGCCAGGCCAGTTACTCAGACCATGGACACTGCTGCGTCAATGTTCCCCGGTCCCCCTCAGTTGGAGTTAATCCGTGCTTCAAGGGGGTCCCAGGCATCTCAGGCTGAAGGCTCTGACTCAGATGACAGTCCCAGGCAGCCTAAGCGAGCTCGCTGGGAGAGACCCTCCACGTCATCACGCGGATCAGGGTCTCAGCGAGAAGAGTCTCTGCGTGATGAGACAGAGGAGGGTGATCAGGAGTCTAATCCTGAGACCGCTCTCAATCTGGATACTCCTGATGGTGACGCCATGGTAAATGACCTTATAGCGGCCATCAATAGACTGTTGGATATTTCTCCCCCAGCCCCTTCAGCAGAAGAGGCAGCTGCACAGCAGGAGAAGTTCCATTTCAGGTATCCCAAGCGTAAACTGAGTTCTTTTCTGGACCACGCTGACTTCAGAGAATCAGTCCAGAAACACCATGCTTATCCAGACAAGCGTTTCTCCAAACGTCTTAAGGATACACGTTATCCTTTTCCCCCTGACGTGGTCAAACGCTGGACCCAGTGTCCAAAGGTGGATCCCCCAATCTCCAGGCTTGCGGCTAGATCCATAGTTGCAGTGGAGGATGGGGCTTCACTTAAAGATGCCAATGACAGACAGATGGACCTTTGGTTGAAATCTGTCTATGAAGCTATCGGCGCGTCGTTTGCTCCAGCATTCGCGGCCGTGTGGGCACTCCAAGCTATTTCAGCTGGTCTGGCACAGGTGGACTCTATCATACGTCCAGCAGTGCCGCAAGTGGAGTCCTTAACTTCGCAAATGTCTGCGTTTGCGACCTATGCTATCAACGCTGTCCTGGACTCTACGAGCCGTACCTCAATGGCGTCTGCCAACTCAGTGGTTTTGCGCAGAGCCTTGTGGTTAAAAGAATGGAAAGCGGATTCTGCTTCCAAAAAATGTTTAACCAGCTTGCCACTATCTGTAGACAGACTGTTTGGTGAGCAATTGGCTGAAATCATTAAACAGTCCAAGGGTAAAGACTCCTCCTTACCCCAGCCCAGATCAAGCAAACCTCAACAAAGGAGGTGGCAGTCGAGGTTTCGGTCCTTTCGAGGCTCCGGCAAGGCCCAATTCTCCTCGTCCAAAGGGACTCAGAAGGAGCAAAGGGGCTCAGATTCCTGGCGGGCTCACTCACGCCCCAAGAAAGCAACCGGAGGAACCGCTTCCAAGGCGGCTGCCTCATGACTTTCGGCCTCCTCCCTCCGCATCCTCGGTCGGTGGCAGGCTCTCCCGCTTTTGCGACATTTGGCTGCCACAGGTCAAGGACCGGTGGGTAACAGACATTTTGTCTCACGGGTACAGGATAGAGTTCAGTTCTCGTCCTCCGCCTCGGTTCTTCAGAACTTCCCCACATCCCGACCGAGCAGATGCTCTTCTGCAGGCGGTGGGCTCACTAAGAGCAGAAGGAGTGGTGATCCCTGTTCCTCTTCAGGAACAAGGGCAAGGTTTTTACTCCAATCTCTTCGTGGTTCCAAAAAAGGACGGCTCGTTCCGTCCTGTTCTGGACCTAAAGCTGCTCAACAAGCATGTGAACGCCAGGCGGTTCCGGATGGAATCCCTCCGCTCCGTCATTGCCTCAATGTCTCAAGGAGATTTCCTTGCATCAATAGACATCAAAGATGCTTATCTCCACGTGCCGATTGCTACAGAGCACCAACGTTTTCTACGTTTTGTGATAGGAGACGAACATCTCCAGTTCGTAGCTCTGCCATTTGGTCTGGCGACAGCCCCACGGGTTTTCACCAAGGTCATGGCGGCAGTGGTAGCAGTCTTGCACTCCCAGGGACACTCGGTGATCCCTTACTTGGACGATCTACTTGTCAAAGCACCCTCTCAAGAGGCATGCCAACACAGCCTGAATGTTGCGCTGGAGACTCTCCAGACTTTCGGGTGGATCATCAACTTTTCAAAGTCAAATCTGTCACCGACTCAATCACTAACGTATCTTGGCATGGAGTTTCATACTCTCTCAGCGATAGTGAAGCTTCCGCTGGACAAGCAGCGGTCACTACAGACAGGGGTACAGTCTCTCCTTCATGGTCAGTCGCACTCCTTAAGGCGCCTCATGCACTTCCTAGGGAAGTTGGTGGCAGCAATGGAGGCAGTCCCGTTTGCACAGTTTCATCTGCGCCCACTTCAATGGGACATTCTCCGCCAATGGGACGGGAAGTCAACTTCCCTGGACAGGAAAGTCTCCCTTTCCCAGACGGCCAAGGACTCTCTGCAATGGTGGCTTCTTCCCACCTCATTATCACAGGGAAGATCATTCCTACCCCCATCCTGGGCAGTGGTCACGACAGACGCGAGTCTGTCAGGGTGGGGAGCAGTTTTTCTCCACCACAGGGCTCAAGGGACGTGGACTCAGCAGGAGTCCACCCTTCAGATCAATGTTCTGGAAATCAGGGCAGTGTATCTTGCCCTACTAGCCTTCCAGCAGTGGCTGGAAGGAAAGCAGATCCGAATTCAGTCGGACAACTCCACAGCGGTGGCATACATCAACCACCAAGGAGGGACACGCAGTCGGCAAGCCTTCCAGGAAGTCCGGCGGATTCTGTTGTGGGTGGAGGACAGAGCATCCACCATATCAGCGGTTCACATCCCGGGCGTAGAAAACTGGGAAGCAGACTTCCTCAGTCGCCAGGGTATGGACGCAGGGGAATGGTCCCTTCACCCGGACGTGTTTCAGGAAATCTGTCGCCGCTGGGGGGTGCCGGACGTCGACCTAATGGCGTCGCGGCACAACAACAAGGTCCCGACGTTCATGGCGCGGTCCCGCGATCAAAGAGCTCTGGCGGCAGACGCCTTAGTGCAAGATTGGTCGCAGTTCCGGCTCCCTTATGTGTTCCCACCTCTGGCACTCTTGCCCAGAGTGCTACGCAAGATCAGATCCAATTGCAGCCGCGTCATACTCGTCGCCCCAGACTGGCCGAGGAGGTCGTGGTACCCGGATCTGTGGCATCTCACGGTCGGCCAACCGTGGACACTACCAGACCGACCAGACTTACTGTCCCAAGGGCCGTTTTTCCATCGGAATTCTGCGGACCTGAACCTGACTGTGTGGCCATTGAGTCCTGGATCCTAGCGTCTTCAGGATTATCCCAAGGAGTCGTTGCCACCATGAGACAGGCTAGGAGGTCCACTTCTGCTAAGATCTACCACAGAACGTGGAGGATTTTCTTATCCTGGTGCTCTGCACAAGGAGTATCCCCCTGGCCATTCGCGTTACCTACTTTTCTTTCCTTCCTGCAATCTGGGTTGGAAAAGGGCTTGTCGCTCGGCTCCCTTAAAGGGCAAGTCTCGGCACTATCCGTGTTTTTTCAGAAGCGTCTAGCACGACTTTCTCAGGTGCGCACGTTCCTGCAGGGGGTTTGTCATATCGTCCCCCCGTACAGACGGCCGTTAGATCCATGGGATCTAAACAGGGTACTAGTTGCTATCCAGAAGACGCCTTTCGAGCCTCTGAAGGATGTTTCACTTTCTCGACTCTCACAGAAAGTGGCCTTTCTAGTAGCGGTCACGTCTCTTCGGAGAGTGTCTGAGCTAGCAGCGCTGTCATCCAAGGCTCCCTTCCTGGTGTTCCACCAGGACAAGGTAGTGCTGCGCCCCATTCAGGAGTTTCTCCCTAAGGTGGTATCCTCTTTTCATCTTAATCAGGATATTTCCTTACCTTCCTTTTATCCTCATCCAGTTCATCTGTATGAAAAGGATTTGCACTTGCTAGATCTGGTGAGAGCACTCAGAATCTACATTTCCCGCACGGCGCCCCTGCGCCGCTCGGATGCACTCTTTGTCCTTGTCGCTGGTAAGCGCAAAGGGTCGCAGGCTTCCAAAGCCACCCTGGCTCGATGGATCAAAGAACCAATTCTTGAAGCCTACCGTTCTGCTGGGCTTCCGGTTCCATCAGGGCTGAAGGCCCACTCAACCAGAGCCGTGGGTGCGTCCTGGGCATTACGACACCAGGCTACGGCTCAACAGGTGTGCCAGGCAGCTACCTGGTCGAGTCTGCACACTTTCACCAAACATTATCAGGTGCATACCTATGCTTCGGCGGACGCCAGCCTAGGTAGAAGAGTCCTGCAGGCGGCAGTTGCCTCCCCGTAGGGGAGGGCTGTCTTTGCAGCTCTAACATGGGGTATTTCTTTACCCACCCAGGGACTGCTTTTGGACGTCCCAATCGTCTGGGTCTCCCAATGGAGCGCCGAAGAAGAAGGGAATTTTGTTACTTACCGTAAATTCCTTTTCTTCTAGCTCCTATTGGGAGACCCAGCACCCGCCCTGTTGTCCTTCGGGATTGTTGGTTTTTTTCGGGTACACATGTTGTTCATGTTGAACGGTTTTCAGTTCTCCGATGTTACTTCGGAGTGAATTTGTTTAAACCAGTTATTGGCTTTCCTCCTTCTTGCTTTAGCACTAAAACTGAGCAGCCCGTGATCCCACGGGGGGTGTATAGCCAGAAGGGGAGGGGCCTTACACTTTTTAGTGTAATGCTTTGTGTGGCCTCCGGAGGCAGTGCTATACACCCAATCGGCTGGGTCTCCCAATAGGAGCTAGAAGAAAAGGAATTTACGGTAAGTAACAAAATTCCCTTCTTTTCACTAGATCTAGGAGCGCATTGTTTATTTTGCTATATATGGTTCCGAAACCTACCTGAGCACCCTAGCAATTATTTTTGGGTAGCAGTGCCTTATCCTATTGAACAGTCTCTTCCTCTGGAACTGAGACATTAGTGTGTGAATTGATATGCAAATGAGGCTGAAGAGCTACTGTAAATCTGAAGCCTTTGTCACTCCAGCTCTATTTCCTTCCCAGTGCTGCCTCCTCCTACTTGACTGACAGCTTCTTTTTCCTGGAGTCACACAACATATAGGATGTCAGTCAAGAAATAGGAGGCGGAGCTGGGCAGGGAATAGAGCTGGAGTGACAAAAGCTTAAGAACTACAAAGTACTTAAGCCTCTTTTGCTGAGGTAAATAGTATGGGGTGTGATTTTCTGCTGACAAATTCCATTTAATCCTGTGTTTCAGTTCCACTCACAGTCCTCAATGCTTTGGCAATATCAAGTTTTTTTCAAAAATTCATATTTAATGATCTTGAAAAAAACCCCAAAAAACTATTGAAATAGTTAAAGTGGTTGTCCAGCCTTTTTAATTTGAACTAAGATGCAGTTCTTGGCATCGGACTCTCCTCAGTGAGCTGAGCCAATGCTGTTCCAGTTATATTCACTATATACATCTGGATTCTCTGGAGGTAAAATCTGCTAATGGCAGGAGGTGACCTGGGATATATTGACGACCTATTATTATCATAAGTCTTCATGACTGCTTTTAGCTCTGACTTCTGATCACTACTTGGACAATATTTCTAAATGACCTTTTCTTTGGTTGTTTAAAATCTAATTACAAGTTCACAAAACTTTTGACAACTCATAGACCGATCATGAAAATGAAGTGATCGAGGCTTCAAGATAAATGCTTCTCTACTAGGAGTCTAAACGTTTGCTCAGCAGAAGATCTGTGTGTTTGACTTCAGTTTTACAGTAGAACAGCATTTTAGCAATTGACGGGGGTCTCTCCTCACCCCTAATAATCAAAGCTCAGGATGCATCTCAAAAACTTAATAAATATTTTGTGAAGTACAATAAGATATCAAGATTTGTCTTAAAGTATTATGAATTTGCCCCCTGGGTTATGTCCCACATCTTCTATCCACCAGCTGGTGACTAACTGTTAGGAGAACGGTTCCCATGATTGTCAAGCAATGTAAGGACCTGCTGGGACGAGTGATGAATAAAAGGAAAATGAGCTCTAGGGTTGGTTCTGATGAGCCTGTTATATGGTTGTGTCCTGTCCATGTAAGAATCAGACGGCACAAGGACGGCACACTGACCATTGTTATTGAATAGGGCTGTTCAGGTAATGGCTTGCTGCAGCCTCTTGTGTATTTTCTATGGGACTCAGTCTCCTACTTTGCAAGAGCCCAAAAAATAAATGGATGACACAGGAATCACACATATAGCATCTGATTTTTATAGATACATTTCAGTTCTTTATTGTATTGATCATGTACAATTTTAACAATATGGATGTAAAATACAGACACACGGATGGTATACGGCTGATTATATGGAGAAAAGTCATTGTTATTTCTGGATGAAAATTGGAATGATTTTGGATACACTCGTCTGAACTCGACCTAAACATCTTTTTAAGTCATATATATCGAAACACGTTCAGGAAAGGTATAGATCACTAATTGTCAAACAGACACATTGTATGGAATAGGGCAAATGCACAAAAGGGGGAAATAAAAGACTGTCCATGAAGAGTTATCTGCTTAATTTCATGAGTGCATTTGAAATAATTTTATAAATATTATTAAATCAGCTGCTTGATCAATATAAAGTATATTAATATGTTATCACAGAAAATAGATTGTCTTCTTTTTTTATCTTCAGAACATTGAATCAAATTTCCAACAACAAAGAATCTTCCACGTTTTGCAAGATAAAAACAAAATGTGACTTTAATTATGGAACTTGGAAATCAGACCCTGGTTACAGAATTTATCCTGATCGGATTTTCTAAGGATTTCCAGATTTGTATTTTCCTTTTTATTTTGTTCTTTATCATTTACATATTTACTATTTTTGGGAACGGATTCTTGATCTTCACCGTGATCGTCAGTCCTCAGTTACACACTCCGATGTATTATTTCCTCTGTAACTTGTCTTTCCTTGATGTGTTTTATTCCACAAATGCTCTTCCAAGACTCCTCCATGATCTTCTATCAAAGAATCGAAACATTTCTGCCCCAATGTGCATGACACAAATGAGCGTCGGCCTCATCGTAGCAGGAATTGAGTGTATATTATTGGCGGTGATGGCCTATGACCGGTATATCGCTATTTGCTTCCCCTTACATTACACCACTATTATGAGTTGGAAGGTCTGTAGGAATATCACTATCAGTATATGGTTTGGTAACATATTTTTTTCATCGCTCCCCACCATATTGCGGCCTCTGGTTTTCTGTAAAGAAAATAAACTCAATCATTTTTACTGTGAGGCTTTGTTGATTCTCGAGGTGGCGTGTGGTGACCTCTCACTTTATAAGTTATCTATAGTTGTTTTGGGAATTTTTATACTTTTAGCACCTCCTGTTTTTATTGTTGGCTCTTATATTTGTATCATTATTTCCATATTACAGATCCATTCCTCGCAGGGCAGATCTAAAGCCTTCTCCACCTGTGGTTCCCATCTTACATTGGTGGTCCTGTTTTATGGGAGCAGTATGACCATGTACATGGGGCAGACGAGAAGCTTCTCTCCTTATCTGAAATATATTTCTATAATTTATATAGTTGTAACACCCCTTCTAAATCCTTTGATATACAGCTTGAGGAATAATGAAGTGAAAGGAGCCTTTGCCAAAACACTGATCAGATGCTTACTATCCCAGGATCTCCGGCTACATGAAATGGGCTGAACAATTTTCTGTGAATTAAACTTTAATGGGTTTTCCATGATATTTGAAACATTTTCCAAGGCCACCACTGATAATAAAACAAATAAGCTCCAACTAGCTCATCTTCAGTAACCCCAGCCCACAGCAGAACCCCACCTCCACATTGCTGGCATTTGAATTGAAGTGGAGGTGTGTGCCCAGTACTGATCCAGCCCTGGTCCATTCATCTGCTCTAACAGAAGTCGCTGTCATCTCAAAAGTCCATAAAACCTGTGGACAATCTGTCTTCACATTTTATTTCCCAGTCTTAATGTTTCCTCTTCTGTGTCTTGCTCAGTGGTGTTCAGATTTAACCTCCTCACCTCAGCTGTGTTTCTTTGCACTGAACACCTTGTACTTCTGTGTCTTATTCAATTTTGGTCAGGTTATCCTCTTCACCTCGGCCGTGTCTCTGAGCATTGATCACCTTGTTCTTCTTTGTCTTGCTTAAAGGGAACCTGTCATCAGAAATTTAGCTTGAAACCTAAAGGTTTCCCCCTCTGCAGCTCCTGGGCTGCATTCTAGCAAGGTTGCTGTTGTTCTTCTGCCCCCTTTCTGACCAAAATAAAGACTTTATAAAGTGGTACCTTTTTGTATTGAAATCCTGATAATGGTACACGGGGGCGGGCTCTCTGGTGTCCGTTAGTCTGCCTCCTCTCACTTTAGGCCGTCCCCCATCGCTCCATTCCATACTTCAGGCCGCCGCCCACTGCGCCCGAGGTGCCGCCCACGCGAGGACCGCTGGTCACGTGTGTCGCAGGCACGAGGTTATGGGCGGCGCTGTGATTGCATCGCAAGTGCCTGCCCATAATCTCGTGCCCGCCCTTTCCCCTCTGCCTTCAGCGTTCTGAGCAAGCGCTGGCCAGCGCTTGCGCAGAACGCTGGAGACAGAGGGGAAAGGGCAGGCAAGAGTTTATGGGCGGCGCTGTGATTGCATCGCAAGTGTCCACAGCGGTGGTACAGGTTTCCCCTATCCTCTGCCATACTCTGCAGCAGAGCTCTGTACAGTGGACCCTGACTGTCGGATAGCCTTCCATTCCATTATTATCTGACAACCCCTGTAACAATTAGGTGTTTGTGTGGGAATCGCCAAGGTAAGCTCCTCAACTTCCTGCTCTCCCTCCTCCTTCTCCTTATCTCCACTCTAAGTTTCACGTTTTTAGCAGAGAGCCATACGAAATCCCCTGGGGAAAAGACAGGAGAGGGACGGCGAAAACGATCTGTTACCGTCTTCATTAGAGATGAGCGAACCGGTCCCGGTTCGGCTCGAGGTCGGTTCGCCGAACGGAGGTCCCGTTCGAGTTCGGCTCGTCGAATGTTCGACGAACCGAACTCGAACTGCATAGGAAACAATGGCAGGCAATCACAAACACAGAAAAACACCTAGAAAACACCCTCAAAGAAACACCCTCAAAGGTGTCTAAAAGGTGACAAACAACTCAAACACATGGGAAAGTGACAAGGACATATACTCATGCGAAAACAAAACAGCTGGACAAGGAAAAAGAGGAGGACACACAGATATATGAGTATATGCAAGGAAACATCGATTCCATTATTGTGCAACTTGAGCCCTGCTCATTTTAGGCTTCCAATCTGGATAAATTGCCTGAGCTCGCCACGTACTGTGGTTGGAGTCCCCTCGCTGTGTTTCTAAAAGAACCAAAATGAACAAATCATGGCTCTCAGAGGACTTTTCTTCCCCTGGGTCAGCCAGGGGACGGGAAAGGCACGCGTATTTTTGAGAGTGCTTCATGCAAAGCATCTTTTTCTTTTTCAAAAGGGGGCTCAACCGATGCCAGTCAAGTGGGGTGTGTGTGGCCCAGTTAGTGGAAACGAGGGAGACTGTGGTTGGAGTCCCCTCGCTGTGTTTCTAAAAGAACCAAGATGAACAAGTCATGGCTCTCAGAGGACTTTTCTTCCCCTGGGTCAGCCAGGGGACGGGAAAGGCACGCGTATTTTTGAGAGTGCTTCATGCAAAGCATCTTTTTCATCTTGAAAATTGGGTCAACTGATGCCAGTCAAGTGGGGTGTGTGTGGCCCAGTTAGTGGAAACGAGGGAGACTGTGGTTGGAGTCCCCTCGCTGTGTTTCTAAAAGAACCAAGATGAACAAGTCATGGCTCTCAGAGGACTTTTCTTCCCCTGGGTCAGCCAGGGGACGGGAAAGGCACGCGTATTTTTGAGAGTGCTTCATGCAAAGCATCTTTTTCATCTTGAAAATTGGGTCAACTGATGCCAGTCAAGTGGGGTGTGTGTGGCCCAGTTAGTGGAAACGAGGGAGACTGTGGTTGGAGTCCCCTCGCTGTGTTTCTAAAAGAACCAAGATGAACAAGTCATGGCTCTCAGAGGACTTTTCTTAACCTGGGTCAGCCAGGGGACGGGAAAGGCAAGCGTATTTTTGAGAGTGCTTCATGCAAAGCATCTTTTTCATCTTGAAAATTGGGTCAACTGATGCCAGTCAAGTGGGGTGTGTGTGGCCCAGTTAGTGGAAACGAGGGAGACTGTGGTTGGAGTCCCCTCGCTGTGTTTCTAAAAGAACCAAGATGAACAAGTCATGGCTCTCAGAGGACTTTTCTTCCCCTGGGTCAGCCAGGGGATGGGAAAGGCACGCGTATTTTTGAGAGTGCTTCATGCAAAGCATCTTTTTCTTTTTCAAAAGGGGGCTCAACCGATGCCAGTCAAGTGGGGTGTGTGTGGCCCAGTTAGTGGCAACGAGGGAGACTGTGGTTGGAGTCCCCTTACTGTGTTTTACATGCTTTTAGAAGGGCATGACATGGCTTAGAGGTTGACTTTCAGCATCTGGAAACTGTTGGCTACCAAAATGCTGCATTTCCAACCTTTTTAACTGAGGATTTTCGAGACCTTATGCCCATCGCAGTGCCCCAAGAGCCGATGCCCAGGCGCCACTCCTTCTCCAACAAAGGCGTGCACGCGCTACACCAGCATGTCGCACTAAACATCACTGATTCCTTGAGAAACTCTGTGTGACAGGGTGCATTTCACCACAGATAATTGGCCCAGTAAGCATGGACAGGGGCGTTACATGTCGCTGACTGGGCAATGGGTTACTGTGGGGAGAAATGGAGAAGGGTCTGCTGTACAAGTCTTGCCGTCCCCATGAGTTGTTTCAATCCTTCTTCTGTATGTAGAAGTTAATACACTGCTTCTGCCTCTTCAACCTCGTGTGGGTCCTCCACCTTGGCGTAAACCCTGTGTGGTCAGGCCACCCTTCCTTGTAACTGCGCACAAGGACTACCACACACCTCCTTACTATGCTGGCAGCAGAGCTCAATGCCATCAGGCGGTCAAAGTTTTACTTTGAAATGTATGGGAAATGTGAGTCACACCGCTGAGAAGTTGTGGACGGTTAGCTCTGGAGACCGAGTTTCATCAATGGTTGTCTCCACTCAACCAGCATCCAGGGAAGGCCGGGTGCGACAATGATGCCAACATGGGTGCGGCCCTTCGCTGTGACAATGTGACACACGTGCCTTGTGTGGTTCACGTGTTGAACCTGGTTGTCCAGCAATTTTTAAAGCACTATCGTGGCCCACATGGCCTTCTGCAGAGAGCACGGTGTAACGCCTTCCTTGATCCACACACTCAGATGGGCTGTAAATGATAGGCTAGAGGGAAGCCACTCACCAAGCAGGACCCCTAGAACCCTGAAACCCTTTAACCCCTATACAGGGATTAGGAATTGCACAGGGCCCAAGGTGATTAATACCTGTGGAAGGCTGCAGTTCCAGAGAATAGTAATCAGGCAGGGTCAAAACATTAATTGAGGAACAGGAACAGAATGGGACGGCCAGGACTTAATCAGAAAACAAGCAGAGGTGAAATGCGGATCGGCCAACAAGGTACATAAACAGCAAGCAGGAAAAGTAGTCAGGTAACAAGCACACAAAATCATAAAACTGAACTGGGGGTAAAAGTAACCAGAGGTTCATAGCTATGTCTGGCAGTGGTCTGCAGACAGGATGGGCACAAAAAAGGGTGTGGTGTCTTCCCATTGCTTGTAGCTGAATGATGGTATTTCATCTGTGAGATACCCACCAGCTACATTCAGCCAGAGATTCTGCATCTGTCAAGGTAATGCAACCCAGTGGGTGAGCATAACCTGCGTCCACCTGCGCCACTGGCATCGACTCCTCTCCCATCATCAGCACTATGCATGAAAGGAACACGTTGTCACCTGGCGACCGGAGTACAAATTGACGGAGTGGACTCCGTTGGTGACTTAACAGCCGTGTGCGACAATGATGCAAACCTGGCTGCGGGCCATCGTCAGGGCAATGTGACACACGTGCCTTGTATGGCTCACGTGTTGAACCTAATTCTCCAGCAATTTTTAAAACACCATCACGGCCTACATGGCCTTGTGCAGCGGGCACGCTCGCTATGTGCTCACTTCCGTCGTGCGCACACAGCAGCTCAACAACTTTCGTCGCTACAGAAGTCTTTAGGTCTGGTGGTTAAACGCCTGAAATGCGATGTGCCCACACGCAGGAATTTGAATCTGCACATGTTGCAGCGTTTGTGGCAGCACCGCGGAACCCTGCTGCAATACGTTATGACATATAGCCTGGGATAACTTGATCCAGAGGTGGTGCAGATCACGCTGCTAGAGTGGTGTCAGATCAAGGACCTATGCACCCTGCTACACAGTTTACAAATGTCGACGAAGATGTTTACCACTGGCGATGCCATTCTCAGCGTGACAATTCTGGTCATCTACATGATGGAGCACACTGTAATTATTATTCGGAGTCAGGTGTTGGGACAAGAGGAAGGGGAGGAAGTACAGGAGGAGTCATATGCGGAAGGGATAACAAGATCTACGAGGTCCAGATGGTCAGCGGCACCTATGCGGCAGTCATGGTGAGGGAGAGGGATTAACAAGGGCGCATAGTATCAGCAAAAAGTGTTGAGGAAGGTGCAAGAGCCCATGAAGAAATGGAGGATGAACTGGCGATGGGCATGGAAGACTCAGCAGATGAGTGAGAGCTTGCTCACATTTCGGTTGTGCGAGGTTGTGGGGAGAGGGCAGAGGAAGGAGGCACGATTCTCACCTCTCTGCCACCAACACACCAAGGACTTGGTCCTCCTGGATGCACAAGACACATGAGCGGCTTCTTGCTGCACTACCTACAACATGACCCTCGGATTGTACGAATTCAAAGTAATCCTGACTACTGGGATGCCACACTGTTAGATCCCCGGTACAAGACAAAATTTGGCAAAATAATTCCTGCCATAGAAATGGACGCACGTGTATAGGAGTATCTGCAGAATGTGGTACGCAATCTTAGATCTACTTTTCCACTAAACACCAGTGCTGCACAGAGTGAATCTCAACGCTTTGTCATGGATAGGAGGAAATGGTCTTTTACTTGTCCACATCTGAGGGACCGAGGGATGGCTGCTGGGCTGAGATGGCATTGAGTACGGTGTACCTGCAGAGTTGCACTTTTGGTCATATACCAAAATGAGTTGAAAAAGGACAGATGCTGGTGGAAAGGGGAACAGGTGTGTTGGAAAGGGGAAAAAAGTTTTGGTCCGTGGATTTGTAGGTTAAGCAAAAGTAACATTTGATGAAGAAACACCATCTGTTACAATGGGACTGGCAGATTTGGATAAGGTGGTATATACTATGTTACCGCTATATAACGAAAATTAATAAGAAAAGAAAGAGAAAGGTATATATCCCCATCAGCAGTCAGTGTCCACCGTGCTCCCAGATGGAAAAGGAGAGGTTGGCAACTGGAAGGTTTGGTGGAGGATACAGAGCTGTGTGGCTATGAAACTAATAGTAGCCTGAACCGAGTTAGACGCCATTCGGATCTGGAGACTGGGAGCCCTGATAGCGTCACAGGGTCCACATGCCCACCCAGCCCAGGAACTCCCTGTTAACAACACAGGGGCCATTGAGTACGCTGACCGTGTGCGTAGGGGCACACCTGTGGACAGCAGGCGCATCAGCAGCAGCAGGCCTGTTAATGCCACTGGGCTGCACAAGCAGGACTGGTAGAACAGGAGCTGGTCTTAACCGTTCTGCGTTACCAACTGTGGTGGTGGCCTGCATCAACACCCTATCCCTGCCTACCTCTGGCCTAAAGCCGCAATGGGTTCAACACATGGAGGTGTGCTCTTTCGGAGCATAATAGAAGACTGCGCACGTCCTTGTTGTCTCCAGCCCCTTTTATAACCTGGGTCCGCCCCAAACCAGGGTGGACCACAATGCACCTCCTGGAGACAAAAGTAGAGTGACACGTCATGAGTGGCATAACTAGCGTCCTATTTGGAACCGCAACTTCAATGATGACCTCATGGCTGCCATGACCCAAACACTGCACCAGTCATCGTCTGACCATCAATAATGCGGTGACAAGTCATAGGGTTGGGCCTCTGCAAGCCATTTGGGAGTACACCTGATGCCCTGTGGTCTATATGGGACCCCCACATCAGGGGCAGGGCCAAAGAGTTCATTACCGGACCTAGTCTCTGATGCAGTAAGTGCCTGAGCATGCTCAGTAGCATGAAATACAGTCTCTGAAAAAAGACTATCAGCTTTAGCATGGTGTCTAGGCACAAAACAGGACTTAGACCCGGCACGGAATGCAAGCACCTGTGCAAAGAGGCTTTTCACACTTAGTGTGGGAGCATGCGCTGTATCCCGAAATGAAGACTTAGCGTCAGGAATGGCACAGTCAGGCTGAGCATACTCACTAGGCGAAACACTGTAGTTAGGCTGCAGCTGGGGTAAATCGGCACACGCATGCGCACTAGCTGCCTCTCCACACTTACACGTGGAGGAGAAATTGCTCTTGGAGATGCTGTCTATGAACAGAAGGAAAAGCTAAAGGAAGCCTGACTTTCTATCCCTCCGAATTATCAAATGCAGCAATGAATTCCATGAGTTTGCTGTAACATTAGCGTAGCAAAATGTGCATGAGGGTGTGATGTAGAGGTGCTAGAAATAGCTTGTCACCAGTGGGGCACTAATGGAATACAACAGCCAGTTCTATGATGCCACTAAATAGCAGTATTTTGTGCTATCATTATAGCTTATTAAAAACAGAGCAGGAGGGTGTCATGCAGAGGTGCTGCACATAGATTTGCAGTAGTGTGAATAGACAAAAGTACAATAGCCACGTTTAGGATGCCACTAGGTACACTGACTGTTTGCTAGTATAATGGCTTAGTTAAAAAGAGTTTGAGTGTGCAATGCAGGCAGACTTGCTGCAAATATCTTTACAATAGTGTGAATAGACAAAAGTACAATAGCCACGTTTAGGATGCCACTAGGTACACTGACTGTTTGCTAGTATAATGGCTTAGTTAAAAAAAGTTTGAGTGTGCAATGCAGGCAGAGGTGCTGCAAATATCTTTACAATAGTGTGAATAGACAAAAGTACAATAGCCACGTTTATGATGCCACTAGGTACACTGACTTTGCTAGTATAATGGCTTAGTTAAAAAGAGTTTGAGTGTGCAATGCAGGCAGAGGTGCTGCAAATATCTTTACAATAGAGTGAATAGACAAAAGTACAATAGCCACGTTTAGGATGCCTCTAGGTACACTGACTGTTTGCTAGTATAATGGCTTAGTTAAAAAGAGTTTGAGTGTGCAATGCAGGCAGACGTGCTGCAAATATCTTTCCACTAGTGTGACTACACAAAAGTACAATAGCCACGTTTAGGATGCCACTAGGTACACTGACTTTTTGCTAGTATAATGGCTTAGTTAAAAAGAGTTTGAGTGCGCAATGCAGGCAGAGGTGCTGCAAATATCTTTACAATAGTGTGAATAGACAAAAGTCCAATAGCCACGTTTAGGATGCCACTAGGTACACTGACTGTTTGCTAGCATAATGGCTTAGTTAAAAAGAGTTGGAGTGTGCAGAGGACAGGAGGGTACAGTGCCAGGATTGTGGGGCTCTGGGTAGAGGAATGGAAGCCTGCCTTTCTATTCCCTCCTAATGGTGAAATGCAGCGACGAAATCCCTGACCTTTGCTACACAGATGCTGTCTCTGTTTTCAGGACCTGTCACCTATGGCTCTGACCCTACCGGTTTGAGCCCTTAAAAGGACTGATGGAAAGTGCTCTCCCTAAGCTGTCCAGCGCTGTGTATGGAGCGCATACAGCTGTATCAGCGATAGGACTCAGGAGGACGGAGCTGCGCCAGTGATGTCTGACACCAAAGACGCAGAAGAGATAATGGCGTCCTGGAGGAAAATGTCCGGTTTTATAATGCAGGGACATGTGACATGGACATCCTATCACACATGCCGTTGCTTCTCTGGCTAAAAGTCCACTTAGCTGTGTGTGTGTCTGGGATTGGCTGACATGCTGGCTCGCCCCACAAGACGCGCGCGCTTAGGGAAGGAAGACAAGGAAAAAAAAAATTATATATATATTATATATTATAGAAACAGCAGTGATCTGAAGGCGCTGTTCCCGCACACTATACACTGAAATGTCATAATAGTGTGATTCACAGAGTGACTTACACTATTACAGCGGAAACCAAGCTAGGAATTAGCTGTTTTTTTGCTACTAGAACCGTTCTCAAACGTTTCTAGAACTATCGAGCTTTTGCAAAAAGCTCGAGTTCTAGTTCGATCTAGAACAGGCCCCAAAATCACTCGAGCCTAGAACTGGAGAACCTCGAACCGCGAACCGCGCTCAACTCTAGTCTTCATACGATCCTTTGCTACTTGGATCGCACTCTGAGTCTGATCCCAGACCTCCCTGGCATTG
Source organism: Anomaloglossus baeobatrachus (assembly GCF_048569485.1). Taxonomy (NCBI): domain Eukaryota; kingdom Metazoa; phylum Chordata; class Amphibia; order Anura; family Aromobatidae; genus Anomaloglossus; species Anomaloglossus baeobatrachus. The sequence continues at coordinate 692,205,533 of NC_134355.1, read as the reverse complement.
GTTGCCCAATTCGCCACAAGAGGCGGTGGTACGGAGGGGGGAAACGGAACAGGCACCCTGGGATGTTGCTCATTATTGAGAATGAAAGGCGTCTGCCCAGTGGCTTCAGCCACGGAATTGTTAAGGGCAAACTCTGCCCAGGGTAGGAGAGTAGACCAATTGTCATGATTCTCTGACACAAAATGTCGTAGGTATATGATCATAAATTGGTTGGTTCGTTCAACCAACCCATTGGTCTCCGGATGGTAGGCTGAAGAGAGGTTCAACTCTATCTGTAAGAGACTACACAGATCTCGCCAAAACTGGGAAACAAATTGTGGACCTCTGTCACAGACGATACGGTCTGGCATCCCATGCAGCCTAAAAACATGTTCGAGGAACAATGTGGCCAATACCCTGGAGGATGGTATTCTCGGTAAGGGTACCAGATGAACCATCCGAGAGAAATGATCAGTTATTACTCACACTATCCGATTCCCTTGAGAGCAGGGAAGTTCACCCACAAAATCCATGCCTACCACCTCCCATGGTCTATCTGGCACGGGTAATGGGTGTAAAAGACCAGCAGGTCTCTGCCGCAAAGGACGGTTGCGAGCACAAGAAAAACACGATCGGATGTATCTCTTGACATGGTTGGCCAACTGGGGCCACCAATATCACCTCTCGAGTAATTCTCGTGTCCTTCTAATGCCAAAATGCCCACCCACCTTAGAGGTGTGGGCCCATGACAGAATGTCATTCTGTTGACTAGGAGGAACGAAAGTCTTGCCAGGTGGAATCTGATCTAACGTTACAGGAGAGAGTGTGTGAAAAACCCTAGATGGAAGAATGAGACGAGGGTCCTCATTCTCTTCCTGAGATGATTCCATAGAGCGAGAGAGTGTGTCGGACTTGTTATTCTTACTCCCGGTAAGATAATTAATGGAGAAGTTAAACCGAGAGAAAAACAAGGACCAGCGAGCTTGCCGAGGATTCAAACGTTGTGCAGTTTGCAAATACGTCAGGTTCTTATGGTCCATACAGACCTGAAAGGGCTGCCTGGCTCCCTCGAGCAAGTGACGCCACTCTACCAATGCTAATTTTAGGGCAAGTAGTTCCCTGTCACTAATAGTGTAGTTCCTCTCAGCAGGAGATAACGTCTTTGCAAAGAAAAAACACGGTCTTTTTCTACCTGAGCTGTTCTTTTGATATAGAACTGCTCCAGCTCCTACAGAGGACGCGTCCACCTCCATGAGAAAGGGCCTATTCTCGTCTGGTCTTTGGAGGACAGGAGCAGATAAAAAGTGTTCCTTAACTGCCTTGAAAGCCTGGGATGTCTCAGTAGACCAGACCTTAGGATTGGCGCCCTTTTTAGTCAAAGCCACTAACGGAGCTACCAAGGTAGATAAGTGTGGTATAAATTGCCGGTAATAATTTATGAATCCCAGGAAGCGTTGTACTGCTTTCAAGGAATGAGATTCAGCCCATTCCATAACTGCAGAAAGCTTCACAGGATCCATTGCCAATCCCTCATGAGAAATGAAATAGCCTAAGAAGGGTAGAGAGGCTTGCTCAAATATTCATTTCTCGAGCTTGGCAAACAGGGAGTGCTCCCTTAGACGAGACAGAACCCTGATCACATCCAACCGATGTGTCTCCAGGTCGGGAGAAAAAATTAGTATATCATCCAGATATACCACCATGGATGATAACAGTAAATCCCTAAACACGTCATTTACAAAGTCCTGGAACACTGCGGGTGCATTACACAGAACGAAAGGCATGACGAGGTATTCATAGTGACCGTCTCTGGTGTTAAAAGCGGTCTTCCATATGTCACCCTCTCGAATTCGCACTAAGTTATATTCGCAGATCCAACTTCGTAAATACCTTATCTCCCCGTAGTCTGTCAAACAGTTCAGAAATTAGGGGCAAGGGGTATCTGTTTTTTACAGTGATGGCGTTAAGACCCCTGTAGTCTATGCAGGGATGAAGATCATCCTCTTTTTTCCGCACAAAGAAAAACCCAGCCCCTCAAAGCCGCATCATGGGTAACCTGCGGTCCCACGAACACCGCTTTAAGAGCATCAAGGAAGTCTTGATGTCTCTGAGTAACCAAATCAGAGCGCTCCCATAAGGGAGTAGCCCACTCTAAGGCTTTATCCTGAAGAAGGGATATAATAAAGCCTACTTTGGACCTCTCCGTAGAGAAGCAAGAGGAATTAACCTCAAGGTGAATCTGACACTGGCTTATGAACCCACGACAAGACCTGGCATCGCCAGAGTATCTGTTGGGTAGAGCAAGTCATGGGTCATGTGGCGAAGACACCAAAGTTTGAGGTTTATCCTCTACAGTCTTGAGCCTTGCTTCAAGAACCTGTATATACTGATGTAATTGTTGATACTCTGCCATCTCTGCCAGACCCTTGGCTCAGTCCTAATGTTATGGGGGCTGTCGGATAATAAGGGAATGGAAGGCAATCCGACAGTCAGGGTCCACCGTGCAGAGTTCTGCTGCAGAGTATGGCAGAGGATAGGGGAAACCTGTACCACCAAAGCGGTACTGACACTGTTGCGTCACAGTGTCACCAAGGCCAATAGCAGCGTATACTGTTTAAGTCACAGCGACTACCTTATTAGCACTACATAGGAGTGGAAATGCAAAAGAGTGAGGAATACAACATAAAAGTGCATAGAAGTCTCACAGTCTGTGAGCGTGAAAGCACCTGTCTCAGTTAACAGTCACAGAGACTAGGTGTAGTGTGTGCTGTTACACCTCGTGGCTCGGAATGAGACAGTCTCCTTGCCTGCCACGAGCGCTCCTGCTCCGCAGCGCCGAAGGTCTGCCAGACTGCGCAGAGTGCAGGAGAAACCTCCTCAGAGAGGCAGCACAAGGGTGACACCTAGTGGTACTCCTGTTGCAAGAAATGAGGCGGTCTCCCATTCCTTGCCTGCCACAGCTCCTCCTGCTCAGCAGCCTCGAAGGTCTGTGAGGTTGCGCAATGTGCAGAGATTTGCTGCTCAGGGAAGCAGTGAGACTCCCGTTATCTCTACACATTGTGAGACCGAGGATCCCGCCTCTATTTCCCAGAGGCAGGAGGGTGAGCATGTGCTATGCTTGGTGGATCCTGATTCGCCCACTGACGTCACACGGCTTGATGACAAGGCTGGTGACGTGGTGAATCCTGACTGGCCAGGCTGGGATGTCGTGGATCCTGATTGGGTCAAGTCCGTCATCTCCGCCTCGCGCCCGCCCTTGGCTGGAGCTACACCTCCTTAAAAGCTCCTCCTGCCATCATGGCGGCGCGCGACCGTCCTTCTATGTTTGGATGTCTGGCAGCGTGCTGCCACGCCACTGCTCAGGCATTATCTTCTTCTGTGGGCTTGGCCCTTGCTGCTTAGGCAGCACCTGGTTTGCAGGCCGTATCCCTGCCATACAACCCACACGGGTTAGGGCAGACCGGTGTACATAGATCGTCTGTGACATTCCAGACGATCGCTAGCAGCAACCCGCTCACTCTTCACCCACCATAGCAGCGGTCCCTTACACCGCACAGTGGACCTTGACCGGCGGAAGCTGTCCATTCCCCATCTTGGCACGCTTCCCCGGGTCCCCCTCGTAACATTACGGTCGCGCCAAAGGTCTGGCTATGGCTGAAGAGCAGCAGCAGTTGCTGCGTTATGTGCAGCAGTTGGAATCACGTTTGGCAGCAGTGGAGCAGTCTTCCTCCGACAAGACTGCTCTGACGACAGTCGCCACCCAGGCGGCTACCAAGGCTGTGCTATTGGGCGGAAGGTCTCCTCGCCTTGCGCTTCCAGAGCGCTTTAGCGGGGACAGCTCCGAGTGCCGTGGGTTTATAAACCAAGTTACCACCTACTTAGAGCTGTCCGCGACTCTTTACGCTACCGAGAAGGCGAAGGTAGCCTTCGTCCAGTCCCTGCTCACAGGGATAGCGCTGAAGTGGTCCACGCCGTTGTGGGAGCGCGGAGATCGGGTGGTGAATAACTTAGCATCTTATCTTGGGGCCATGAGAATGGTGTTCCTCGGGCCTCAAGTCACCCACGACTCCGCGCTGCGCCTCCTACGACTTCGGCAAGGGTCCGCTTCAGTCGGGGACTTTGCCGTACACTTTAGGACACTTGCCGCAGAGCTGGACTGGCCCAATAAGGTCCTTGTCCCTGTGTTCTGGGAGGGCCTGGCAGGGTTCGTCAAAGACGCACTGGCCACGCGTGAGGTGCCTGCTACTTTAGAGTCCTTGATTGTGGTTGCCTCTCGCATAGACATCCGCCAGGCGGAGCGGAGGCTCGAGGTCTCTTCAGCACCCACGTCCTCACGGCCTAAAAAGCGTCTGGCTCCCGTATTCCACCAGACAGGTCTCCCAGCCAGCTCTGTAGGCGACTCCGTGGAGTCAATGGAGGTGTCCAAAGCGGTCTCCTCTACCCCAGGTTCTCGGTCTGGTGTCATCTGCTTTTCCTGTGGGCAGAGGGGACACATAGCTACCCGATGTCCCAAACCGTCGGGAAAAGACAGCGTCTAGTTTCCATCAGAGGGGGGTTACTAGACGCTGCTTCTCCCTCTAGGTTGACTATCAGCGCCCAGTTGCAGTTTGGCACTACTCTCTTCTCTGCTCTGGCCTGCCTGGACTCAGGCGCTGATGGCAATTTCATTTCGACCTCCCTGGCAACCCGATACTCAGTTCCCCTGGTTCTCTTACCCAAGCCACTCAGGGTTCGGGTAGTCAACGGGTCCCTACTAGTCGATCCCATCACCCAGATCACCATCCCTCTCAGGATGGAAGTACCACCAGGACACCATGAGCAGGTGTCCTTCCTGGTGCTTCCAGGGGGGACGGATGAGATCCTACTGGGCCTCCCCTGGTTGAGACAGCATGCTCCTATACTCAACTGGGCAACAGGGGAGATCTCATCATGGGCAGGATCCTGTAGGGAGCACCTCGTGACTACCGAACCACCTGCTACCATTAGGTCGGTTGGGTCCTCAGGGAATACAGGGGAGCCAGGTTTACCGACACCTTATGAGGCCTACAGGGACGTCTTCTCCAAGAGGGCCGCAGATACCCTTCCTCCCCACCGGCCATACGATTGCCGAATAGACCTGAAGCCAGGCTCCGAGCCCCCTAGGGGCAGAGTGTATCCCCTCTCTGCTCCAGAGACGGAGGCTATGTCCAAATACATTCAGGACAGCCTGGCAAAAGGGTTCATTCGCAAGTCTATTTCACCGGCCGGTGCGGGGTTCTTCTTCGTGCAAAAGAAGGAAGGGGATCTACGCCCCTGTATCGATTACAGGGGATTAAATGCAATCACGATCAAAAACAAATACCCTTTGCCCCTCATTACGGAGTTATTTGATCGATTCCGCGGGGCAAAGATCTTCACGAAGCTGGATCTACGCGGGGCGTATAATCTAGTGCGAGTCCGAGAGGGCGATGAGTGGAAGACCGCCTTCAACACCAGGGACGGTCACTACGAGTATCTCGTAATGCCCTTCGGACTCTGCAATGCCCCCGCCGTATTTCAAGACTTTGTGAATGATGTTTTCCGGGATTTGTATCTTTCCGTGGTTGCATACCTGGATGATATCCTTATCTTCTCCCCCGATCTTGCCACCCATCGGAGGGATGTCATCCGAGTACTTAAGAGGCTCCGCACTCATTCGTTATATGCTAAGCTAGAAAAGTGCGTTTTTGAACGTGAATCCTTGCCGTTCCTGGGGTATATCGTGTCCAGTCAGGGGTTAGCAATGGATCCGGGGAAGTTGGAGACAGTGATGAAATGGCCTGAGCCCCGCTCGCTGAAAGCGATCCAGCGATTCTTGGGGTTTATCAATTATTATCGCCAGTTCATTCCCAACTTCTCGACGGTGGCAGCACCCATCATTGCCCTTACCCGCAAGGGCGCTAATCCCAAAGCATGGACACGGGAAACGGTAGAGGCATTTCACACTCTCAAAACTTACTTCTCCAGAGCTCCCATCCTTCATCGTCCAGACATCTCCAAACCCTTTCTACAAGAGGTAGACGCCTCTTCGGTCGGTGCTGGTGCAGTCCTGTACCAGAAAGACGAACGAGGAAGGAAGCATCCTTGTTTCTTTTTCTCCAAGACCTTTTCTCTGGCCGAGAGGAACTACTCCATAGGGGATAGGGAGTTACTGGCGATGAAACTAGCATTCCAGGAATGGCGGCATCTCCTGGAGGGTGCGAAGCATCCATTTGAAGTATTTTCCGACCATAAAAATCTCACATACCTCCAGACAGCACAACGCCTGAACCCAAGGCAGGCCCGTTGGTCCTTGTTCTTCTCCCGGTTCCGCTTTATTATCCGCCACCTGGCCGGTGAGAAGAACGTACGGGCCGATGCCTTGTCACGTTGTATGGTTGTGTTGGAGGAGGACGAGGAGGAGCCTCGTCTTATACTACCCCCGGACAGCTTGAGGATGGTCACTCCCACTTCTTTGGACCAGGTGCCACCTGGCAAGACCCTCGTTCCCCCTGAACTACGGAATGAGGTGCTATCGTGGGCCCATGCCTCCAAGGTCGGGGGTCACTTTGGGGTCAAAAGGACCAGAGACCTTGTGACTAGGCACTATTGGTGGCCGAGACTACTCCAGGACATACAGGAGTATGTGGGAGCCTGTATGTCGTGTGCACGGAATAAGCCGTCCCAGCAGAGACCGGCAGGTCTTCTTCACCCACTGCCAGTGCCGGATCGTCCCTGGGAAGTGGTGGGAATAGACTTCCTGGGAGATCTGCCCAAGTCAGCAGGTCACAAGGTCGTATGGGTCATCACGGATCACTTCTCTAAAATGGTCCACTTGGTGCCTCTCCCACGACTCCCGACGTCACGTGCTCTCGCCACCTTATTCATTAGGCATGTATTTAGGCTGCATGGCATGCCTGACAAGGTGGTGAGCGATCGGGGTCCCCAGTTCGCGTCTCGCTTCTGGAGAGAGCTCTGTAAGCTCCTGCAGATAGAGCTGAACATCTCCTCCGCATACCATCCCGAAACCAATGGACTGGTAGAGAGGACCAATCAGACCTTGGTAACTTACCTCCGCCATTTTATCTCCGCGCACCACGACAACTGGGCTAACCTCCTTCCTTGGGCCGAATTTGCCATTAATAATTCGGTCCATAAATCCTCTGGTCAGACTCCGTTCCTGCTCAATAACGGACAACATCCCAGAATCCCGGTTCCGATGCCCATTACGTCACCCGATCCTAGAGTGGAGGATTGGGCGACCGAGGCCCGGGAGATCTGGGATAACACCCAAGAGGCCCTTAAGAGGGCTAAAGACTGGATGGTGACAACGGCTGATGAGCGCCGCCGCCCTGCACCATCCTTCGCCCCTGGTGACCTAGTGTGGCTGTTCTCTAAGAATGTTAACCTACGGGTACAGGCAGCAAAGTTCGCCCCTAGGTACCTGGGTCCGTTTAAAGTGCTAGAGCAGGTGAACCCGGTGGCATACCAACTCCAGCTCCCTCCACGCTGGGCTATAGCCAACACCTTTCACGTGTCCCTCCTGAAACCCGTACGGCTTAATAAGTTCTCGGGGTCCCTGACGCCTCAAACTGACTCCCCGCCCGACGACTCTGAGGTGGCGAAGCTTGTGGAGACAAAAGTTATACGGGGCAGGAGGTACTACCTCGTGGAGTGGGTCGGCCGTGGTCCGGAGCATAGATCCTGGGAATTGGAGGATCATATCCACGCCCCGGGTTTGATAGCGGCCTTCGAGCACGGGCAGGGGGGGGCCTAGACGGGGGGGTAATGTTACACCTCGTGGCTCTCCTGTGGCAAGGAATGAGACAGTCTCCTTGCCTGCCACGAGCGCTCCTGCTCCGCAGCGCCGAAGGTCTGCCAGACTGCGCAGAGTGCAGGAGAAACCTCCTCAGAGAGGCAGCACAAGGGTGACACCTAGTGGTACTCCTGTTGCAAGAAATGAGGCGGTTTCCCATTCCTTGCCTGCCACAGCTCCTCCTGCTCAGCAGCCTCGAAGGTCTGTGAGGTTGCGCAATGTGCAGAGATTTGCTGCTCAGGGAAGCAGTGAGACTCCCGTTATCTCTACACATTGTGAGACCGAGGATCCCGCCTCTATTTCCCAGAGGCAGGAGGGTGAGCATGTGCTATGCTTGGTGGATCCTGATTCGCCCACTGACGTCACACGGCTTGATGACAAGGCTGGTGACGTGGTGAATCCTGACTGGCCAGGCTGGGATGTCGTGGATCCTGATTGGGTCAAGTCCGTCATCTCCGCCTCGCGCCCGCCCTTGGCTGGAGCTACACCTCCTTAAAAGCTCCTCCTGCCATCATGGCGGCGCGCGACCGTCCTTCTATGTTTGGATGTCTGGCAGCGTGCTGCCACGCCACTGCTCAGGCATTATCTTCTTCTGTGGGCTTGGCCCTTGCTGCTTAGGCAGCACCTGGTTTGCAGGCCGTGTCCCTGCCTTGCTGCTCCAGCAGTAGCTCCTTCTACAGGCCGTGTTCCTGTCCCAGGTGAGCTCCTCGAGTCTCCACTGGACTCACCTGGTTATTGAAAGCACACGTGCGTGGGCACCTCTGTGCTACCCTCGTGCCATATTCTCGTGACTTCCACTGGCACATGTGCGTGGGCACCTCTGTGCTTCCCCGTGCAACAGGTACACCGAGCCGTGTGATCCCTGCCATACAACCCACACGGGTTAGGGCAGACCGGTGTACATAGATCGTCTGTGACATTCCAGACGATCGCTAGCAGCAACCCGCTCACTCTTCACCCACCATAGCAGCGGTCCCTTACACCGCACAGTGGACCTTGACCGGCGGAAGCTGTCCATTCCCCATCTTGGCACGCTTCCCCGGGTCCCCCTCGTAACAGTGTGCATTGTGTAATATTGCACCTACCTATGTCCGCTCCAATTGTGGTGCAAGGATACGGACAGCAGCAATGCTACTGGCTTGAAACTCCTGCCTATGACCACTCCCCTAGTGTGTGAGGATACGGACTGCTGCAGGAGGCAGCGTAGTGGAGCGTTACCCTAGAAGGCAACGACCACCTAACCTACCTATGTCCGCTCCACTAAGGTGCAAGGACACGGACAACAGTACGGCTGAAAGGTACAGGAGCGCTACCCTACCGATAGCGCTCACCTCAGAGTAGAACCACAAGGCCCAGTCAGACCATGTGCAGCAAGCACCTGCCTATGTCCGCTCCACTAAGGTGCGAGGATACGGACCACAGCAAGCTGCAAGGTACAAGAGCGTTACCCTACCGATAACGCTCACCTAGATAGACAATAGGTGCCGCAAGGGACATGCACAGAGCGTCTACTCCTATGCAGGAAACAAGAGGACTGAGCGCCGAGCCGCGTGCGTCAGGGTCTTATATAGACTCTGTGCCTCATCCAAGATGGAGGACACCAGCCAATCCGCTGCAAGAACGTCAGCAATGATGTCATGCTGACCAATCACAGAGCAAAGCGTCATAAGCACATGACCAGCGGCCAATCGGCTTAGAAGGTGTCAGAGACATGTGACCACGTGTCAGCGATGATGTCATCCGCACATGTGCAGTGGCTCCAAGATAGGACTTAGTCTCCAGCGCTCACACATGCTCAGTAGCATGGATTCAGAACATAGTCTCCAGCGCCACACAGACCTGGGACCAAGAGAATAACATAGCCAGACCGCAGCAAAGGATAAGGAGACAGGCAGATCCCCAGAAACGGGAACCGTAACACCTAATGATGCAACCATGAAAAGCGCTGCATGCTCAGTTACAACTCTGGGTGTGTCTGCAGTTTGCAGGAAGGATTGCTTAAGCTGGGTCTTTTTTGAAACCCCAAGGGTTGACCCAACTTTCGTTATCTACCAAAGTTTTAAAAAACGTTGAGCCGGCACATGCGCAACCAACATGCATTACTGTGAAAATCCTACTGCGTTAAAATGTGGACTACCAGGGGTAACCTAACCATGGACTGCAGAACTTCCACTTGTTAACCCTTTATAGTCTGGGTGAGTGAGAGCCCATCAGCTGTTACAGTATATAACATGCCTGGTGTTTGAAACAGCACAGTCAGATCCTATGTGTTACATTGACCATCTCTCCCAGATGGGCAAAGACACTAAGGGGAAATGGGGGAGGAATTGATGCCACTACCCTGCGGTCCTGTTTTCTGCCTGTAATATTTTTAAATATCAAAACTACAAGATGGGAAGATGGAAGAGGTGGGGGAGCAAGAGGCCAATCCTCTCAATCATCCTACATTTTATTTTTAAATTTAAATGCCAGGCCAAATCTGCTGTGTGGCCACATCCCTGATGTGCAAAGCCACTTTGGGGAATTGGGGATGGACAATTGATGCCACTGTCCTGTTGTCCTGTTGTCTGCCTGCAACGTTTTTAAATGTCAAGACTCCAAGAGGGGTCTCCAAGTTGTGTCATGTCTGTACTGCCAGAGGAGTAGAAGCAAGAGGCCTAATATTGTCACTCATCCCACTTTATATTTTTAAAAATTTAAATGCCAGGCCACATCTTGTGTGTTGCATGGACCATACGTCTGTGATAGTGATGGGTGAACCCCCCGATGTTCATGTTCGGGAGCCTCGCTCAAACGTTTTGTAACGTTCAAATTCGGGTTGTGAGATAACACGAACTTGCATTACGACAACGAACTTGGACTTTACAGTTATGAGATGGGGCGAAGGGGCTGTAAACTAAAAAATATAGTTAATAATAAATGTCATTATACTTACCATTCCCGCAATGCGTTGTCATGACCATGCTCTGCAGGCCCGTCATCCTAGAGAGCCAGTTTCTTGCCTTGCTCTACTGGCCAGCCCCTTTCAGAGCTGGCGTACCCCGTGCGATCCCCTCCGGGTATTCAGCCTCTCCCTGACCATGGGGGAGGGGTCCTTCTAACCTCAATTTGGACCTTCATGCATTTTATAGCAGAGCTGACCCTTCTGCCTCGCTGCCAGTAATATTTCCGGCTTCGGCTAGTGCTTGGCAAGTGCTTTGCTCGTGTTTTCCCTGATCCTGTCCCGCTACCGCTCCCCTCCTCCAGCCCTCCTGACTGCCTTCCTCTGCCCATGTATGCTTTCCCTGACCTCCCTGTGACCCCCTCCGTCTCACTTCCTTTTCTCTGCCTGTCCCGATGTATTGCCCAACTCCCTCCATAGATCCTCTGCTGTATTACCCCCCTTCTCCATTCATTCCCATCTCTGTTCTCTTCCCTACCCTCTGACTGACTCCCTTGGCTTACCGACCTCGGCTTGTTCTGAGTCTGTCTCAGTTCCCCTTTTGTCCTGCTGCTACCTCTCTGAGCATCGACCTCGGCCTGTATCGATTATTCTCCCCTGGGTTCTGCCCCTCCTAGGGTTTCTGCTAGTATATCCTGTTTGGTTGTGCTTAAGCGACACCTGGTGGCTTAGTTGCTAACTGCACCAGGACTTTCCTCACATTATCACTGGCCAAAAAGTTTATTTACCTATTGTGTGAATGTATATATATATATATATATATATATATATATATATATCTATATATATAATTGCCTTATTCTGTCATGCTCCAAAATTGTGTCACCGTGACATGTCCTTACGGTGACACAAAGCTGATTGGCCGCTGGGCTCGCCATGGCCCCGCCCCCCCACACGGATTGGCCTCTCGCCCCGGCTCTCTGCAGGCCCCGCCCCCCTCACGCAATGCACGCTCGCTCTGGCCCAACTGACACGGAGCTCCGATTCCCAGGTGAGTACACACACACATCAGATCACACTCACTCTCACACTCACTCTCACACACACCTCACACATCACAACATGCTGGGATATCGCTTGCTTCTACACCGGCTCCGTCAGGATCCCGGCAGCGCCAGACATAACCTTGCGATGCTGGGATCTTGACGGAGGCCGTGAAAGCTGGTAACCATTATACACATCGGGTAACTAAGGTCCCTTAGTTACCCGATGTGTATCATAGTTACCAGTGTACACCGGCTCACACTCACTCTCACACACACCTCACACACACATCACATCGCATCCACACATCAAGGTCCTGCAGCTGCGGAACATACACACACATAACAGCACACACACACACACATACACACACACACACAAATCAGATCACACTCACACACACATCACATCGCATCCACATACTCACAGCATCCTGGGATATCGCTTCCTTCTCGGCGGCGATACTGTGCTGTTGTGAGCTTCCAGGACCTGCCGGGGGATCACATGGCCAGAAGCATGTGATATCCCCGGATGTTGTGAGTTTCAGCGCGTATGTGCAGTATCGTCAGTGTGTGTGTCTTTGTGTGTGAGTGTATGCGATCGGGTGTGTGTGAGTGGATGCGATCGGGTGTGTGTGAGTGGATGCGATCAAGTGTCTGTGAGTGGATGCGATCGGGTGTGTGTGAGTGGATGCGATCGGGTGTGTGAGTGTCGGCAGAGGAGCACGGCGTGCTGGAGGAGGCTGGGAGCAGAGAGGCTGATCATGGGGAAGGCTGGGAGGAGAGAGGCTGATGCTGGGGGAGGCTGGGAGGGGGAGGGGGAGGCTGGGACGAGGGAGGCTGATGCTGGTGGAGGCTGATGCTTGGGGAGGCTGATGCTGGGGGAGGCTGGAAGGAGAGAGGCTAATGCTGGTGGAGGCTGATGCTTGGGGAGGCTGATGCTGGGGGAGACTGGGAGGGGAAGGCTGATGCTGAGGGAGGCTGGGAGGAAGGAGGCTGGGAGGAGAGAGGCTGATCCTGGGGAAGGCTGGGAACGGGAGGCTGATGCTGAGGGAGGCTGGAAGGAGAGAGGCTGATGCTGGGGGAGGCTGGAAGGAGAGAGGCTGATGCTTGTGGAGGCTGATGCTTGGGGAGGCTGATGCTGGGGGAGACTGGGAGCGGAAGGCTGATGCTGAGGGAGGCTGGGAGGATGAGGCTGGGAAGAAGGAGGCTGGAAGGAGAGAGGCTAATGCTGGTGGAGGCTGATGCTTGGGGAGGCTGATGCTGGGGGAGACTGGGAGGGGAAGGCTGATGCTGAGGGAGGCTGGGAGGAAGGAGGCTGGGAGGAGAGAGGCTGATCCTGGGGAAGGCTGGGAACGGGAGGCTGATGCTGAGGGAGGCTGGAAGGAGAGAGGCTGATGCTGGGGGAGGCTGGAAGGAGAGAGGCTGATGCTGGTGGAGGCTGATGCTTGGGGAGGCTGATGCTGGGGGAGACTGGGAGCGGAAGGCTGATGCTGAGGGAGGCTGGGAGGATGAGGCTGGGAAGAAGGAGGCTGGGAGGAGAGAGGCTGATCCTGAGGAAGGCTGGGAAGAGGAGGCTGATGCTGAGGGAGGCTGGAAGGAGAGAGGCTGATGCTGGGAGAGGCTGGAAGGAGAGAGGCTGAGGCTGGGAGGAGAGAGGCTGATGCTGGGGAAGGCTGATGCTGAGGGAGGCTGGGAGGGGAAAGCTGATGCTGGGGAAGGCTGGGAGGATGGAGGCTGGGAGGAGAGACGCTGATCCTGGGGAAGGCTGGGAGAGGGAGGCTGATGCTGGAGGAGGCTAGAAGGAGAGAGGCTGATGCTGGCGGAGGCTGATGCTGGGGGAGGCTGGAAGGAGAGAGGCTGATGCTGGTGGAGGCTGATGCTTAGGGAGGCTGGGAGAGGGAAGCTGATGCTGAGGGAGGCTGGGAGGAGGGAGGCTGGGAGAGGTAGGCTGAGAGAAGAGAGGCTGATGCACACACACACACACACACACGCGCGCGCACTGCACAACACACCACACACACACACACACACACACACACTGGGAACCACAAACAACTGCCCTACACAGACACCCACACAGACAGACAACGCTGCACACACACACAACACCCAACACACAAACACCGCGGCACACACAAATATACGCACATACCACACAACATACACATTGCACAAAACATACCTCCCCCCAAAACACACCACACACACACAAACCGCGCAACACACACACAACGCTACAGACACACAGCGCTCCACAAACAACGCAACACACGCAACACACATACAACACCGCTCTCACCCCCCGTCACACCCAGACAACACCCAGAACATGTACAGCGCCCTACACAAACACTTGGTAACTACACACAACAACATCTATATATATATATATATATATATATATATATAACAAAAATCATACATGAACTACACAATACGTAAATTCTAGAATACCCGATGCGTAGAATCGGGCCACCTTCTAGTATATATATATATATATATATATATATATATATATGTTGACCCCTCTTTGCCACATCATGGACCCCATGCATTCACTTTGTGAACAAGTGGCAAATTTAACACAGCTGGTGCAAGAGCTGACCGTCGAGCACCAGATTCTGGCCTCCTCTCACCAACAGCTGCAGGGTCAGCTCTCTTCAGCATTTGGGGCCTCTCAAAGCCCCAAAATTGAAGGTTGAACTAGATGGACTTAGGTCTTTTGTCAACCTATGTAACTGCGTAAAAAACCTCCACATCCCAGGTGGCTGACAGTCAGTCCACAGCCACGGAGGTGGTGATTAATTCCCCAGAGCCCGGAGTTATGCTCCCGAATAAATTCATAGTATCATAGTATCATAGTTTTTAAGGTTGAAGGGAGACTCTAAGTCCATCTAGTTCAACCCGTAGCCTAACATGTTGATCCAGAGGAAGGCAAAAAAAAAACCCAATGTGGCAAACAAGTTCCAATGGGGAAAAAATGTCCTTCCTGACTCCACATCCGGCAATCAGACTAGTTCCCTGGATCAATACCCTGTCATAAAATCTAATATACATAACTGGTAATATTACATTTTTCAAGAAAGGCGTCCAGGCTCTGCTTAAATGTTAGTAGTGAATCACTCATTACAACATCATGCGGCAGAGAGTTCCATAGTCTCACTGCTCGTACAGTAAAGAATCCTCGTCTGTGATTATGATTAAACCTTCTTTCCTCAAGACGTAGCGGATGCCCCTGTGTTCCAGTCGCAGGCCTAGGTGTAAAAAGATCTTTGGAAAGGTCTCTGTACTGTCCCCTCATATATTTATACATTGTGATTAGATCCCCCCTAAGCCTTTGTTTTTCCAAACTAAATAACCCCAAGTTTAATAACCTGTCTTGGTATTGCAGCCCACCCAGGAGAGATATTCACAGGAGAGAAAGATCACTTTAGAGCATTTAAAGAAAGTTATAAACTATTGTTTACCTTAAGACCCCGATCCTCGGGAAATGAGGCCCAACAGGTGGGAATCATCATGTCTTTGCTCAGGGGGGGTCCCCATACGTGGGCTTTTTCTCTACCTTCCTCAGCCCCAGAATGATTTTCTGTGGATACATTCTTTGACTCCTTAGAAATAATCTATGATGAACCTGACCATGTCCAAGTAGCTGAGGATAGGATCATGTGTTTGACACAGGGAACTGTACTGCTGAATTTTATAGCACAGAGTTCAGATAGTGGTCGGCCGAGAGAGTGGAACAATGCTGCTCTCCATTGTCAGTATAAGAAAGGCCTCTCAGATACCCTTAAGGACGCTCTGGCCCTCCACCCACCTCTAGGCTCCTTGTAGGAGGCCATTACCCAGGCTATCCGTATGGACCGCAGACTCCGATAAAGACATAGGAACCAGCAGGAGCTTCCATCCGGCCCTCCCAGGCCTATCTTACCGCCAGTCTCTGAGCCCATGGAGGTTGGGGCAAGCAGCTCTAGAGAGAGGGAGCTAAAATAGTGCCGGGACCTCAAGTTCTGCTTCTATTGTGGCCATGCAGGATATTGGCAGAGAGACTGTCCTGCATGCCTCCCTGCCGGAAAACCTGGGTGGTAATTAAGGAGGTCACCCAGACTTTCAGGTACCCTTTCACTCCTCTCATAAGATTCTTCTTGATATTGCCCTTTTTGTCAAGGGTCAGGTCGAGACTAGAGATGAGCGAACCGGTCGCGGTTCGGCTCGAGGTCGGTTCGCCGAACGGAGCTCCCGTTCGAGTTCGGTTCGTCGAACGTTCGACGAACCGAACTCGAACCAATAGGCTATAATGGGAGGCAATCACAAACACATAAAAATGCATGATAAATGTACACAAACAGTTAATAAACATTGCCATAACACTTACCGGTCCCCACGATCCCTCCTGCACTCTGTCTCCTGCCGCTATTCCATCCGATGATCGCTGAATCCTCCCGGTGACCAGCACTGCCAGCAGTGATGCAGGACCTATCGTGACGTCAAAATAGCCATGTGACCAGTCACGTGGCTATTATCTCATTGGCTACAGACTGGTCACATGACTATGACGCGTCATGTAGGACCTGTCATTGCACTCTCCGGTACACGGTGCACATTTGTGTATCGCCGTGTACCGGCGACATGCTCTAGCACACGGTCGACTCCCCGTTCCTTTAGGGACCGGCTGACACAGCCGGTCATTAACAGAGATCACCGTTGCCATAGCAACGCAGTTAGCGGTGACGTCACCGCTAACCGCGGCTCCGAGGGCACCGTTGCTATGGTAACGCGCCTGTCAGTGTTACCGCTGTTACCGCTGACAGCCAGCAGCACTGATCTCTCAAGGAGTGAAGGCTGCACGCTGCTTCCCGATTGTAGTGAGGATTGTAGTGAGGATGAGGTGCCCAAGCTCATCAAGTGATGCACCTCATCCTCACTACAATCCTCACTACAATCCTGAAGTGCAGTTTCTTCAAATTCATTTAAAGGCACTTGGAACGCTGAAATTGCTGCTTATAATTTAAGCCTCTATTAAAAACCTTTTTGCTTATGGATTGAAAAAAACTCTCCAGGTATCTGAAAAATCATATTGCAGTGATAGTTTCAATTGGCATTAAATATCAAATGCCTTGAAGCATCACTTAATATACTATACTAGATTTAATAATTGCTCTACTACCGGCCGGGGTACTGCAACCAGACACCTGGTATCTGTTTGCTGCACTATCAATTACTTATTCTTTATTTTTACTTTTATTTTTATTTCTACCATATGTGGTTTATTCTTCTTTCTTTTTCCTTGTTCTATTGTGTGAATTGTTTTGAATAAATTTGTGTCTAAAAGAAGGATAGCAATAAAAAGTATAAAATATTAATAAAAAAACCTCTTATCAGCGCTGGTTTATTGGGGATTTATTGGGCTGACAGGGGGTAATAAAGATGGAGTCTCTAATGTGTCTGTGTATTTATTTCTATTAAAGTATTTTTTCTCTGTGTGGTGTCTTTTTTTTAACCCTTTATTGGAGATTCTTAATGGCAGGGTCAAACGTGCCTGACATTAAGAATCTCTGGCTTAATACTGGCTAGTAAAACAAAGCCAGTATTAACTCATGATTACCCAACAAGCCACCCGGCTCCAGGGCTGTTGGAAGAGTTGGATACAGCGCCAGATGATGGCGCTTCTATGAGAGCGCCATTTTCTTGGGTGGCTGCGGACTGAAATTTGCAGCAGAGGCGCCCAGAAACCTCGGGCTAACCTGTGCCGCGGATTCCAATCCCCAGCTGCCTAGTTGTACCTGGCTGAACACAAAAATGGGGCGAAGCCCACGTCATTTGTTTTTTAATTATTTCATGAAATAAGTGAAATAATTAAAAAAAACGGGCTTCCCTATATTTTTGGTTCCCAGCCGGGTACAAATAGGCAACTGGGGGTTGGAGGCAGCCCGTGGCTGCCTGCTGTACCTGGCTAGCATACAAAAATATGGCGAAGCCCACGTCATTTTTTTGGTGGGCAAAAAACTTCTGCATACAGTCCTGGATGGAGTACTACAAGGCTCAGCATACTCCATCCAGGACTGTATGCAGAAGTTTTTTGCCCCCTGAAAAAATTATGTGGGCTTCGCCATATTTTTGTATGCTAGCCAGGTACAGCAGGCAGGTACGGCTGCCCCCAACCCCCAGTTGCCTATTTGTACCCGGCTAGGAACCAAAAATAAAGGGAAGCCCTTTTTTTATTATTTCATGAATTTCATGAAATAATTAGAAAACAAATGACGTAGGCTTCACCCCATTTTTGTGTCCAGCCAGGTACAACTAGGCAGCTGGGGATTGGAATCCGCAGCACAGGTTGGCCTGAGCTTTCTGGGCCCCACTGCTGCGAATTGCAGTCTGCAGCCGCCTCAGAAAATGGCACTTTCATAGAAGCACCATCTTCTGGCGCTGTATCCATGGCGAAGCTCACGTCCTTTTTGTGTAGTTTTTGGCAAAAAAACTAAAAAATGCTTCCCTGGATTTTCCATTGCCAGTGAAGGTAACACCAAGCAGTGGGGGTTAGCAGCCAGTAGCTGCTTGGATTACCCTTAGCTAGCAATACAAAAAATGCAGCGGGAGCCCATATATATTTTTTTTAATTATTTATTTAAATAACTAAAAACAAAATGGGCTTCCCTGTATTTTGATTGCTGGACATCACAGTGCTGTAAAAATAAATCTTTAAAAAAATGACGTAGCGCTCCGCGGTATTTTTGATTCTCAGCGCAGATAAAGCAGACAGCTATGGGTTGCCACCCCCATCTGCCTGCCGTTACCTTGGTTGACAATCAAAATACAGGGAAGTCCATTAATTTTTTCTATTTAAAAAATAGTTAAAAAAAAAATGACGTTGGGTCCCCCCATTTTTGATAGCCAGCTAGGGTAAAGCAGATGGCTGTAGCCTGAAAACCACAGCTGGCAGCTTTACCGTGGTTGAGATCCAATGTGGAGGTCCCCTCAGGCTCTTTTTTATAATTATTTTATAAATATTAATAATTACACAATAAAAGTAGGGTCCCCCCCAAATTGGATCACCAGCCAAGGTAAAGCGGACTGCTGTGGTCTGGTATTCTCAGGGTGGGAAGGTCCATAGTTATTGGGCCTTCACAGCCTAAAAATAGCAGGCCGCAGGCACCCCAGACGTGGCACATCCACTAGATGCGCCAATCCTGGCGCTTCACCCCAGCTCATCCCGTGCCCTGGTCTATTAGATACCCAACATCATAAACTGTCAGTACTAACAAAAACAAAAAATCGACAAAAGAAATTGATTTGAAAAAACAGTCCCCAAAACATTTCCTCTTTCACCAATTTATTGTAAGAAAAAAAATAAAGGGGTCCCACGACGACTCTGGACCGTCTAGAATATGGGGGGGAGACACTCAGGGAACGTATCCCCCATTTTCTAGGAGTGCGGACCCTTCATGTGAGGAGTTTGGGTGCAATGAATCTGCACTCACTCTCCCCGGGTCTACAGCAGCAGAGTCCATGTCGTAATGGTTGCTACCAAAGCTGCAATGCCCTGCTCATGAGGTAAGGGCATGCCTAATCAGGAGAACTACTGTAGAGGAAGCTCTGCTCACTGGTATATAGGTGCTCAGAGGTAATAATAGATAAAATTAGTGAGTAACCTCGGCACTCTAAATCTCCCAGACTAAGTCAGTAAGTCACAACGGATAGTAATGCAAAATCACTCTTTATTGGTCTGTATTAAGAAAAAAAAAATTTTCATAAGCATATATGTTTTTGTCCAAAACAAGTTACAAATGACGTTTCGGCCTGAGCCTTCGTCAGATTGGACTTATCTGCATGTAATCATGAAAAATGACAATAATCAGTATCACATAAGAGTGAGAGAACAATAACATAAACTCGAACAATGTAGAGGTACAATTGGGATGCAGCAAAAAAATTGCAACACAGCAAGAAATGAAACACATGATACAAATGTCATAATACAGTACAAGGACAATATAGTAATGACAAATATGGGGTCAGAGTAGACTTAGACAGCTCTGGTACGAAAGAGATGTCAATCATAAAGTAACATGTGCAGTAGGTGTAGAGCTACAGTGTGCATGGCAGAGCTAATTGGTAGACCGACCATAGAAAAAGAACGGAGAAAAAGTGGAGAAAAAGTGGAGAAAAAGTTGAGAAAAAATGGAGAAAAAGTGGAGAAAAAGTGGAGAAAAAATGGAGAAAAAGTGGAGAAAAAATGGAGAAAAAGTGGAGAAAAGGTGGAGAAAAAGTGGAGAAGAAGTGGAGAAAAAGTGGAGAAAAGGTGGAGAAAAAGTGGAGAAGTGGAGAAAAAGTGGAGAAAAAATGTAGAAAAAGTGGAGAAAAAATGTAGAAAAAGTGGAGAAAAAGTGGAGAAAAAGTGGAGAAAAAGTGGAGAAGAAGTGGAGAAGTGGAGAAGAAGTGGAGAAGAAGTGGAGAAGAAGTGGAGAAGAAGTGGAGAAGTGTTTGTTCATGCCAGATGGGAGATAAATATTTTTTTACCGGCGCTGTCATTTACTGTAACGTGATCATCGGTGTACGGTGTATTCCTGTGATCACGTGAGCGGGGACCGGAAAAACTGTCCTGAATCATGATCTCCAGGGTCTCAGCTAGCCCTGAAAGCCCGGAGATTTTCTGACGCTGGGGGGCGTTATTCACTTATTTCTGCCTGCTGTTTATAAACGGCAGATCAGAATAAGGCTACATTAACACAACCTATCCATTTTTGCGGTCTGCAAAAAACAGTCCGTTTTTATCACGGGTGCATCCGTGTGGCATCCGTTTCTGTTCCGTAGACGGTCCGTATGTCATCTGCTTGTCATCCGTGTGCCTTCCGGTTTTTTTGTGTACTGCAAAAAAACTGAAGGAGGGTAAATGCATAAATTTACCCAGGATCCATAGCTTCATCCTACATGAGGCGGTCACATGTTCACTCCAGTGCCATTTTCTACTGCTTTTCACAGCGTAGAGCGCTCTGGTGATTTTCTTGTGCTTGTACACTTCATATCAGTCTTTTCTGTCATTATAATGGCAGAAAGACACATAATGTCCCACTCTCCTGCATTTTGTAATTTTGCACCATTTGGTGCCTTTCATGTGGCACTAAGGGGTGCTTAGCTTTGTATTTAGCCAAAAAAATGAAAAAAAAAATGACGTAGGGTTCCCCCTAGTTTTGTAGCCAGCTAGGGTAAAGCAGACGGCTGCAGCCTGCAGACCACAGCTGGCAACCTCACCTTGTCTGGTAATCCAAAACTGAGGGCACCCCACGCTGTTATTTGAAATTAAATAAATAATTAAAAAAAAAAACACGTAGGGGTCCCCCCAAAATTGGATCACCAGCCAAGGTAAAGCAGACAGCTGGGGTCTGATATTCTCAGACTAGGGAGGTCCATGGTTATTGGACTCTCCCCAGCCTAAAAACAGCAGGCCGCAGCCTCCCCAGAAGTGGCGCATCCGTTAGATGTGCCAATCCTGGTGCTACGCCCCAGCTCATCCCGCGCCCTGGTGCGGTGGCAAACGGGGTAATATATGGGGTTAATTCCAGATGTGTAATGTCACCTGGCATCAAGCCCTGGGGTTCGTGAGGTCAGGCGTCTATCAGATACCCGACATCACCAACCCAGTCAGTAATAAAAAAAAATAGACGACAAACACATTTTTATTTCAAAAAACACTCCCCAAAACATTCCCTCTTGAACCAATTTATTAGAAAGAAAAACAAATCCAGGTCTGGTGTAATCCAAGGGGTTGCCATGACGATCCACACTGTCCCAGTCAATGAAGAGCAGGATGATCCCCATTGGCTGGGAGAGCAGTGCAGTGACCTGAGCTAACATCAATGGGTCAGCCCAGGTTACTGCAGGTGATGACAAGTGCTGCTGTCAGCGAGGTACATTACCTGCACTGATCTCCAGCACACTGACAGCCCCTGTCACTGAGTTCAATGACCGGCGCCTTCACACCAAGTATCGCGAGAGGCCCGTGACGTCACCGCTAGTCAGTCTCGGGTCGGAAGCGAGAGAAGGTGATGTGACAAGCGGCGGCCATGGAGGACAGTGACAGCGCTGAGGTCGGGATGGCGGGACTTCATCACCGCAGGTAAGCCGAGCGGGACCATGTGTGTGTGTGTTATAATGAGTTGGAGTGTGCAATGCAGGCAGAGGTGCTGCAAATATCTTTGCACTAGTGGGACTAGACAAAAGTCCAATAGCCACGTTTAGGATGCCACTAGGTACACTGAGTGTTTGCTAGTATAATGGCTTAGTTATAATGAGTTGGAGTGTGCAGAGGACAGGAGGGTACAGTGCCAGGATTGTGGGGCTCTGGGTAGAGGAATGGAAGCCTGCCTTTCTATTCCCTCCTAATGGGGAAATGCAGCGACGAAATCCCTGACCTTTGCTACACAGACGCTGTCTCTGTTTTCAGGACCTGTCACCTATGGCTCTGACCCTGCCCGTACGAGCCCTTAAAAGGACTGATAGAAAGTGCTATCCCTATGCTGTCCAGCGCTGTGTATGGAGCGCATACAGCTGTATCAGCGATAGGACTCAGGACGGAGCTGCGCCAGTGATGTCTGACACCAAGGACGCAGAAGGCAGATAATGGCGTGCTGGAGGAAAATGTCCGTTTTTATAATGCAGGGACATGTGACATGGACATCCTATCACACATGCCGTTGCTTCTCTGGCTAAAAGTCCACTTAGCTGTGTGTGTTTCTGGGATTGGCTGACATGCTGGCCCGCCCCACAAGACGCGCGCGCTTAGGGAAGGAAGACAAGGAAAAAAAAAAAAAATGGCGATCGCCATTATACAAACAGGAGTGATCTGAAGGCGCTGTTCACGCACAGTATACACTGAAATGTCATAATAGTGTGAGTCACAGAGTGACTTACACTATTACAGCGGAAAGCCAGCTAGGAATTAGCTGTTTTTTTGCTGCTAGAACCGTTCTCGAACGTTTCTAGAACTATCGAGCTTTTGCAAAAAGCTCGAGTTCTAGTTCGATCTAGAACAGGCCCCAAAATCACTCGAGCCTAGAACTGGAGAACCTCGAACCGCGAACCGCGCTCAACTCTAATCTCTAGACATGAGTACTATGAGCAAAATAAACGAAAACCAGTGGTTACAGACAGGATAAGAAAACCAGTATAAGGTACAGGTGATATGGTGGATAGAGTTGAGCGCGGTTCGCGGTTCGTGGTTCTCCAGTTCTAGGCTCGAGTGATTTTTGGGCTGTTCGAGATCGAACTAGAACTCGAGCTTTTTGCTAAAAGCTCGATAGTTCTAGATACGTTCGAGAACGGTTCTAGCAGCAAAAAGCAGGGCTTTTTACAGCTACAGTGTGCAGGAGCCATCGCTGGCAGCCTGCCAGAAGCTGGTAACCAAGATAAACATCGGGTATCCAAGCAAAGCGCTTTGGTTAGTAACCCAATGTTTATCTTAGTTACGTGCAGGAAGCCCACACTTCCCGCTCAGCTCACTCCGCCCCCTCCTGCCCGCGGCATGTATACATACATATACACACACACACACACACACTCTCACTCACGCACACCCCCCCCCCTCCCAGCTACAGTGTGCAGGAGCCATCGCTGGCAGCCTGCCACAAGCTGGTAACCAAGATAAACATCGGGTATCCAAGCAAAGCGCTTTGGTTAGTAACCCGATGTTTATCTTAGTTACGTGCAGGAAGCCCACACTTCCCGCTCAGCTCACTCCGCCCCCTCCTGCCCGCGGCATGTATACATACATATACACACACACACACACTCTCACTCACGCACACCCCCCCCCTCCCAGCTACAGTGTGCAGGAGCCATCGCTGGCAGCCTGCCACAAGCTGGTAACCAAGATAAACATCGGGTATCCAAGCAAAGCGCTTTGGTTAGTAACCCGATGTTTATCCTAGTTACGTGCAGGAAGCCCACACTTCCCCGCTCAGCTCGCTCCGCCCCCTCCTGCCCGCGGCATGTACACATACATACATACACACACACACACACACACACGGTCCCGCTCGGCTTACCTGCGGTGATGAAGTCCCGCCATCCCGACCTCAGCGCTGTCACTGTGATCCATGGCCGCCGCTTGTCACATCACATATCGCTTCCGACCCGAGACTGACTAGCGGTGACGTCACAGACCTCTCGCGATACTTGATGTGAAGGCGCCGGTCATTGACCTCAGTGACAGGGGCTGTCAGTGTGCTGGAGATCAGCGCAGGTAATGTACCTCGCTGACAGCAGCACTTGTCACCCCCCTGCAGTGACCTGGGCTGACCCATTGATGTTAGCTCAGGTCACTGCACTGCTCTCCCAGCCAATGGGGAACATCCTGCTCTTCATTGACTGGGACAGTGTGGATCGTCATGGCAACCCCTTGGATTACACCAGACCTGGATTTGTTTTTCATTCTAATAAATTGGTTAAAGAGGGAATGTTTTGGGGAGTGTTTTTTCAAATAAAAATGTGTTTGTCGTCTATTTTTTTTTATTACTGACTGGGTTGGTGATGTCGGGTATCTGATAGACGCCTGACCTCACCAACCCCAGGGCTTGATGCCAGGTGACATTACACATCTGGTATTAACCCCATATATTACCCCGTTTGCCACAGCACCAGGGCGCGGGATGAGCTGGGGCGAAGCACCAGGATTGGCGCATCTAATGGATGCGCCACTTCTGGGGCGGCTGCGGCCTGCTATTTTTAGGCTTGGGAGAGTCCAATAACCATGGACCTCCCTAGTCTGAGAATATCAGGCCCCAGATGTCTGCTTTACCTTGGCTGGTGATCCAATTTTGGGGGACCCCTACGTGTTTTTTTTTTTTAAATTATTTATTTAATTTAAAATAACAGCGTGGGGTGCCCTCAGTTTTGGATTACCAGCCAAGGTGAGGTTGCCAGCTGTGGTCTGCAGGCTGCAGCCGTCTGCTTTACCCTAGCTGGCTACAAAACTAGGGGGAACCCTACGTCATTTTTTTTTTCATTTTTTTGGCTAAATACAAAGCTAAGCACCCCTTAGTGCCACATGAAAGGCACCAAAGGGTGCTCCACTTTTTCTCCACTTTTTCTCCACTTTTTCTCCACTTTTTCACCACTTTTTCTCCACTTATTCTCCACTTATTCTCCACTTTTTCTCCATTTATTCTCCACTTTTTCTCCACTTTTTCTCCATTTATTCTCCACTTTTTCTCCACTTTTTCTCCATTTTTTTCTCCACTTTTTCTCCACTTTTTCTCCACTTTTTCTCCACTTTTTCTCCACTTTTTCTCCACTTTTTCTCCTCTTAATCTCCACTTTTTCTCCTCTTATGCTTCACTTTTTCTCCACTTTTTCTCCACTTTTTCTCCACTTTTTTCTCCACTTTTTCTCCTCTTATGCTCCACTTTTTCTCCACTTTTTCTCCACTTTTTTTCCTCTTATGCTCCACTTTTTCTCCACTTTTTCTCCACTTTTTTCTCCACTTTTTCTCCTCTTATGCTCCACTTTTTCTACACTTTTTCTCCTCTTATGCTCCACTTTTTCTCCACTTTTTCTCCACTTTTTCTCCTCTTATGCTCCACTTTTTCTCCAGTTTTTCTCCTCTTAATCTCCACTTTTTCTCCACTTTTTCTCCACTTTTTCTCCACTTTTTTCTCCACTTTTTCTCCTCTTATGCTCCACTTTTTCTCCACTTTTTCTCCACTTTTTCTCCACTTTTTCTCCTCTTATGCTCCACTTTTTCTCCACTTTTTCTCCACTTTTTCTCCACTTTTTCTCCTCTTATGCTCCACTTTTTCTCCACTTTTTCTCCACTTTTTCTCCACTTTTTCTCCTCTTATGCTCCACTTTTTCTCCACTTTTTTCTCCACTTTTTTCTCCACTTTTTCTCCACTTTTTCTTCTCTTATGCTCCACTTTTTCTCCTCTTATGCTCCACTTTTTCTCCACTTTTTCTCCTCCTAATCTCCACTTTTTCTCCTCTTATGCTCCACTTTTTCTCCACTTTTTCTCCACTTTTTTCTCCACTTTTTCTCCTCTTATGCTCCACTTTTTCTCCACTTTTTCTCCACTTTTTCTCCTCTTATGCTCCACTTTTTCTCCACTTTTTCTCCACTTTTTTCTCCCCTTTTTCTCCTCTTATGCTCCACTTTTTCTCCACTTTTTCTCCACTTTTTCTCCACTTTTTCTCCTCTTATGCTCCACTTTTTCTCCACTTTTTCTCCACTTTTTCTCCTCTTATGCTCCACTTTTTCTCCACTTTTTCTCCTCTTAATCTCCTCTTAATCTCCACTTTTTCTCCACTTTTTCTCCACTTTTTCTCCACTTTTTTCTCCACTTTTTCTCCTCTTATGCTCCACTTTTTCTCCACTTTTTCTCCACTTTTTCTCCACTTTTTCTCCACTTTTTCTCCTCTTATGCTCCACTTTTTCTCCACTTTTTCTCCACTTTTTCTCCTCTTATGCTCCACTTTTTCTCCACTTATGCTCCACTTTTTCTCCACTTTTTCTCCACTTTTTCTCCTCTTATGCTCCACTTTTTCTCCACTTTTTTCTCCACTTTTTTCTCCACTTTTTCTCCACTTTTTCTCCTCTTATGCTCCACTTTTTCTCCTCTTATGCTCCACTTTTTCTCCACTTTTTCTCCACTTTTTTCTCCACTTTTTCTCCACTTTTTCTCCTCTTATGCTCCACTTTTTCTCCACTTTTTCTCCACTTTTTCTCCACTTTTACTCCACTTTTTCTCCACTTTTTCTCCACTTTTTCTCCTCTTATGCTCCACTTTTTCTCCACTTTTTCTCCTCTTAATCTCCACTTTTTCTCCTCTGATGCTCCACTTTTTCTCCACTTTTTCTCCACTTTTTTCTCCACTTTTTTCTCCACTTTTTCTCCACTTTTTCTCCTCTTATGCTCCACTTTTTCTCCACTTTTTCTCCTCTTAGTCTCCACTTTTTCTCCTCTTATGCTCCACTTTTTCTCCACTTTTTTCTCCACTTTTTCTCCACTTTTTCTCCTCTTATGCTCCACTTTTTCTCCACTTTTTCTCCACTTTTTCTCCACTTTTTCTCCACTTTTTTCTCCACTTTTTTCTCCACTTTTTCTCCGTTCTTTTTCTATGGTCGGTCTACCCATTAGCTCTGCCATGCATACTGTAGCTCTACACCTACTACGGATGCACCCGTGATAAAAACGGACTGTTTTTTGCAGACCGCAAAAATGGATAGGTTGTGTTAATGTAGCCTTATTCTGATCTGCCGTTTATAAACAGCAGGCAGAAATAAGTGAATAACGCCCCCCAGCGTCAGAAAATCTCCGGGCTTTCAGGGCTAGCTGAGACCCTGGAGATCATGATTCAGGACAGTTTTTCCGGTCCCCGCTCACGTGATCACAGGTATACACCGTACACCGATGATCACGTTACAGTAAATGACAGCGCCGGTAAAAAAATATTTATCTCCCATCTGGCATGAACAAACACTTCTTCTCCACTTCTTCTCCACTTCTTCTCCACTTCTTCTCCACTTCTCCACTTCTTCTCCACTTTTTCTCCACTTTTTCTCCACTTTTTCTCCACTTTTTCTACATTTTTTCTCCACTTTTTCTACATTTTTTCTCCACTTTTTCTCCACTTCTCCACTTTTTCTCCACCTTTTCTCCACTTTTTCTCCACTTCTTCTCCACTTTTTCTCCACCTTTTCTCCACTTTTTCTCCATTTTTTCTCCACTTTTTCTCCATTTTTTCTCCACTTTTTCTCCACTTTTTCTCCATTTTTTCTCAACTTTTTCTCCACTTTTTCTCCACTTTTTCTCCGTTCTTTTTCTATGGTCGGTCTACCAATTAGCTCTGCCATGCACACTGTAGCTCTACACCTACTGCACATGTTACTTTATGATTGACATCTCTTTCGTACCAGAGCTGTCTAAGTCTACTCTGACCCCATATTTGTCATTACTATATTGTCCTTGTACTGTATTATGACATTTGTATCATGTGTTTCATTTCTTGCTGTGTTGCAATTTTTTTGCTGCATCCCAATTGTACCTCTACATTGTTCGAGTTTATGTTATTGTTCTCTCACTCTTATGTGATACTGATTATTGTCATTTTTCATGATTACATGCAGATAAGTCCAATCTGACGAAGGCTCAGGCCGAAACGTCATTTGTAACTTGTTTTGGACAAAAACATATATGCTTATGAAAAAAAAAATTTCTTAATACGGACCAATAAAGAGTGATTTTGCATTACTATCCATTGTGACTTACTGACTTAGTCTGGGAGATTTAGAGTGCCGAGGTTACTCACTAATTTTATCTATTATTACCTCTGAGCACCTATATACCAGTGAGCAGAGCTTCCTCTACAGTAGTTCTCCTGATTAGGCATGCCCTTACCTCATGAGCAGGGCATTGCAGCTTTGGTAGCAACCATTACGACATGGACTCTGCTGCTGTGGACCCGGGGAGAGTGAGGGCAGATTCATTGCACCCACACTCCTCACATGAAGGGTCCGCACTCCTAGAAAATGGGGGATACGTTCCCTGAGTGTCTCCCCCCCATATTCTAGACGGTCCAGAGTCGTCGTGGGACCCCTTTATTTTTTTTCTTACAATAAATTGGTGAAAGAGGAAATGTTTTGGGGACTGTTTTTTCAAATCAATTTCTTTTGTCGATTTTTTGTTTTTGTTAGTACTGACAGTTTATGATGTTGGGTATCTAATAGACGCCATGACATCACAAACTGCTGGGCTTGATCTCAGGTGACTTTACAGCTAGTATCAACCCGATTTATTACCCCGTTTGCCACTGCACCAGGGCACGGGATGAGCTGGGGTGAAGCGCCAGGATTGGCGCATCTAGTGGATGCGCCACGTCTGGGGTGCCTGCGGCCTGCTATTTTTAGGCTGTGAAGGCCCAATAACTATGGACCTTCCCACCCTGAGAATACCAGACCACAGCTGTCCGCTTTACCTTGGCTGGTGATCCAATTTGGGGGGGACCCTACTTTTATTGTGTAATTATTAATATTTATAAAATAATTATAAAAAAGAGCCTGAGGGGACCTCCACATTGGATCCCCAACCACGGTAAAGCTGCCAGCTGTGGTTTTCAGGCTACAGCCGTCTGCTTTACCCTAGCTGGCTATCAAAAATGGGGGGACCCAACGTAATTTTTTTTTTTTAACTATTTTTTAAATAGAAAAAATTAATGGGCTTCCCTGTATTTTGATTGACAACCAAGGTAACGGCAGGCAGATGGGGGTGGCAACCCATAGCTGTCTGCTTTATCTGCGCTGAGAATCAAAAATACCGCGGAGCGCTACGTCATTTTTTTAAAGATTTATTTTTACAGCACTGTGATGTCCAGCAATCAAAATACAGGGAAGCCCATTTTATTTTTAGTTATTTAAATAAATAATTAAAAAAAATATATATGGGCTCCCGCTGCATTTTTTGTATTGCTAGCTAAGGGTAATCCAAGCAGCTACTGGCTGCTAACCCCCACTGCTTGGTGTTACCTTCACTGGCAATGGAAAATCCAGGGAAGCATTTTTTATTTTTTTTGCCAAAAAACTACAAAAAAAGGACGTGAGCTTCGCCATATTTTTGTATGCTAGCCAGGTATAGCAGGCAGGTGCTGGAAGAGTTGGATACAGCGCCAGAAGATGGCGCTTCTATGAAAATGCCATTTTCTGAGGTGGCTGCAGACTGCAATTCGCAGCAGTGGGGCCCAGAAAGCTCAGGCCAACCGGTGGTGCGGATTCCAATCCCCAGCTGCCTAGTTGTACCTGGCTGGACACAAAAATGGGGCACAGCCTACGCCATTTGTTTTCTAATTATTTCATGAAATTCATGAAATAATAAAAAAAGGGCTTCCCTTTATTTTTGGTTCCCAGCTGGGTACAAATAGGCAACTGGGGGTTGGGGGCAGCCGTACCTGCCTGCTGTACCTGGCTAGCATACAAAAATATGGCGAAGCCCACATAATTTTTTCATGGGGCAAAAAACTTCTGCATACAGTCCTGGATGGAGTATGCTGAGCCTTGTAGTTCTGCAGCTGCTGTCTGTCTGTATGGAGAAGAGCAGACAGCAGCTGCAGAACTACAAGGCTCAGCATACTCCATCCAGGACTGTATGCAGAAGTTTTTTGCCCACCAAAAAAATGACGTGGGCTTCGCCATATTTTTGTATGCTAGCCAGGTACAGCTGGCAGCCACGGGCTGCCTCCAACCCCCAGTTGCCTATTTGTACCCGGCTGCGAACCAAAAATATAGGGAAGCCCGTTTTTTTTAATTATTTCACTTATTTCATGAAATAATTAAAAAACAAATGACGTGGGCTTCGCCCTATTTTTGTGTCCAGCCGGGTACAACTAGGCAGCTGGGGATTGGAATCCGCAGCACAGGTTAGCCCGAGGTTTGTGGGCGCCTCTGCTGCGGATTTCAGTCCGCAGCCGTCCCAGAAAATGGCGCTCTCATAGAAGCGACATCATCTGGCGCTGTATCCAACTCTTCCAACAGCCCTGGAGCCGGGTGGCTTGTTGGGTAATCATGAGTTAATACTGGCTTTGTTTTACCAGCCAGTATTAAGCCAGAGATTCTTAATGTCAGGCACGTTTGACCCGGCCATTAAGAATCTCCAATAAAGGGTTAAAAAAAAGACACCACACAGAGAAAAAATACTTTAATAGAAATAAATACACAGACACATTAGAGACTCCATCTTTATTACCCCCTGTCAGCCCTCCACGATCCTGCTCTTCTGTCTTCTTTCTTTCTATTGTAGTAGTAGTAGTAGTGACGATTGTAGTGAGGAAGGATGAGATTCACCAGCTCATCACTTGGGGCTGGGGAACCTCCATCCTCACTACAATGCTCACTACAATCGGGAAGCAGCGTGCAGCCTTCACTCCGTGAGTGATCAGTGCTGGCTGCTAGCGGTAACGCTGACAGACGCGTTACCATAGCAACGGTGCTCTCGGAGCCGCGGTTAGCGGTGACGTCACCGCTAACTGCGTTGCTATGGCAACGGTGATCTCCGTTAATGACCGGCTGTGTCAGCCGGTCCCTAACGCAACGGGGAGTCGACCGTGTGCTAGAGCATGTCGCCGGTACACGGCGACACACATATGTGCACCGTGTACCGGAGAGATGCACTCGCAGGTCCTACATGACGTGTCATAGTCATGTGACCAGTCTGTAGCCAATGAGATAATAGCCACGTGACTGGTCACATGGCTATTTTGACGTCACGATAGGTCCTGCATCACTGCTGGCAGTGCAGGTCACCGGGAGGATTCAGCGATCATCGGATGGAATAGCGGCAGGAGACAGAGTGCAGAAGGGATCGCGAGGACCGGTAAGTGTTATGGCAATGTTTATTAACTGTTTGTGTACATTTATAATGCATTTTTATGTGTTTGTGATTGCCTCCCATTCTAGCCTATACGTTCGAGTTCGGTTCGTCGAACGTTCGACGAACCGAACTCGAACGGGACCCCCGTTCGGCGAACCGCCTCGAGCCGAACCGGGACCGGTTCGCTCATCTCTAATGGTGGATAAATTATCCATATTACCTTAGTATTATTCAGGAAGAAATATATATATAGACTGGATCAAACAAGCCTTATGGGGTTCTATAGGAGACCCTATTGGAAAGTATATGATAAATGTTATTAAATCATATATAGGAGATATTGGTAGCAGGCTGGTATGGGCACATATCTGTGGGTATTAGAGTCTGGAAGTGGTTGACAAGCCATATGTGGTAAATCTAAATGAAATCAATGAAAGGATGAATGATCTAATCTATAGCGCCATCAAGCCCTCAGGTAAGAGTTACACATACCTTACGTTGGTGGTATAGGGTATAGGCCCCAGGGAAGTGTGCATCGTGCGGTGGAGGCGTGTTCTTATATAGTGGGAGCAGTGTGGCGTCCACCGTCCCACTTCCTGGATGGTGGAACGCAGTGTGAGCCAGTGGAGCGCACGCCGCGCATGTGCAGTACATTAGAAGTAAAGATGAGCGAACCGGTCGCGGTTCAGCTCGAGGTCGGTTTGCCGAACGGAGCTCTCGTTCGAGTTCGGTTCGTTGAACGTTCGACGAACCAAACTCGAACTGCATAGGAAACAATGGCAGGCAATCACAAACACATAAAAACACCTAGAAAACACCCTCAAAGGTGTCCAAAAGGTGACAAACAACTCACAACACAACACAAACACATGGGAAAGTGACAAGGACATATAATCATGCGAAAACAAAAGAGCTGGACAAGGAAAAAGAGGACGAGACACAGATATAGGCATGGCACGCCCTTCTAAAATCATGTAAAACACCGCAAGCTGACTCCAAGCGGAGTCTCCCTTTTTTCCAAAAATTGGGCCACACAGACACCCACCCATTCAGTGGCAGCACTTGTGCCCTAGTTGTACACTTCACAGCTAGATTTGCATCAAGCACATTCAAAAATACGCCATCCTTTTCCGTCCTCAGGATTGCACCGGGGTAGGTAGCAAAGTATTTGCTGAACCATGACTTGTTCATCTTATGTCCTTTTAAAAAACACAGCAAGCAAGGGTTACTTTAAGCAGAGTCTCCCTTTTTTCCAAACATTGGGCCCCACACACACCCACCCATTCAGTGGCAGCACTTGTGCCCTAGTTGTACACTTCATAGCTAGATTTGCATCAAACACATTAAAAAATACGCCATACTTAACCGTCCCCAAGATGACACCGGGGTAGGTAGCTAAGTCTTTCCTAATCCCAGCTCTGTTCATCTTGGCTCCTTTTAAAAAACACAGCAAGCAAGGGTTACTCCAAGCGGAGTCTCCCTTTTTTTCAAAAAATTGGGCCACACACACCCACCCATTCAGTGGCATCACTTGTGCCCTAGTTGCAAACATGATGTTTTGATTTGCATCAAGCACATTCCAAATCCACAAGCATTTACTCTCCCCAGGATGACACAGGGGTAGTAAATTCCTTGTGGATCCATGACTTGTTCATTTTGATGAACGTCAGTCTGTCCACATTGTCACTGGACAGACGCGTGCGCTTATCTGTCAGCACACACCCAGCAGCACTGAAGACACGTTCAGAGACAACGCTGGCAGCTGGACACGACAAAATCTCCAAGGCGTAAGTGGAGGGCTCTGGCCATTTTTCAAGATTTAAAGCCCAAAATGAGCAAGGCTCCATTTGCAAAGTCATGGCATCGATGTTCATTTGGAGATACTCCTGTATCATCCTCTCCAGCCGTTGACTATGTGTCAGACTTGTTGTCTCTGGTGGCCTTGCAAAGGAGGGTCTAAAAAAATTATGAAAAGATTCCATAAAATTGCTGTTACCAGCACCAGATACGGTGCTACTGGTACGGGTAGACTGTTGAAGATGACGAGACCGTCCCATGTTTGTCAAGTTACAACTGGGAGATTCACTCCCTGCACCTGCACGGTTGTTTGGTGGAAAAGCCGAGCTAAGATCGAGTAACAGCTTCTGCTGATACTCCTGCATACGTGCGTCCCTTTCTATGGCTGGAATTATGTCACAAAATTTGGACTTGTACCGGGAATCTAATAGTGTGGCAAGCCAGTAGTCATCATCACTTCTAATTTTGACAATATGAGGGTCATGTTGGAGGTAGTGCAGCAAGAAGGCGCTCATGTGTCTTGCGTAGCCATGCGGACCAAGTCCACGCTGTGTTTGTGGCATAGAGGTGCTAACCGTTCTTTCTTCCTCTGCCATCTCACCCCAACCTCTTTCAACTGAAATTTGACCAAGGTCTCCCTCATCCGCTGAGTCTTCCATGTCCATGGACAGTTCGTCCTCCATTTCTTCATGTTCTCCTGCACCTTCCTCAACATTTCGCCTGCTACCATGCGCCCATGTTGATCCCTGTCCCCCATGGTCCCATGCCTGACGCGTTGGTGATGATGAACGTCTGGACCTTGGTGATGTTGTTGTGTCTTGCGCATATAAATCCTCCTGTAGTTCCTCCCCTTCCTGTTGTCCCACCCCCTGACTCCGAATAGTGTTTAGCGTGTGCTCCAGCATGTAAATTACTGGAATTGTCATGCTAATAATGGCATTGTCAGCGCTAAACATATTCGTCGCCATGTCGAAACTGTGCAGAAGGGTGCATAGGTCCTTGATCTGAGACCACTCCATCAGGGTGACCTGACCCACCTCTGCATCTCGTTGGCCCAGGCTATACGTCATGACGTATTGCACCAGGGCACGGCGGTGCTGCCACAGTCGCTGTAACATGTGGAGAGTCGAATTCCAGCGTGTCGGCACATCGCATTTCAGGCGATGAATCGGCAGGTCGAAAGACTTCTGGAGCGATGCAAGTCGCTCAGCTGCAGCGGTTGAACGGCGGAAGTGAGCAGACAGTTTACGTGCCCTGGTCAGAAGGCCATCTAGGCCGGGATAGTGTGTTAAAAATTGCTGGACAACAAGGTTCAACACGTGAGCCATACAAGGCACGTGTGTCACCTTGCCCAGGCGAAGGGCCGCACCCAGGTTTGCAGCATTGTTGCACACGGCCTTACCAGGCTGCAGGTTGAGTGGAGACAACCATTTATTAAACTCAGTCTCCAGAGCTGCCCACAACTCAGCCGCTGTGTTACTCCTATTTCCAAGCCATGTCAAGCTAAAGACCGCCTGATGCCGTTGCGCTCTGCTGCCAGCATAGTAATGAAAGGTGCGTGATTCCTTCTGCGCAGTGAGAACGCTGGTGGCCTGATCAGGCAGGCTTGGGGCGGAGGTGGAGGACCCAGATGAGGTGGAGGAGGCAGAAGCTGTGGAGGAACTTGGACAGACAGAAGATTGACACACAAGTCGTGGGGACGGCAAGACTTGTGCAGCAGACCCTTCACCATCTATCAGAATAGTTACCCAGTGCCCAGTCAGCGACATGTAACGTCCCTGTCCATGCTTACTGGTCCAAGTATCGGTGGTGAAATGCACCCGTTCACACACAAAGTTTCTCAAGGAAGCGGTGATGTTGTGTGCGACATGCTGGTGTAGCGCGGGCACACCTTTCTTAGAGAAGTAATGGCGACTGGGCATCTGGTACTGGGGCACAATGACAGACATAAGGTCTCTATAATCCTGTGTGTCCACCAGGCGGAAAGGCAGCATTTCCGTAGCCAAGAGCTTACAGAGGGATAAAGTCAACCTCTTAGCTTTGTCATGGGTCGCAGGAAATGGCTTTTATTTGTCCACATCTGAGGGACAGAGATCTGGCTGCTGTGTGTAGACGGTGTTGAGTAGGGTGTCCCTGGAAAAATGCAAGTTTGTGAGGAAAGTGCAGGCGTAGACATGATGTTGCCTTCATCCAACGTTGGTGCTATCGATGTCTGAGAGAGCTGTACATACGCACTTGTTTCCCCTTCCAAACCAACTGCCGACCTACCAAGCAAACTGCCTGTTGCGGTTACAGTGGTGGAAGTTGTGCGTGGAAAACCAGGTGTGACAGCTGTCCCCACAGTCTTAGAAGATTAAGAGTGCGTGGATGCACTAGAAGGGGCAGGCGGTGGATTGGTTCGCTCCACTAGGCCGCATTGCAGCACGGTGAGCTTCCCACTGGGACATATGATATTTATTCATGTGACGATTCATGGAAGAAGTTGTCAAACTGCTGAGGTTTTGCCCTCTACTAACAGAATCACGACAAATTTTACAGATCACATAATTTGGGCGATCTTTTGCTATGTCATAAAAGGACCAGGCTAGGCAAGGCTTAGAGAGCATGCGACCTGCTGATCCACCCCGACTAGGGCTCAGAGGCAGAGTGGTGGCTGAGGATGCAGTTGTAGACGTGCTACCAGTGCTCCGACTCTGTCCAGGAAGGCGCAATGGTAACTTCGTCGTCGGTTGCATCCTCCTCAACCGCCTCTGTTGACCTCCTCGAGTGCCTGACTGTGGGTTGAAAGTAGGTGGGATCTATAACTTCCTCATCAATTGTTGTGTTTGCACTCCCCTCACCCTCAGACCGAGCCTCTTCTTGCCCTGACTGAATATTTAAGTTGTCATCCCAATCTGGTATCTGTGTCTCATCGTCATCAGTATGTTCCTCATTGTCTATAACAACAGGTGTTACAGTTTGTGAAAAAGGGTCAACATTATGCTCAGAAACTTGGTCCTCACGGCCTGAATCATAGTCACAAAGGTTCTGGGCATCACTGCAGACCATTTCCTGTTCTGTACTCACTGTAGCTTGGGAGCAGACTTCTGATTCCCAGGCTATAGTGTGACTGAACAGCTCTGCAAATAGGAATAACGTTTGGAACACCATTCTAAGTCCGAACTGGGTGCAGAAACCTAATTCGGACTTAGAATGGTGTTCCAAACGTTATTCCTATTTGTTAGTATTTTTTCGTTTGGGAATCCTCCCCAACCACACCTATTGCCAATCCATATCATACGCATAAATAGCCTGGGTCTCAGCTTCCCATACACGGTAAGTTTTTTAACTGCATGAGAGGACACACACAAGCTAGGGACCCCAACGTAGAGAAATACTTTGGCGTAGTGTTGGGGCTCTATTACATTGATCAATTCAGTAGCTAAATTTCTCTTGATTCATATGTTCATGGCAGTAATGCAGAATCCATTTTTCACATTTTCACTCTTGCATATAGCTATTGGATTTTTCAAGTCAGTATTCACACAGCAGTTTCTGCTATTACATGTATTCCCCTTACATAGTCACTGGTGTGCATACCTTATCTCCCCATAGTGAACAGCTCTGCAGACTCAGCCATCTCAGTTCCACCATACTGTGCAGGGCGGATGGAGACTTCAGAGCTGGGAGAATGCAAGTGTGATTGGGCTGACAACTCAGAGGATTGCTGTTTTTTGGATGCTGTAGTTGAGGTGGCGGAGAGGGTACTTGTTGGACCACTTGAGATCCATTCAAGCATTTTCCTTTTTTGGCCATCATCTACCTTTGTTCCAGTTGTTCGTGTCCGTAAAAAAGGGAGCACATCGGATTGTCCACGGTAAGTAGTAGACATCTTACTTTTGCTGGAAGATGGTCTATCTTCAGCAGCTGTTAATGGAGCTTTGCCACCTTCCCCACGGACAAACCCTTTTTTTCCTTTTCCAACACGCCTCTTCCCCTTTCCACCAGCATCTGTCATTTTGCCACTCATTTTGATTGCGACAAGATTGTGCACTTAAAATGTGGTAGTAAAAATTGAGAGGTGGTGTAAATTTCAGCGGGGGTCTAGCTTTATTAACAGCAGAATAAACAACAATAATTATCCCTGACAATGCAACTACGGCCCTTAAACTGGCAGCATAGTTTGCTAGTATAATGGCTTAGTAACAATGAGTTTGAGTGTGCAATGCAGAGGTGCTGCAAATATCTTTGCACTAGTGGGACTATACAGAAGTCCAACAGCCACTTTTAGTATGCCACTAAGTTTCCTCAGTGTTTGCTAGTATAATGGCTTAGTAACAATGACTTTGAGTGTGCAATGCAGGCAGACGTGCTGCAAATATTTTTGCACTAGTGGGACAATACAGAAGTCCAACAGCCACTTTTAGGATGCCACTAAGTTTCCTCAGTGTTTGCTAGTATAATGGCTTAGTAACAATGAGTTTAAGTGTGCAAAGGGCAGGAGGGTACAGTGGCAGGGTTGTGGGTCTGGGTAGAGGAAAGGAAGCCTCCCTTTCTATCCCTCCTAATGGGGAAATGCAGCGAGGAAATCCCTGACCTTAGCTACACAGACACTGTCATCTTGTGTAGCTGTTAAAATCTGTTTTCACGGCCCTAACTGTCACCTATGGCTCTGACCCTGCCGGTATTAGCCCTTACAAGGGCTGAAAGAAACTACTATCCCTATTCTGTCCAGCGCTGTGTATAGAGCGTACACAGCAGTATCGGAGACAGGAGCTGCGCCAGCGGTGACTGACACCAAGACGCAGAAGGCAGATAATGGTGTGATGGAGGAAAATGTCCGGTTTTATAATGCAGGGACATGTGACATGGACATCCTATCACACATGCCGTTGCTTCTCTGGCTAAAAGTCCACTTAGCTGTGTGTGTGTCTGGGATTGGCTGACATGCTGGCCCGCCCCACAAGACGCGCGCGCTTAGGGAAGAAAGACAAGGAAAAAAAAAAAATGGTGATCGCCATTATCCAAACAGCAGTGATCTGAATGCGCTGTTCCCGCACACTATACACTGAAATTTCATAATAGTGTGAGTCACAGAGTGACTTACACTATTACAGCGGAAAGCCAGCTAGTAATTAGCTTGTCTTTTTGCTGATAGAACCGTTCTCGAACGTATCTAGAACTATCGAGCTTTAGCAAAAAGCTCGAGTTCTAGGTCAATCTAGAACAGCCCCCAAAATCACTCGAGCCGCGAACTGGAGAACCTCGAACCGCGAACCGCACTCAACTCTAGTGTTTGCTAGTATAATGGCTTAGTAACAATGAGCTTGAGTGTGCAATGCAGAGGTGCTGCAAATAGCTTTGCACCAGTGGGACAATAATGGAAGCCCAACAGCCACTTTTAGGATGCCACTAAGTTTCCTCAGTGTTTGCTAGTATAATGGCTTAGTAACAATGAGTTTGAGTGTGCAAAGGGCAGGAGGGTACATTGGCAGGGTTGTGGGTCTGGGTAGAGGAAAGGAAGCCTCCCTTTCTATCCCTCCTAATGGGGAAATGCAGCGAGGAAATCCCTGACCTTAGCTACACAGACGCTGTTATCTTCTGTAGCTGTTAAAATCTGTTTTAACGGACCTGACTGTCACCTATGGCTCTGAGCCTGCTGGTATTAGCCCTTACAAGGGCTGAAAGAAACTTTTATCCCTATTCTGTATAGCGCTGTGTATAGAGCGTACACAGCAGTATCGGAGACAGGAGCTACGCCAGCGGTGACTGACACTCAGACGCAGAAGGCAGATAATGGCGTCCGGACGGGCAGATACCCGTTTTTATAATGCAGGGACATGTGACATGGGCATCCTATCACACATGCCGTTGCTTCTCTGGCTAAAAGTCCACTTATCTGTGTGTGTGTCTGGGATTGGCTGACATGCTGGCCCGCCCCACAAGACGCGCGCGCTTAGGGAAGGAAGACAAGGAAAAAAAATGGCAATTTTATTATCCATTATCCAAACAGCAGTGATCTGAATGCACTGTTCCCGCACACTATACGCTGAAATTTCATAATAGTGTGAGTCACCGAGTGACTTACACTATTACAGCGGAAAGCCAGCTAGTAATTAGCTTGGCTTTTTGCTGCTAGAACCGTTCTCAAACGTAACTAGAACTATCGAGCTTTACCAAAAAGTTCGAGTTCTAGTTCGATCTAGAACAGCCCCCAAAATCACTCGAGTCGCGAACTGGATAACCTCGAACCACGAACCGCGCTCAACTCTACTAGTGGGACACTAATGGAGTATAGGAGACACTTTGTGAATGCCACTAAGTTTCAGCACTGTTTGCTATTAAAATAGCATGGCAAAAGTGGGCAGGTGGGTACAGTGGCCGGGTTCTCTAGGTCAGTGGAAAGGAAAGGAAGCCTCACTTTCTACCCCTCCTAATGATGAAATGCAGCAAGGAATTCCCTGAGTTTAGGTACACAGACACTATCTAAGGCCCCCTTCACACGTCCGTGAAAAACACGCACGTGTGTTACGGGCCGTTTTTCGGGTCCGTGTCCCGTTTTTGTGTCCGTTTTTATGGTCCGTGTGGCACCTGTGTGAATTGCGTATGCTAGCCGTGTTTGTGTGCAGAACGTCCGTGTGTGCGTGTGGAATTAACGTGTATGTGTACGTGGAATGTCCGTGTGGAATGTCCGTGTGTTTGATGCACAATGTCGTTTATAAATGTCGGCTGACAGCAGACAGAGTTGCGCGATGAGAATGAACTCGGGTGAACTTCACCCGACTTCATCCTCATACCGCGGCTCTGTCTGTGTCGAGTACTGATTAGCGGTCACCTGTGAAGGATTCACCGGTGACCGCTAATCCCCCGAGTGACTGAAGTTTCCCCCCCTCTCTCATACTCATCGTTCCTCGATCTCCGGCGCAGCGCTGCACGGCGTTCACACTGCTGCGGCGGCTTTTACTATTTTGAAAAAGCCGGCCGCTCATTAAACAATCTCCTATTCCCTGCTTTCCCCGCCCACCGGCGCCTATGATTGGTTGCAGTGAGACACGCCCCCACGCTGAGTGACAGGTGTCACACTGCACCCAATCACAGCAGCCGGTGGGCGTGTCTATACTGTGCAGTAAAATAAATAAATAAATAATTAAAAAAAAACGGCGTGCGGTTCCCCCCAATTTTAATGCCAGCCAGATAAAGCCATACGGCTGAAGGCTGGTATTCTCAGGATGGGGAGCTCCACGTTATGGGGAGCCCCCCACCCTAACAATATCAGTCAGCAGCCGCCCAGAATTGCCGCATACATTATATGCGACAGTTCTGGGGCTGTACCCGGCTCTTCCCGATTTGCCCTGGTGCTTTGGCAAATCGGGGTAATAAGGAGTTATTGGCAGCCCATAGCTGCCAATAAGTCCTAGATTAATCATGTCAGGCGTCTATGAGACACCCTCCATGATTAATCTGTAAATTACAGTAAATAAACACACACACCAGAAAAAATCCTTTATTAGAAATAAAAACACACACATATACCCTGGTTCACCACTTTAATCAGCCCCGAAAAAGCCCTCCATGTCCGGCGTACTCCAGGATGGTCCAGCGTCGCATCCAGCGCTGCTGCATGGAGGTGACAGGAGCTGCAGAAGACACCGCCGCTCCGGTCACCTCCACGCAGCAAATGAAGACAGCCGTGCGATCAGCTGAGTTGTCACTGAGGTTACTCACTGTCACTGGATCCAGCGGTGGCCACGGGTAACCTCAGTGACAGCTCAGCTGATCGCACGGCTGTCTTCATTAGCTGCGTGGAGGTGACCGGAGCGGCGGTGTCTTCTGCAGCTCCTGTCACCTCCATGCAGCAGCGCTGGATGCGACGCTGGACCATCCTGGAGTACGCCGGACATGGAGGGCTTTTTCGGGGCTGATTAAAGTGGTGAACCAGGGTATATGTGTGTGTTTTTATTTCTAATAAAGGATTTTTTCTGGTGTGTGTGTGTTTATTTACTGTAATTTACAGATTAATCATGGAGGGTGTCTCATAGACGCCTGACATGATTAATCTAGGACTTATCGGCAGCTATGGGCTGCCAATAACTCCTTATTACCCCGATTTGCCAAAGCACCAGGGCAAATCGGGAAGAGCCGGGTACAGCCCCAGAACTGTCGCATATAATGTATGCGGCAATTCTGGGCGGCTGCTGACTGATATTGTTAGGGTGGGGGGCTCCCCATAACGTGGAGCTCCCCATCCTGAGAATACCAGCCTTCAGCCGTATGGCTTTATCTGGCTGGCATTAAAATTGGGGGGAACCGCACGCCGTTTTTTTTTAATTATTTATTTATTTATTTTACTGCACAGTATAGACACGCCCACCGGCTGCTGTGATTGGGTGCAGTGTGACACCTGTCACTCAGCGTGGGGGCGTGTCTCACTGCAACCAATCATAGGCGCCGGTGGGCGGGGAAAGAAGGGAATAGGAGATTGTTTAATGAGCGGCCGGCTTTTTCAAAATAGTAAAAGCCGCCGCAGCAGTGTGAATGCCGTGCAGCGCTGCGCCGGAGATCGGGGAACGGTAAGTATGAGAGAGGGGGGGAAACTGACCGACAGACTGTGAGAGAGGGACAGACAGACAGAGAGACCGACAGAGAGACAGAGAGACTGACCGACGGACTCAGGGAGATTGACCGACATACACAGAAATAGAAAGAATAGCCGACATCACTAGAAATAAAAACACCAAACGGACACGGACTATATGTAGATGCATACGTGTTAACTAACGTGTGTGCACATACCCATAGACTTTCATTGTGTCCACGTGGGCGTGCTCCGTGCAGATAACGGACATGCATCCGTGCCAAACGCAAACACATACGGATCACGGACACGCA
This sequence comes from Anomaloglossus baeobatrachus, assembly GCF_048569485.1. Taxonomy (NCBI): domain Eukaryota; kingdom Metazoa; phylum Chordata; class Amphibia; order Anura; family Aromobatidae; genus Anomaloglossus; species Anomaloglossus baeobatrachus. The sequence goes on along the minus strand of NC_134355.1, from coordinate 692,163,804 downwards.
CACACGGACATAATGAAATAACGGACGTGTGACCACAATCATAGATTAACATTGGTGCACGTTTGGCCGTGTCTCCGGTATATACGGAAACGGACCAAACACGCACGTGTATCACGGACGTTTGAAGGGGGCCTTAAGCTGTATACAGCCTTTCCATGGACCTGCCTGTCAGCTATGGCTCTGAGCTCCAGGAAATCAGCCCTGAAAAAGGCTGAAATAAACATCAGTCCCTAATCTCTACAGCGCTGTGTCTATGGCGCACACAGCAGGAGCGGCAGCTGGAGCTGCGTGAGCGGTGACTGTCACATACACGCAGAAGGCAGATAATGGCGGCGTGAGGGAAAAGGTCCGTATTTGTAATGCAAGGCCATGTGACATTCACAATGACACATGCCCTTGCTTGTCTGGCAAAAAGTCCACTTAGCTGTTTGTGTGTCTGGTATTGGCTGAAATCCTGGCCCGCCCCACTGCACGCGCGCTCAGGAAAAAAAAAAAATGGCCATTATCCCAGCAGCACTGATCCAAACGCGTCCCCCCCGCACACTATACGCTGAAATTTGATAATAGTGTGAATCACAAAGTGACTCACACTATTACAGTGAAAAGCCAGCTAGTAACTAGCTAGGCTTTTTGCTGATCGAACCATTATCGAACGTAACTCGAGCTGTCGAGCTTTTAGCAAAAAGCTCGCTTTCGAGTTCGATCTCGAGCACCCCCAAAATCACTCGAACATGAAATTGGCGAACCTCGAACCTCGAATATCGCTCATCTCTAAACCTGAGGGGATCTAAAAACCTCCAAATGGACCATCATTCCAAAATTGTGCCCCCAACACCCCATCCCCACAGCCCTAACACACTCCCCTGTAATCACTTCTTTTTCTTGCATTGGCAACACTAATTGTATTTTGGTCCTGCCAATAAAGCCTATTTGATTTACTTTGATAGAGACAGACATGGAGACAGGGAGCATGAGAGAGTGGGCAAAATGGAAAGTGGAAAAGAAACAGAAAGACACTTAAGGCCGCTTTACACGCTGCGATATCTGTACCGATATCACTAGCGTGGGTACCCGCCCCCATCTGTTGTGCGTCACGGGCAAATTGCTGCCCGTGCTGTACAACATCGCCCAGACCCGTCACACTACTTATCTGCCTGTGTACGTCGCTGTGACCGGCGAACCGCCTCCTTTCTAAGGGGGCGGTTCGTTCAGTGTCACAGCGACCTCACAGCAGCGTCACCCAATAGAAGCGGAGGGGCGGAGATGAGTGGGACGTAACATCCTGCCCACCTCCTTCCTTCGCATTGCGGCCAGGAGGCAGGTAAGGAAAGCTTCCTCGTTCCTGCGGTGTCACACGGAGCGATGTGTGCTGCCGCAGGAATGAGGAACAACTTCGTTACTGCTGCAGTAACGATATTTGAGAATGGACCCCCATGTCACCGATGAGCGATTTTGCACGTTTTTGCGACATGCAAAATCGCTCATATGTGTCACACGCAACAACATCGCTAATGCGGCCGGATGTGCGTCACCAATTCCGTAACCCCAACGACTTCGCATTAGCGATATCGTAGCATCGTGTAAAGTCCCCTTTAGTTACTATCCCAGGAAATGCCGGGTATTACTGCTAGGAATGAATAAGGCATAAATATAACAGTCACTATTACAACCATTTTTCTGCAGAAAAAAATACACAAGGACAAGGATTTACTGGGCTAAAATGTCCAACTCTTTGCCCTTGCAAATTGTGTAAATCTAATCACCATTCAATAAAAACTGTTAACTATTGCACATCGTAATAAAAACTGTAAAAACTTGATTGTATTATTTCCATGATGTAAGACATTTTATTACTTCCATGGGAGAAATGATTAAGCTAAAAGAAATGATTGCAAAACTAATGACCGCTGCGTCCGTTATTCTCTGGTGCTTTGTCCTTTACTCCAGGCAAAATGATTATAAAAGCTGTTTGGAGAATCAAACTGCAGGAAAGGAGAAATCAAATACAAAATACACGGTGAGGATCATTTATTTTACCTTTATTCAGTTGATTTTCTTGACAATTTTTTTTTTCTGAATCATTTTCAAAATGGCTTTTTAATATATTTTTGTTATTTTTATGGTACTATATTTACAGTATCCTCAGTCATCGTTGCCCCAACCATTATGCAATTGCTATGTATGCTTTAGGTAGGTCTAAGGTTTATTCCACTGCTGCCAATTTACATCTATGTCTAATCCACATTGGAAGGTAAAGAGGTTTCCTAGACAGGTCACACACTATGAGTGAGGGAGCCAGAAATGTGTCCGTTTTTCATACTGTTTGTCATTTTAATAAACTGAAATAAAATAAACATTATGTAACCACCGGATGGATGAGCTGAGAAATCTCTGTTCCCTTCATCACATTGCTGTGCTGCACCGGCTGTCTCTGAGCACCACCGGGAATATCCTCCCCTGGCTCGTCAGTATCAGGCGTGATGAGCTTTGTTTTTTCCTTTTCTACTACTGTATATTCAATATTACCTACAGTCATGGCCTAAAGTGTTGGCACCCTTGAAATTAAGAATTATTTCTCCCAGAAAATTATGCAATTACACAATTATTTCCTTTGTGTGTATTGAAACAATATAAAAAAAGAGGAAAAAAGGCAAATAAGACATAAATACATAAATTCACACAAACCGAAAACATCTCTGACCTCCACCATATGTGACTGTGTTCTTTTGTTTATAGTCATTTCCTTTTCAGTATAGAGTAGAATGATGTGCTTGACCAAAAAGCTCGATCTCGGTCTCACCTATCCACAAGATGCTGTCTTTCTGTCAGTAGAGGGGTTCTCCTGGGTCTACTAGAATTTCATTTCATTGCATTTAGATGTGGACAGATAGCTTGTGCTGACACTGATGCCTCTTGAGATGCAGGACAGTTTAAATTTCTTTGTAACTTGATTGGGGCTTATCCACAATCCAAACTATCCTGTGCTGAAAGCTTTCTTCAATTTTTCTCTGCTGTCCACATCTATGGAGATTGGCTACAGTGCATGGGTTGTAATTTTTTGTAATATGTTGCGCACTGTAGACAAAGGAACATCAAAATCTCTGGAGATGGACTTATAACTTTTGAATTGTTGATATTATTCAACAATTTTGGTCCTCAGACAGTTCTCTTCTTCTCCTCTTTCTGTTCTCCATGCTTAGTATGGCACACACAGGCACACAATGCAAAGACTGAGCCAACTTCTTCCATTTATATCAGGTTTCAGGTGGGATTTTCATATTGCCCACCCCTGTTACTTGCCACAAGCAAGTTTGAACGAACATCACAAGCTTGAAACAAAGTTATTTAGACACAATTTTGGAAAAAGGCCACCAATTTTGACCTGCCCAATTTGGGAGTTTGATATAAAATGTTTTTGGGTGGTATCTGTACACACAAAGGAAATAAACATGTGTATAACAAAACGTGTGATTGTAAAAACATTTTTGGGAGAAATACTTTATTTTTTGGAAGGGTGTCAACACTTTCTACTATGACTGTATGTCAACAGAAGGTTCATGTGTAAATTGCACCAAAGTAAAATAAGTGATAGAATTTATAAATTAAAAATGGAACAAAAATATTAGACATTTGTTTTTAAAGTTCACATATTTTTATAGCAGCTTGAACTTTCTGAGGTCATGATAAATATTTTGTTTTTTCTTTGCTCTGTAGATACAATCTGCTTACAAGAGACAATCCAAAGTTCTTTTGATCACAAAAAGTATATAACACGGGTGAAAAGTTTGGCGCCGTCTGTAGTAAACTGTGATACATCGTCCTCTACAGGTGAGTCTCAATTTGACATCATGGACCAATATTTTTCTGGCACTTCCATATTTTAAGAGTCATCATTGGAAATGTGAATAGAATATATAATAAAAAGAACAGCATTCACTGCTCCGCACAGAGTGGATCACACATGGAATAAGACACCTAGAGAAAATTAATGATAGAGCTTTAACATGAAAAGGAAGATATTTCACAACCTAATCATCAGTGTCCATGAATCCCTTTACATGGCCAGCCCCTTCCTCTGTAACTCAGACATCAGTGTTTGAATTGATATGCAAATGAGGCTGAAGAGCTACAGTAGATCTGAAGCCTTTGTCACTCCAGCTCCATTTCCCGCCTAGTGCTGCCTCTTCCTATTTGAATGACAGTTCCTTTGTCTGGAGCCACACAACATAGAGGCTTTTAGTCAAGCAAGAGGAGGCGGAGCTGGGCAGGGAATAGAGCTGGAGTGACAGAAGCTTAAGAACTATAAAGAACTTAAGCATCTTTTGCTGAGATAAATAGTTTGGGGTGTGATTTTCCGCTGAAAAATTCAATTTAATCGTGTGTTTCATTTCCACTCACAGTCCCCAATGCTTTGTCCTGGCAATATCAAGTTCTTTTCAAAATTCATATTTAATGATCTTGAGAAAAAAAAAACAATTGAAATAGTTAAAGTGGTTGTCCGGCCTTTTTAATTTGAACTAAGATGCAGTTCTTGGCATCGGACCCTTCTCAGTGACCTGAGCCAATGCTGTTCCAGATCTATTCACTATTTACATCTGGATTCTCTGGAGGTAAAGACTGCAGGAGGTGATGTTGGATATATTGATGACCTGTCTATATCATAAGTCTTCACGACTACTTTTGGCTCTGACTTCTGATCACCTCTTAGACAATATTCCTGAATTACCTTTTCTTTGGTTGTTTAAAGTCTAATTACAAGTTCACAAAACTTTTGACAAGTCATAGACCGATCATGAAAATGAAGTGATCGAGGTTTCAAGATGAATGCTGCTCTACTGGGAGTCTGAACGTTTGCTCAACAGAAGATCTGTGTGTCTCACTTCAGTTTTAGCGTAGAACAGCATTTTAGCAATTGATGGGGGTCTCTGCTCACCCCTAATGATCAAAGCTTAGGATGTATCTCTAAAACGTGATAAATGTTTTGTGAAGTACAATAAGATATCAAGATTTATCTTAAACTATTATGAATTTGCCCCCTGGGTTATGTCCCACATCTTCTATCCACCAGCTGGTGACTAACTGTTAGGAGAATGGTTCCCATGATTGTTATGCAATGTAAGGACTAGAGATAGGTGAACCCCTTAGCGTTCGAGTTAGGTTCGGTTCGTCGAACGGCGGGCAAGTTCGACGAACCCATTCGAACCCCATTGAAAACAATGGCAGGCAAACACAAACACATGCAAACACATAGAAAACACCTTCTAAGGTGTCCAGAAGGTGACAAACAAGTCACAAGACACCACAAACACATGGAAAAGTGACAAGGACATATACTCAAGCTGGAACAAAAGAGCTGGACGAGTAAAAAAAGGAGGAGACACCGATATAGGAGTATCTGCAAGTGAACATCGATGCCATTACTGTGCAACTTGAGCCTTGCTCATTTTGAGCTTCCAATCTGGAAAAATGGCCTGAGCTCACCACTTACGCCTTGGGGATCTTGTCGTGTCCCGCAGCCAGCGTTCTCTTGGAACGTGTCTTCAGTGCTGCTGGGTGTGTGCTGACATATAAGCGCACGCGTCTGTCCAGTGACAATGTGGACAGACTAACGTTCACCAAGAGGAACAAATCATGGAACCGCAAGGACTTTGCTACCCCGGTGTAATCCTGGGAGACTAAAGGCTTGTGTATTTTTGATAGTGCTTCATGCAAATCAACACTTTAGGTTTGCAACTGGGGGACAATTGATGCCTCTTAAGAGTTTTCTGGGGCCCAATTTTTGGAAAAAATGAAGACTCTGTGTAATACTATTGTATGTTTTGAGGATTTCGATAGCGTTAGGGCAATGACAGCCAGAGACGAGTTTGTGGTACAAGATGTTTATGATATGTAACCACGGTAGATACACAACGGAACAAACACAGCAGAACAAACACAGCAAAACAAACACAGCAAAACAAACACAGCAAAACAAACACAGCAAAACAAACACAGCAAAACAAACACAGCAAAACAAACACAGCAAAACAAACACAGCAAAACAAACACAGCAAAACAAACACAGCAAAACAAACACAGCAAAACAAACACACGAAATACCTTCCCGAAACGGAGCGGAGGGAATTCCCAGGGCCACGCACCGGACTCCCCCAGGGAGACCACCAGAGCGAACCCCTATACAGGGACTGTCCGGCAATCAACCCCGGAAGGCCTAAATGCGCCGCAGCCGGGACACAAGGGGCAAGCGGTAAAGTCCAGAAGTGTCCGTACGGGATGAAAGTCCAGAATGGTTACGAACCGGAAGAAACCGGGCAGACGTGCTGACCAAAGACGGCAGACGGAGTCCGGGCACAGTTTGAAGAAACCGGGTGTGGTCCAGAGTCGGTCGGTAGATTTTCAGGAGGATCCAAGTAGCAGCAGCAGTCAAGCAGGAGCACACAGCAAGCAGTATACTCAGGCACTGGACTAGGCTTAGAGGCGGCCTTTTAAGCAGCTGGACAGGAAGTAGGGCAACAGAACATAAAACTCCATGTTAACCGAGGGCAAGCTTTTTCAAAAGAGGACTGGAAAACCCGGAAACCTGACATTACTCCCCCCCCCAGAAACGGCCTCAGGACGGGTCAGGGCCCGGCTTGTCCGGGTACCGTCGATGAAACTGAGCGATCTTCCGGGGTGCTCGAATGTTACCCACCGGTTCCCAGGAATCGTCCTCGGGGGCGTACCCCTGCCAACATACCAGATACTGAAGCCGACGACGATGGAGCCGGGAGTCAATAATGTCCTCAACCACGAACTGCTCCTCGCCGTCGACCATCACAGGCGGAGGAGGAGGCACGACACGACCATGAAACGTATTGGGAGAGACGGATTTGAGGAGAGAAACATGAAAGACCGGGTGTACCTTTAGATGGTGCGGTAACCGCAGCCGACAGGCCACAGGGCTCACGATCCCGGTGATCTTGAACGGACCGATGAATTTTTGTCCCAGCTTCTGCGAAGGGACACCCAATCTCAGGTTCTTGGTGGACAACCATACAGAGTCCCCTACCTTATACATGGGTGCCGGTTTCCGGTGAGCGTCTGCCGACCTCTTGTAACGCTCCTGAGCTGTAGCCACAGTGTCCTTCAGAACCTCCAGATTTTGTCGTAGCTCTGTCAATCTGTCCTCCACCGCAGGCACTGAGACCGCAACCGGTGACCTAGGCAAAATAGTCGGATGGTAACCCAAGTTAGCAAAGAAGGGTGTTACCTTAGTGGAGCTGCTCTGAGTGTTGTTATACGAGAACTCCGCCAACGGAAGCATCTTCAACCAATCGTCCTGCAGATGGCTGACATAACAGCGAAGGTATTGTTCCAGGGTTTGATTGGTCCGTTCGGTCTGCCCATTTGTCTGAGGATGGTATGCAGAAGACAAACAGACATCAATCTGGAGTGCCGTACAAAACCCCTTCCAGAACCTAGACGTGAACTGCACGCCCCGGTCAGAGATGATCTCGTCTGGTACCCCATGCAATCGGAATACGTTCTGGATAACCAGATCCACTGTCTCTGAGGCTGAGGGAAGACCGGCACACGGAATAAAGTGAGCAGCTTTAGTCAACCGATCCACCACCACTAAAATGGTATTGTGACCGTCTGAGACGGGCAACTCCACAATAAAATCCATTGAGATAGACCCCCAAGGGCGAGATGGCACGGGTAACGGTTGGAGGAGTCCTGTAGGAGCCACACGAGGGACCTTGCACCGGGCACAAACCACACATGAGTGGACATAGTCCTTTACGTCCTTTAAACAGGTAGGCCACCAGAAGAAACGGTTCAGAAATTCCTGCGTCTTCTGTACCCCCCTATGACCAGCCAACACGGAGTCATGGACCAACTTGAGAACCCGAAGTCTTACGGCCTCCGGGACATAAATGCGTCGCTCTCTCAACCACACACCATTCCGAAGAACAAGAGTTACATCATTCGGGGGGGCAGCAAGAAATACGTCACCATCATAGGCCAGCTTGATGTCCTTCCACAAGTCCCGGTCCTGGATTACTCCAACGAAATTGGCATCCGATAACACGGTCTGAGACGGGGTTCCAGGCACGGAGTCCACGGCGTGGATTCGGGACAAGGCATCGGCTTTCCCATTACGTGAACCTGGACGGTATGTAACGACAAAATTGAACTGGTTAAGGAATAGGCTCCAACGGGCTTGCCGTGGAGACAGGCACCTGGCAGACTTCAGAAATTCCAGATTACGATGATCTGTGAGTACTATCACTTGCTGCGCGGCTCCCTGTAAGTGGTGTCTCCATTCCTTGAAAGCGGAAATAATCGCTAACAATTCTTTGTCCGCAATGTCATAGTTCCTTTCTGCAGGGGACAACCGGCGGGAAAAGAAAGCACACGGATGTAAGAGACTCTTGTCCCCAGTCCTTTGAGAAAGGATGGCCCCTAATGCGTAGTCGGAAGCGTCGACTTCCACGATAAAGGGAAGTGCGGGATTCGGATGTACCAATATAGGCGCTGAGGTAAAACAGACCTTGAGACGATGGAAGGCTTCCTGGGCCTGGGCGGACCACACAAACCTCTGTCCTTTCTTGGTTAACAGAGTGATGGGACGAACGATCTCTGAAAAATTACGGATAAAACGTCGGTAAAAGTTGGCAAAACCGACAAAGCGTTGTACCTCTTTGATGTTCCCCGGTTCCGGCCAGTCTAGAATTGCTTGTATTTTGCCAGACTCCATGTTCAGTCCCTGAGGAGAGATGACATCACCTAAGAATTGTATCTGTGAGCAATGGAATTCGCACTTCTCCAGTTTGATGTACAGGTGGTTTTCCCTCAGCCGGGTAAGTACGGTCTTGACGTGCTCCTGGTGTTCCTGTAGGGAATCAGAAAAGATTAGGATATCGTCCAGATAAATCACCATGAATTGGTCCATGATATCCCTAAAAATATCGTTAACTAGATGTTGGAAAGCCGCGGGAGCGTTACAAAGTCCAAAAGGCATCACTAGGTACTCAAAATGTCCATACCGACATCGGAACGCGGTCTTCCACTCGTCTCCGGGACGTATGCGGAGTAGATTGTATGCCCCACAGAGGTCCAATTTGGTGAATATTTTTGCCTGTTGGACCCTCTCCAATAGCTCAGGAATCAATGGTAACGGATACCGGTTCCGGATGGTTATTTTATTCAGTTCCCGGTAGTCAATACAGGGTCTTAGAGTCCCCTCTTTCTTTTTCACAAAAAAGATGGGTGCCCCTGCTGGTGAGGTAGACGGACGAATAAATCCCTTAGCCAGACTTTCATCAATGTAGTTTTTTAGTGCTTCTAACTCAGGTGCCGCCAACGGGTAGACATGACCAAACGGGATCTCCGCCCCTGGGAGTAAGTCTATGGGGCAATCATACGGTCTATGCGGGGGAAGCCGATCGGCTTTTCTTTTGTCGCATATGTCCGCAAAGTCGTTATACACCGGGGGTAGAACAGGTACCTGTACAGTGCCCTCCGCATTCGGTGTTACTGGAACCGGAACAGTTGGACTAATGGTCGGAATACTCTGCGGTGGGAAGGATATTTCCTTAGTTTCCCAATCGATGACCGGATTTGTAGACCGTAGCCACGGAATACCTAAAATAATCGGAAAATGAGGAGAAGAAATTAGCATGAAAACAAGGGTCTCCTGCTGACCTGGCTTCATGACGCATTCTAGCGGTACGGTTTCCCGATCAACTGGTCCAGAGATTAACGGAGATCCGTCTACCGTCTCCATGGTAACCGGTGAGGCTCTTTGCTGAGTCCGGATACCGTGTTTCCTGGCAAAAGAGGAGTCCATGAAATTTCCCCCTGCCCCAGAATCTATCATTGCAGAGGTAGGTATTAGCTGTCCCTCCCACCGGATCTGAATGGGGAGCGAGCAATGGGTATATTTCCCTTCCGAGTCCTTCGGTGAGGTTGACATTACAGTCAAGGGAAATACCGCATCCAAGTGTCCACTTGCCTCAGAGATATCGGACTCTGCGTCCGTGTTGTCACACTCTGCCATGGCTGCCAATACCTTATTTGGGCGATTCGGACGTTTCGGGCAGTCGATCAAGAAATGGTCCGATTGACCGCAATAGAAACACAGACGCTCACGGAGCCGGTGTTCGCGACGTTCATTGGTCTCTCGCTTTTGCAGAGAGTCCACTTGCATAGGAACGTCCTCGGCCTCCCGTGGCGTCCTGAGAGCGGGTTCTCTGGAAGGAAATGCAAAGTTGTTTACACGGTTTACAGCTGCCCATTTTTCCTGTCTACGTTCCGTCAAGCGGGTATCAATACGCACACAGTGCTGGAGAAACAGTTCAAAATCCCCTGGAGATTCAGAACGAGCTAACTCGTCCTTGATGGTACCGGACAACCCCTTTCTGAAAACAGACAATAATGCATTGTTTCCCCAGTCGGTGTCTACCACTAACCTCTTGAACTCAGTGGCGTATTCAACTACAGAACGCTTTCCCTGACGTAAGGAAAGGAGAGCCGATTCAGCGGTAGCACGGCGATTCGGATCATCAAACATTTGCGCCATTGCGGTCAGAAAATCATCTAGGTGATTTAAACGGATGTCCCGGTTCTCTATCATAGGATTAGCCCAAGCCAGTGCTCGTGAGGTTAATAACATAATTATACATAACACTTTGGACCGGTCAGAACGGTAATAATCGGCATGTACATCAAAAAACAGTATACATTGGTTCACAAATCCACGAAACTGACTACGGTCACCATTGAAACGGAATGGGGGTAACCTAGGCATACCGGCAGCTGATACGGACGTAGTGGGGACGGATTCCTGAGCCTCCACTCTGACTTGCAAATCCTGAATAGCCGGACCCAGTACCTGGTGATCATGGCCCAGCTGTGCCTCCACATCTCTAAGTTTAGTCTGCACCACCTCCATCTCCTGCTGCAAGGAGTTAATCATAGAAAAGAGCTGATCTACTCCTCGTGTCTCAGTCATTGCCCCAGCGAAATCCTCTTGTGGCCTGAGTATAATGTAATACTATTGTATGTTTTGAGGATTTCGATAGCGTTAGGGCAATGACAGCCAGAGACGAGTTTGTGGTACAAGATGTTTATGATATGTAACCACGGTAGATACACAACGGAACAAACACAGCAGAACAAACACAGCAAAACAAACACACGAAATACCTTCCCGAAACGGAGCGGAGGGAATTCCCGGGGCCACGCACCGGACTCCCCCAGGGAGACCACCAGAGCGAACCCCTATACAGGGACTGTCCGGCAATCAACCCCGGAAGGCCTAAATGCGCCGCAGCCGGGACACAAGGGGCAAGCGGTAAAGTCCAGAAGTGTCCGTACGGGATGAAAGTCCAGAATGGTTACGAACCGGAAGAAACCGGGCAGACGTGCTGACCAAAGACGGCAGACGGAGTCCGGGCACAGTTTGAAGAAACCGGGTGTGGTCCAGAGTCGGTCGGTAGATTTTCAGGAGGATCCAAGTAGCAGCAGCAGTCAAGCAGGAGCACACAGCAAGCAGTATACTCAGGCACTGGACTAGGCTTAGAGGCGGCCTTTTAAGCAGCTGGACAGGAAGTAGGGCAACAGAACATAAAACTCCATGTTAACCGAGGGCAAGCTTTTTCAAAAGAGGACTGGAAAACCCGGAAACCTGACACTCTGCTTGGAGTCCCCTTGCTATGTTTTACATGATCCAAGATAAAGAAGTTATGAATCCACAAGGACTTTTCTACCCATGTGTCATCCTGGGGAGACGATAGGCTGGTTGATTTTTGATAGTGCTTCATGCAAATCAACATGTCAAATTTGCAACTGGGAGACAACTGATGCCAGTGAAGTGGTGTGCGTGTGGCCCAATTTTTGAAAAAGAGGGAGACTGTGGTTGGATTCCCCTTTTTTTTGAAAAATTAACCAAGATGAAGAAGTCATGGATTAGAGAGGACTTTTCGACCACGGTGTCATCCTTGGGAGATGAAAGGCTGGTGGATTTTTGATAGTGCTTCATGCAAATCAACATGTCAAGTTTGAGACTGGGGGCCAACTGATGCCAGTGAAGTGGTGTGTGTGGCCCAATTTTTGGGAAAGAGGAAGACTGTGGTTGGAGTCCCCTTGCAGTGTTTTACATGATTTTAGAAGGGCATGACATGCCTAAGAGGTTGAGTTTCAGCATCTGCAAACTGTTGGCTACAGAAATGCTGCCTTTCCACCCTTTTGACACAGAGGATTTTTGAGACCTTATGCCCATCGCAGTGCCCCAAGAACAGATGCTCAGTCGCCACTACTTCTCCAAGAAAGGCGTGCCTGCGCTACACCAGCAGGTCGCACACAACATCACTGCTAGCTTGAGAAACTCTGTGTTTGAAAGGGTGCATTTCACCACAGATACTTGGCCCAGTCAGAATGGACATGGGCGTTACGTGTCGCTGACTGGGCACTGGGTAAATATGGTGAGATATGGAGAAGGGTCTGCTGTACAAGTCTTGCCGTCCCCACGAGTTGTGTGTCAATCCTTCCTCTGTATGTAGAAGTTCCTCCACTGCTTCTGCCTCCTCAACCTCGTCTCGGTCATCCACCTCCGCTCAAATACTGTCTGGAAGGCCACCCGCATTGTAACTGTGCACAAGGAATCCCGCACACCTCCTCCTTACTATGCTGGCAGCAGAGATCAATGGCATCAGGCGGTCGACTCTTTACTTTGAAATGTATGGAAAATGTGAGTCACACCGCTGAGGAGTTGTGGACGGTTAGCTCTGGAGACCAAGTTTCATCAATGGTTGTCTCCACTCAACCAGCAGCCAGGGAAGGCCGTGTGTGACAATGATGCAAGCCTGGGTGCGACCCTTCGCAGGGACAATGTGACACACGTGCCTTGTATGGCTCCCGTTTTCAACCTTGTTATCCAGCAATTCGTAAACCACTATCCCGGCCTACATGGCCTTCTGCAGAGGGCACGGTGTAACGCCTGCCTGGATCCACACACTCAGACGGGCTGTAAAGGATAGGCTAGAGGGAAGCCACTCACCAAGCAGGAGCCCTAGAAACCTGAAACCCTTTAACCCCTATACAGGGATTTGGAATTACACAGGGCCCAAGGTGATCAATACCTGTGGAAGGCTGCAGTCCGAGAGAGTAGTAATCAGGCAGGGTCAAACCATGAATTGAGGAACATGAACAGAATCGGACGGCCAGGACTTAATCAGAAAACAAGAAGAGGTCAAATGCAGATCGGGCAACGAGGTACATAAACAGCAGGCAAGAGACGTAGTCAGGAAACAAGCGGTAGTCAGCACACAAAATCACAAAACAGAACTGGGCTGAACAGGAACCAGAATTTCAGAACTATGTCTGGCAGTGGTCAGCAGACAGGAGGGGCCTAAAAAAGGATGTGGCGTCTTCCCATTGGTAGTAGCTGAATGATGGTACTTTAGCTGTGAGACAACCACCACCTTCAGTCAGCCAGATGTACTGCAGATCTCAAGGTAACCCAGCCCAGTGGATGAGCGGAACCTTTGGCCACCGGCGATGCCGGCGGCATCGACTCCTCTCCCATCACCAGCACTATCTACGAAGAGAACACGGTGTCACCTGGCGGAGTACAAGTTGCTGGATTGGACTCCAGTGGTGACGTAACAGCCGTGTGCAACAATGATGCAAACCTGGGTGCTGCCCTTCACTGGGGCAATGTGACACACGTGCCTTGTATGGATCACGTGTGGAACCTGGTTGTCCATCAATTTTTAAACCACTATCCCGGCCTATATGCCCTTCTGCAGAGGGCAGGCTCTCTATGTGCTCACTTCCACCGTTCCCACCCCGCAGTTGAACAATTTGCATCATTCCAGAAGACTTTTGGTCTGCCGGTTCACCGCCTGAAATGCGATGTGCTGACACGCAGGAATTTGAATCTGCACATGTTGCAGCATCTGTGGCAGCACCGGCGAGCCCTGCTGCAATACGTTATGACATATAGCCTGGGCTAAAAAGATCCAGAGGTGGGGCAGATCACGCTGCTGGAGTGTTCTCAGATCAAGGACCTATGCACCATTCTACACAGTTTACAAATGGTGATGAAGATGTTTAGCGCTGACGTTGCCATTATCAGCATGACAATTACGGTCATCTACATGCTGGAGCACACTCTAAACAGCATTCATAGTCAGATGGTGGGACAAGAAGAAGGAGAGGAATTACAGGAGGAATCATATGCGGAAGGGATAACAAGATCTATAAGGTCCACACGGTCAGCTGCACCAAGGCGGCAGGCATGGGACGGTGGAGGAGAGGGATTAACAAGGGCGCATAGTATTAGCCAAACTGTTGAGGAAGGTGCAGGAGCCCAGGAAGAAATGGAGGACGAACTGGCGATGGGCATGGAAGACTCAGCACATGAGGGAGAGTTTGCTCACATTTCTGTTGTGCGAGGTTGGGGGGAGAGGGCAGAGGAAGGAGGCACGATTCTCACCTCTCTGCCACCAACACACCAAGGACTTGGTCCTCCTGGATGCACAAGACACATGAGCGCCTTCTTGCTGCACTACCTACAACATGACCCTTGGATTGTCAGAATTCGAAGTAATGCTAACTACTGGGTTGCTACAGTCTTAGATCCCCGGTACAAGAAAAAATTTGGCAAAATAATTCCTGCCATAGAAAGGGACGCACGTATACAGGAGTATGAGCAGAAGCTGGTACGCAATCTTAGATCGGCTTTTTCACTAAACACCGGTGGTGCACGGAGTGAATCTCAACGCTTTGTCATGGCTAGGAGGAAATGGTCGTTTACTTGTCCACATCTAAGGGACCGAGGGCTGGCTGCTGTGCTGAGACTGCGTTAAGTAGGGTGTCCCTGCAGAGTTGCAAATTTGGTCATATACAAAATGAGTGGAAAAAGGCCAGAAGCTGGTGGAAAGGGGAACAGGCGTGTTGGAAAGGGGAAAAAATTTTGTGTCCCTGGGTTTGGTGGTTCAGCAACAGTAACATCTGCTGAAGAAACACCATCTGTTACAGGGAGACTGGCAGATTGGGATACGGTGGTATATATCCCAATCGCCAGTCGGGGTCCACCATGCTCCTAGATGGAAAAGGAGATGCTGGCAACCCGAAGGTTAGGCGGAGGATACAGAGCTGTGGTTCTGAAACAAATAGTAGCCTGAACCGAGTTAGACGCCACTCGGATCTGGAGACTGGGAGCCCTGTTAGCGTCACAGGGTCCACACACCCAGCCCAGGAACTCTCTGTTAACAACACAGGGGCCTTTGGGTACGCTGTCTGTGTGCATAGGGGGAAACCTGTGGACAGCAGGTGCAGGAGCAGCAGCAGTCCAGCTAATGCCACTGTGCTGCAGTAGCAGGACTGGTAGGACAGGAGCTGGTCAGAACCATTCTGCGTTACAAAGTGTGGTGGCGTCCTGCACCGACGCCCTATCCCTGCCTGCCTACCTCTGGCCTAAAGCCGTAAAGGGTTCAACATATGGAGGTGTGCTCTGTCTGAGCATAATAGAAGACTGCGCACCTCCTTGTTGTCTCCAGCCCCGTTTCTAACCTGGGTCTACCCCAACCCAGGGTGGACCACAGTGCACCTCCAAGAGCCAAAAGCAGAGTGCCACATCAGTGACATTACCAGCGGCCTATCCAGAACTGCCACTTCAATGATGACCTCATGGCAGCCATGCCACAAACACCTCACCAGTCATTGTCTGACGAACAATGATGAGAAGCCAAATCATAGGGGCGGGCCTCTGCAAGCCAGTCCGGAGTGGCCACATCATCAGAACACCTGGTGCCCTCTGGAGTATCATGGACTGCCATCTCATGGACCTAGCCTCTGATGCCCTAAGTGCTAGAACATGCTTATTAGCCTAAAAAACAGTCTCAGAAAACAGACTATCAGCTTCTGCATGCTCTGTAGGCCTAACACAGGACTAAGTTGTACTTTGCACGCTGCGACATCGCTAGCCGATTCTTGCGATGCCGAGCGCGATAGTACCCGCCCCTGTCGCACATGCGATATCTTGTGATAGCTGCCATAGCGAACATTATCGCTACAGCAGCTTCACACACTTACCTGCCCTGCAACGTCGCTCTGGCTGGCGACCCGCCTCCTTCCTAAAGGGGAGGGTCGTGCGGCGTCTCAGCGACGTCACACGTCAGGCGGCAAATAGAAGCGGAGGGGCGGAGATGAGCGGGACGTAAACATCCCGCCCACCTCCTTCCTTCCGCATAGCTGGTGGAGGCAGGTAAGGAGATGTTCCTCGCTCCTGCGGCTTCACACAAAGGGATGTGTGCTGCCGCAGGAATGAGGAACAACATCGTATCTCCTGATGTAGCGACATTATGGAAATATCCGACGCTACATATATCGCTGATTTACAATGCTTTTGCGATCGTTTATCGGCGCATCTAGGCTTTACACGTTGCGATGTCGCTACCGATGCCGGATATGTGTCACTTTCGATTTGACCCCCGATGATATCGCAGTAGCGATGTCGCAACGTGCAAAGTACACCTTAGACACGGCACGGAGTCCAAGTACCTGTGCAAAGAGGCTTTTCTAGGAGTGTATGTGGGAGCATGCTCAGTAGCCCGAACTGAGGACTTATGCCTGCTTTACACGAGACGATATATCGTGCAATAGATCGTCGAGGTCACGCTTTTGTAATGCACATCAGGCATCGCTTGTGACGTCGGCCTGTGTGACACCTCCGAGCGATGCAGTATCGCTCACAAATCGTGAGTCGTGTACTCGTCGCTAGGTTTCATAAAATTATTTATGAAATATGGCGCCGGTTGTTCATCGTTCCTGTGGCATCACACGTCACTCCGTGTGACACCACGGGAACGATTAACAGCAGCTTACCTGCGTCCTGCGGCTCCCACCGGCAATGTGGAAGGAGGAAGGTGGGTGGAATGTTTACATCCCACTCATCTCCGCTCCTCCACTTCTATTGGCTGCCATGTGACGTCGCTGTGACGCCAAACATCCCTCCCACTTCAGGAAGTGGATGTTCGCCACCCTCAGCGACGTCGCACAGAAGGTAAGTACGTGTGACGGGGGTTAACGACTTTGTGCGCCACGGGGAATCAATTGCCCGTGACGCACAAACAACGGGGCGGGTACGATCGATCGTGAAATCGCACGATCAGTCATCCCGTGTAAAGCAGGCATTAGCCTCAGGAATGGCACAGTCAAGCTGAGCATGCTCAGTAGGCAAAACACTGGACTTTGGCTGTGTCTGGGGTAAATCGGCACAGGCATGCGCACTAGCCTTCTCTCCACACTAAAGGGTGCTTTACACGCTGCGACATCGCTACCAATCTCGTTAGCGATGTTACACGCCAGATCGCAGATGTGACCGGCGCTGTAAAACCGACTTATGTGCGATCTAGGCAGATCTCATCTGCGATCTGGCATGTCACATTGCTAACGAGATCGCTAGCGATGTCACAGCATGTAAAGCACCCTTTAGACTTGCAGGAGGAAGCAGCCAGCTGTACGACCAAAGGCACGGCCAAAATTGGCAGCTAACTCCTGGGTGCAACTGTAACCGCAGCAGGCTGCTTGCGTAAATGGCGGCACCAATTTGTAAAACCAACTACCAGCCAAAAAAAGAGGTGTACTTCTTCCTATGGATAACATGATATGATCCCTTTTTTCACGGACACGACCATCGCTACAAAATGTAGATGAGGCAGCAAAAGAGCAGGTGCTTCAATGGATCTGAAGTGCTCTATCAAGTGGCCTCTCCTCCACCTCAACTTCAATATCCAAAATACTCCATTCCTCTGTGGTGTCAACCTAATCGGACTTGTTTCCTAACAGCTCTCAAGCTTCCACTAGGCCTGCTGAGTATGGGGTAACAGAGATGTTTGAGTCTGCAGAGCTGTTCAGTCACACTATAGCCTGGGAGTCAGAGGTCTGCTACAAAGCTGCAGTGAGTCCAGACAAGGAAATGATCTGCACTGATGCCCATAAGCTTTGTGAGTAGGATCCAGGCCCCGATGAAGGTGCTGAGCATAATGTACTCCCTCATTCTCAAACTGTAAATCCTCCTGGTGCAGACAATCGGGAACATGCTGATGAGACTCAGATACCTGATAGGAAAGACAACTTTACTATTCTGTCAGAGCAGGAAGAGGTTGGCTCGGAGGAGTCAGGATGAGGGGAGTGAAAACACAGAGGGTGATGATGAGGTTGGAGACCCCACTTACTGTCAAAGAAACGTTACCCAGTCGATGAGGTCAGCAGAGGAGGTGGAGGAGGATGCTACTGACGACGAGGTTACGTTGCGTCTTCCTGGACAGAGACAAAGTACTGGATGCACGGTGGCCGTGGGTAAACTCAGTGACAGCTCAGCTGATCGCGCTACTCACCTCATTAGCTGCATGGAGTTGACAGGAGCGGCTGTGTCTTCAGCAGCTCCTGTCACCTTCATGCAGCAGAGCAGGATGCGACGCTGGAGGTCCGTTGGTTACGCCGGACATGGAGGGCTTTGTTGGGGTTAATAAATTGGTGACGAGGGAATTGGTTTGTGTTCTTTTATTTCTAATAAAGGATTTTTTGTGTGTGTGTGTTTTTTAACTGTAACCAACAGATTAATCATGGAATCTTGGGGAGACGCCTGCCATGATTAATCTAGGATTTAGTGGCAGCTATGGGCTGCCATTAACTCCTTATTACCCAGATTGCCAACGCACCAGGGCCAATCGGGAAGAGCCTGGTAGAGTCCCAGAACAGACACATCTAATGCATGCGGCCATTCTGGGCAGCTGCTGGCTGATATTGTTAGGCTGGGGGGCTCCCCATAACGTGGAGCTCCCCATCCTGAGAATACCAGCCTTCAGCCGTGTGACTTTACCCTGGCTGGTATCAAAATGGGGGGGACCGCACGCCGTTTTTTTTTTAATTATTTATTTATTTTTTTTACTGCACAGTATAGTCCCGCCCACCGGCTGCTGTGAATGGTTGCAGTGAGACAGCTGTCACTCAGCGTGGGGGCGTGTCTCACTGCAACCAATCATAGGTGCCGGTGGGCGGGGAAAGCAGGGAATACGAGATTGTTTAATGAGCGGCCGGCTTTTTCAAAAGAGGAAAAGCCGCCGGAGCTTTGTGAACAGCCGTGCAGCGTCGCGCCGGTGATCGGGGAACGATGAGTATGCAGGAGGGGTACTCCATTCAGTCACTCTGGTGATTAGCGGTCACCGGTGAGTCCTTCACGGGTGACCGCTATTCAGGATGTGACAGAGACAGAGCCGCGGTATGACAATGAAGTCGGGTACAGTTCACCCCAGTTCATTCTCTACGCGTGACTCTGTCTGCTATCAGCGGGTATGTATCTAAGACATTGTGCATCACAAACACGCATAAATTCAAACGGACAACACATACACATATCAGTTATTTCTCTCACGCATAAACGGACAACCAACACGCACACACGGCTAGCATACGGCATTCACACAGATGGCACACGGATACAAAAAATGGACTGAAAAACGGAACACGGGCATGAAAAACGGCCCCTATTACACGTGCGTGAATTTCACGGATGTGTGTTTCAGGCCTGATCAGAAGTCTTGGGGGCTCTGCTGGTTGAATAGGCTGTAAGCCTTGCCTAGCCTGGGGCTTTTTTTACATCACAAAAGATCAACCAAGTTATGTCATCTGTAAGATTTGTCACCAATCTCTAAGTAGAAGCCAAAAACTCACTACTTTAAGTACTCCGTCCATGAAGTGTCACATGGTTATGAAGTGATAGCATGAGGGTGTATTGATGAGCTTTATCCACAGTGAATGCAACATGCTTATTTGCCGTTCATTGTATGCATTATTGCAGACTACCCACAAGGGGCTGCTGTTTTTTTGCATCTGCCTTTGACTGTTTGGTCACTATAGCAATAGCAAAACGGTTTTCGGCTGTGGACTTGGAGAGCAGAGGAGGTGCTGTCTGTGAACTGAAGGAAAAGCTAAAGGCGTGCGTTACAGCAAGGAGCCACCGCGGAAACACTTCGGTGAATTGTGTGGGGAGTCGTGTAGAAGTTTGGTGAGGAGGACTGTAACGCCTGTGAGCAGCATCCTGTGCCGAAGACTGACATTCTTCCGGTGCTGTCCATACTGTTTACCGTGAGAGGATCGTAAAGTTTGTATTGATGGCAACTGGACACCACAGTACCCGGGTACGGTAGGCTGGGACCAGACAGTAATGCGTGCACGCAACACTTTGTTTTCTTAGCAAAACACATATCTGTTCTGCTTAAGCCGACTATATAGACAATAAGACTTGCTGCCTCTGCTCTGTCAAATTGTCAGTTACAGTTAAAACTATAGAGGGACAGCGACACATGTTTGCATTGACTGTTGCTTTAAAAGATTTCCGGGACTGTGTTGCTGAGCCGTGTGGTTTGCCTTCACACTTTTATCATCTGCCTTATCTGTGAGGCTTCAGCTAACAAGGGTATTCAGGGGGGGTAATGGGTTTTGTCTATGTTTAGGTAGATAAGTTGTAAGCTCTTGTGATGCACCACTGGTAAGTAGTGTTCACACACACACACACACACACACACACAATTACTCCTGCTACGCAGAGTGATTTCCAGGTAGTAGGCAACTGTTTAGACAGTCCATTGGTTAGGCAAAAGTTGGTGAGCAGGGGGTATAAATCGCCATTACGAGTGTCGGAGCATAGGGGTGTAGGCTTTTGGAATTGTGAATAGATTGTTCTATTCTTTCAGTTTTATGCATGGTTGTTATTGTTTGTGTTGAGAAAGTTAAACAAACATTTATCAACCCAACTGCCTAGAGTCTTTCTCCTGTTGCGTGGTTTTGCTGTATACTGGGGAGCCCACCCTGCACACGCTTTAAAAGGAAACATAAGTCTTTGTGGAAAGGTAACTATGCTACAATGCGGGCTAGCGTGACGGTGTAGCCACCATCTGCCCCATCAATGGCATCTGCGTGATCTTCATCCTCTGTGACTATGGGGACAGCAGTCTCACATGCTTTTTGAGGCAGACCTTACACCCCTTTACCCGCAACAGCCAGTGTGATTGTCATGTCATCAGTTGTTTTGGAAGTGGAAACAGCTGCTGGTGTTGAGCTCTCTCAGACACCGAGAGAACCACCTTTGGATAAAGTCAACATTATATCCACGCCTGCACCTTCCTCACAGATTGGCTGGACTACGTGCAGTTAAAAATTGCGTAGCAAAAATGGACAGGTGTTTAGAATGCAGAGATGGTGTACCTTGCTTGGCAGCAAAGAAACCCAAACGTAGTATCCCAGACAAATTTAGTATGCCCCTAAAAGTGTCAGCACTTTTTGGAAAATAAAATTGCGTAGCAAAAATGGACAGGTGTGTAGAATGCAGAGATGGTGTACCTTGCTTGACAGCAAAGAAACCCAAAGGTAGTATCCCAGACAATGTTAGTACGCCCCTAATAGTGTCATCCCTTTTTGGAAAATAAAATTGCATAGCAAAAATGGACAGGTGTGTAGAATGCACATGTGGTGTACCTTGCATGACAGCAAAGGAACACTAAGGTAGTATCCCAGACAATTTTAGTATGCCCCTAAAAGTGTCAGCACTTTGTGCAATTAAAATTGCGTAGTAAAAATGGACAGGTGTGTAGAATGCAGAGATGGTGTACCTTTCTTGGCAGCAATGAAACCCAAAGGTGGTATCCCAGACAATTTTAGTATGGCCCTAAAAGTGTCAGCACTTTTTGGAAAATAAAATTGCGTAACAAAAATGGACAGGTGTGTAGAATGCACAGGTGCTGTAGCTAGCTGGTCAGCAAAAGAAGACTCACTTTCTATCCCTGCCAATGAAACTATGCCCCAAGGAATTGCCTGAGCTGATGTAGACAGACGCTGTTATCTAAAGCTCAGCACAGCGTTGGCGCATACCTGACTAGCAACAATGGCTATGAACGGCTGTAATGCAGCCCTGAAAAGAGCTGAAATTACAAGTAGTCCCTAATCCCGAAAGCACTGTGTAGATTGCACTGTATGTCTATAGCGCAAACAGCAGCAACAGCGGGAGCAGGAGCAGTGACTGTCACCCACCCGCAGCAGACAGATAATGGCGCGACTGGGAAAATGGCCAGGTGTTATAAGGCAAGGACATGTGACATGCACAGCCTATGACACATGCCCTTGCTTGTCTGGCGATTGCCATTCTTTCAGCACTTAGCAGCAGCACTGATTTAAACCCCATCCCCCTCGCACACTATATGCTGAATTTTGAAAATAACATGATTCCCAATGGCTCACACTATTACAGTGAAAAGCCAGCTAGTAACTAGCTAGGCTTTTTGGTGATCGAGCCCTTATCGAACTCGAACTGCCGAACTTTAAGCAAATCATTTGAGTTCATCGAACGACTCGAACACTGCCCAAAATCACTCGAACATGAAATTGGCGAACCGTTCGACTCGAGCATCGCTCAACTCTAGAAAGGACCTGCTGAGATGAGTAATGAATAAAAGGAAAATGAGCTCTAGGGTTAGTTCCGATAAGCTTGTTATATGGTTGTGTCCTGTCCATGTAAGAATCAGATGGCACAAGGACGGCACACTGACCATTGTTATTGAATAGGGCTGTTCAGGTGATGGCTTGCTGCGGCCTTTTGTGTATTTTCTATGGGACTTTCCTAGTCTACGAGAGCCCAAAAAATAAAGTGATGACACATTGATCACACATAGAGCATCTGATTTTAATAGACACATTTCAGTTCTTTACTATATTGATCATGTACATTTTTAACAAGATGGATGTAAAATACAGACACACGGATGGTATACGGATGATTACATTGAGAAAAGTCACTGATATTTCTGGATGAAAATTGGAATGATTTTGGATACACTCGTCTGAACTCGACCTAAACATAATTTTAAGTCATATATATGAAAACACGTTCAGGAAAGGTGTAGATCACTAATTGTCAAAGGAACACATTGTAAGGAAAAGGGCAAATGCACAAAAGGAGGAAATAAAAGACTTTCCGTAAAGAGTTATCTGCTTAATTTCCTGGGTGCATTTGAAATAATTATATAAATAATATAAAATCAGCTGCTTGATCAATATAAAGTATATTAATATCATACTAAATATCTTCTATCCTTTTTTATCTTAAGGACATTGAATCAAATTTCCGACAACAAAATATCTTCCAGTTTTTGCAAGATAAAAATAAAATGTGAGTGTTAATTATGGAACTTGGAAATCAGACCCTGGTTACAGAATTTATCCTGATCGGATTTTCTCAGAATTTCCAGATTTGTATTTTCCTTTTTATTTTGTTCTTTATCATTTACATATTGACCATGTTCGGGAACGGATTCTTGATCTTCACCGTGATCGTCAGTCCTCAGTTACACACTCCGATGTATTATTTCCTCTGTAACTTGTCTTTCCTTGATCTGATTTATTCCACAAATGCTCTTCCTAGATTCCTCCATGATCTTCTATCAAAGAATCGAAACATTTCTGTCCCTATGTGCTTGACACAAATGCTCATCTGCCTCATCCTAGCAGGAATTGAGTGTATATTATTGGCGGTGATGGCCTATGACCGGTATATCGCTATATGCTTCCCCTTACATTACACCACTATTATAAGTTGGAAGGTCTGCAGGAATATCACTGTCAGTATATGGTTTGGTAACATATTATTTGCATCATTCCCCACCATATTGCGGCCTCTTGTTTTCTGTAAAGATAATCAGATCAATCATTTTTACTGTGAGGCTTTGTTGATTCTCGAGGTGGCGTGTGGTGACCTCTCACTTTATAAGTTATCTATTATTGCTTCTGGAATTTTTATACTTTTAGCACCTCCTGTTTTTATTGTTGGCTCTTATATTTGTATCATCATTTCAATATTAAAGATCCGTTCCTCTCAGGGGAGATCTAAAGCCTTCTCCACCTGCGCTTCCCACCTTACATTGGTGGTCCTGTTTTATGGGAGCAGTATGATCATGTACATGGGGCAGATGAGAAGTTTCTCTCCTTATCTGAAATATATTTCTCTAATTTATATAGTTGTAACACCCCTTCTAAATCCTTTGATCTACAGCTTGAGGAATAATGAAGTGAAAGGAGCCTTTGCCAAAACACTGACCAGATGCTTAATATAACAGGATCTACGGCTACATGAAATGGGCTGAACAAGTTTTCTGTGAATTAAACTTCAAAGGGTTTTCCATGATATTTGAAAAATTTTCCAAGGTCACCACTGATATTACAACAAATAAATAAGCTCCAACTAGCTCATCTTCAATAATCCCAGCCCATAGCAGGACCCCACCTCAACATTGTTGGCATCTGAAGTGGAGGTGTGTGCCCATTACTGATCCAGCCCTGGTCCATTTATCTGCTCCGTCAGAAGGCGCTGTCTTCTCAAAAGTCCATAAAACCTGTGAGCAATCTGTCTTCACATTTTATTGCCCAGTCTTAATGTTTCTTCTTCTGTGTCTTGCTCAGTTGTGTTCAGATTTAACCTCCTCACCTCAGCTGTGTCTCTGAGCACTGAACACCTTGTACTTCTGTGTCTTATTCAATGTTGGTCGAGTTAAGCCTCTTCACCTCGGCCGTGTCTCTGAGCACTGATCACCTTATTCTTCTGTGTCTTCCTTAATGGTGATCAGGTTCAGATTCCTTACCTCAGCCATCTTCCTGAACAATGAACGTCTTGCACTTCTGTGTCGTACTCAGTGGTAGCTATGAGCGGACTCATGGATGCTTAGGTTTATCAGGTTAGGCCGGACTTTGAAAAAAAGTTTGGTTTGGGATCTGAACTCGAACTTAATTAGACTCCGGATGATGTAGTCCATATAAATCAGTGGTGTGGTGTAAAATGGCTGTCAAGTGGTTATACTAATGGCTAAGGGGTTGCACAAGGAAGCAAATTGAGAAACATCTGTTTAAAAGTGAAAGGGTACATCAACCATGAGTGTAAATCACAATGATGTTGTGGTGGAAGAGTGAATAGGCCAGGTGTTGGATGTGTACAATCCAATTTATTAAAAATAACGAATCTATCTGTTGAAGCTGGACTTTTTCAATTAGATTTTACTCCAGCCATGGCAGCACCTTGTCTGAGCTCCAGAAGGTAAGAGACTGATTTACATGGTGAGCTCAATCTCTTTACTTGTTGGAGTTGTACGTCTGGGAGGTTCTATTATTCAAAGCTCTAGTATGCAAACACTGGATCATGCAATCCCAAGAGAAATTAGAAGAATTTCCACTACTGGACAGGCTACTCCACAAGATTTTTTTGTCATCCGCACATCATTTCAACTTCGAAATGTGGCTGATAAACAGCATGTGCTAGAGTGGATGGCAAGTGCTGCATCAAGAGGCCACTCCTCCTATTCCTGCTTCTCAACATCACACACAGTTGATTGCTCAGCAGTGCCACCCTGATCGCTAAAACAACACATGGGCGAGTCTGCAGAGCTGTTTACACATTCTATCCCATGGGCATCAGAAATCTGCTGCAAAGATTCCCAGACTCAAGAGGAGGAAAGCATCTGCACCGATGCCCAAAATCATTGCCAGTTGGATCCTGACCCGGACGAACTAGGGTCTGAACAGAATCCCAAATCTTGTCAACTGATGTTAACCCCCAGGGGTCGAGGTGATGATGATGAGATTCAGATACCTGAGGCGCACGTGTACTATTGTGTGATGTCAAGTCAGGAAGAGGAGGAGTGAGACGTCATAGAGTCTGATATTGAACTTGCAGATCCCACTTGGTGTGAACCCAGAGGCAATAAGCTGTGTAGCTCAACAGATAAGGAGAAAGAGGAGGGGGAGGAGGAAGTTAAGGAGCTTACGTTGGTGATTCCCATACAACACCTAATGATGCAACCATGAAAAGTGCTGCATGTTCAACCACAACTCTGTGTGAGTCTGCAGTTTGCAGGAAGGATGGCTTAACCTGGGTCTTTTTTGAGACCGCAAGGGATGACCCAACTTTCGTTATCTACCAAAGTTTTGAAAAACGACGAACCTGCACATGCGTAACCAACATGCATTACTGTGGGAATCTTACTGCGCTAAAATGTGGACTACCAGGGGTAACCCAACCACCGACTCCAGAACCTCCACTTGTTTACCCTCTATATTCATGGTAAGTGAGAGCTAGAGTTGAGCGATGTTCGAATTGAACGGTTCGCCAATTCTATGTTCGAGTGATTTTGGGCGGTGTTCGAGTCGTTCGACGAACTCGAACGATTTGCTTAAAGTTCGGCAGTTCTAGTTACGTTCGAGAATGGTTCGATCACCAAAAGCATGGCTTTTCACAGTAAGGCTATGTGCGCATGTTGCTATCTGCATGCGTCCTGCTTCCCCAGCACAATCCCTCTCTCTTTCCTACTCACCGATCACGGGCGCAATTCCTCTTTTGAAAATGGCTGCTGCTTCATTATTCAATCAGGTATTCCGTGCTTTTCCCACCCACCGCCGCCCATGATTGGTTGCAGTCAGAAACTACCCCACGATGAGTGACAGCTGTCTCACTGCAACCAATCACAGCCACCTGCGGGCGGGTCTATATCGTGCAGTAAGATAAATAATTAAATTAAAAAAGAAAAAAGGTTCCCCGCATATTTGATACCAGCCAAGAAAAAGCCGCATGGCTGGAGGCTGGTATTGTCAGGATGGGGAGCGCCACGTTATGAGGAGCCCACCACCCTAACAATATCAGCCAGCAGCTGCCCAGAATTGCCACATCCAATAGATGTGACAGTCCTGAGACTCTACCCAGCTCATTCCGAATTGCCCTGGTGCGGTGGCCATTGGGGTAATAATGGGGTTAATCATGACAGGCGTCTCCCCGAGATACCATCCATGATTAATCTGTAAGTGAAAGTAAATAAACACACACAACGAAAAATCCTTTATTTGGAATAAAAGACAAAAAAACATCCTATTTCACCATTTTATTAACCCCTTCACGACCTTGGACGGATCTATCCGTCCAGGATCGTGTCCCGTTAAGCCCCGCCCCCTGCCGCGGGCAGGCGGCGTGGATCGGCACACATATCAGCTGTTTTCAACAGCTGACATGTGTGCCTGCTAGCCGTGGGTGGAATCGCTTCCACCCGCGGCCATTAACCCCTTAAATCTTGCTGCCAAAGTCTGGCAGCAAGATTTAAATGCGCGCGGCCATGTTTGTTACTTACCGCCGCCCCCACCGGAAGTCACGTGTGTTATCACGTGACTATCGGTGGTTGCCATCATAGCACAGGGTCATGTGATGACGCCTGCTGCTACGATGTTTCACTTTCGTTTTCCCTCGGCCGAGAGCAGAGGGAAAACCAAAGTGACTGAATCTGCTGATTACAGCTGTATTGCTGTGATCAGCAGATAGCGATCAGCGATCGGATTGCTGATTGCTATAGCCCCCTAGGGGGACTAGTAAAATAAAAAAAAAAGTAAAAAAAAAAGTTTTAAAAAATAAAAAAAAACAAAAAACCTAAAAGTTCAAATCACCCCACTTTCCCCCCATTGAAAATTAAAGGGTTAAAAAAATAAATAAATATACACATATTTGGTATCACCGCGTTCAGAAATGCCCGATCTATCAAAATATAAAATCAATTAATCTGATTGGTAAACGGCGTAGTGGCAAAAAAATTCCAAACGCCAAAATTACGTTTTTTTGGTCGCCGCAAGTTTTACGCAAAATACAATAACAGGCGATCAAAACGTAGCATCTGCGCAAAATGGTACCATTATAAACGTCAGCTCGAGACGCAAAAAATAAGCGATAACTGAGCCATAGATAAAAAAAAATAAGAACGCTACGTGTTTCGGAAAATGGCGCAAAACGTGCGCCACTTTTATTGGACAAACTTGTGAATTTTTTTTAACTCCTTAGATACAAGTAAACCTATACATGTTTGGTGTCTACAAACTCGCACCGACCTGAGGCATGACATAGATACATCAGTTTGATCATATAGTGAACATGGTGAATAAAACATCCCAAAAACTATTGTGCGATGACACTTTTTTTGCAGTTTTTCCACACTTGGAATTTTTTGCTGTTTTCCAGTACAATATATGGTAAAACCTATGGTTTCATTTAAAAGTACAACTCGTCCCGCAAAAAACAAGCCCTCATATGGCAAGATTGACGGAATAATAAAAAAGTTACGGCTCTCGGAAGAAAAGGAGCAAAAAACAAAAACGCAAAAACAGAAAGTGCCCGGGGGCTGAAGGGGTTAAAATACCCCTCCAGGTCCAACGTAATCCACGAGGTCCTGCAATGCATCCAGCTCTGCTACATGAAGCTGACAAGAGTGGCAGTAGAACAGGAGCGCTCTGTGTCAGATTCACGGAGCAATAAATTGAGCCGCGCTGTCAGCGGAGACTTAACCCAGCTAGTGCCTGCGTGTGCGGTGATGATGGGGGTTGTAGTGCCTGCGTGTGTGTGAGGATGATGAGTGGTGTAGTGCCTGCGTGTGCGGTGATGATGGGGGTTGTAGTGCCTGCATGTGTGCCGTGATGAGTGCGGTACTGCCGGTATTTGCCCGCCCATCCGCCCATCCATCCATCCGCCCATCCACTCATCCATCCGTCCATCCACCCGTTCATCCGCCATCCGCCCATCCATCCGTTCATCCGTCCATCCGCCTATCCATCCGCCCATCCATCCATCCTTGCAGCTGAACAATCTGTTTTTAGAGTCTCTACTGCAGTATAGCGTTCAAGACTATCAATCTTCCATCTTCAATGGATAGAGCTCTCGCCTAAGGAGAGTTAGTTCACGAGTTCGAGTCCCGGCCGTCCCGGTAAACAATTTAATTTATTTTTAATTTTAAATTATAATTATTATTTATTTATAATTATAATTTAATTTAATTATGCACTGAGGGTAGGAGCCGCACATCAGCTGTGAGCCGTGGAACACACCGCTAAAATCGGAGCAGGTAATAGAATGAGGCTGCATTGCTCTCTCCTTTCTCTCTTGTCTCTTCTCTCTCTCCCCCTTTCTCTCTTTCTCTCTCTCTCTCGCTCTCTCTCTCGCTCTTTTTCTCTCTCTCTCTTTCTCTCTGTCTTTTTCTTTCTCACTTTTTCTCTCTTTTTCTCTCTTTTCTCAGCCTCTTTTTCTTTTTCTCTCTCCCTCTCTCTTTCTCCTCTCTCTCCTCTCTCCCCTCTCTCTTCTCTCTCTCCTGTCTCTCTCTCTCCTCTCTCTTCTCTCAGTCTCCTCTCTAGTTTTTCTCTCTCCTCTCTCTTCTCTCTCCTCTCTCTTCTCGCTCTCTCTTCTCTCTCTCTCTTCTCTGTTTTCTCTCTCTCTTCTCTCTCCTCTCTCTTCTCTCTCATCTCTCTCTCTCCTCTCTCTTCTCTCTCCTCTCTCTTCTCTCTTCCTCCCTCTCTCTTCTCTTTTCTCTCTCTCTTTCCTCTCTCTCTTTTCTTTCTCTCTTTTCTCTCTTTTCTCTCTTTTTTCTCTATAGCTCTAGAACTACAAGGCTCAGCATGCTCCATCCAGGACTGTATGCAAGAGTTTTTTGCCCACCAAAAAAATGACGTGGGCTTCGCCATATTTTTGTATGCTAGCCAGATACAGCAGGCAGTTACGGCTGCCCCCATCCCTCAGCTGCCTATTTGTACCTGGCTGGGAACTAAAAATATAGGGAAGCCCTTCTTTTTAATTATTTCATGAATTTCAGGAAATAATTAAAAAAAAAAATGACATGGGCTTCGCCCTTTTTTGTGTCCAGCCAGGCACAACTAGGCAGCTGGGGATTGGAATGCACAGCACAGGTTAGCCCAAGGTTAGCCCAAGCTAGAGAAAAAAATACTTTAGTAGAAATAAATACACAGACACACTTAGAGACTGAATGATTATTATTCCCTCTCACCCCTCCACGATCATAGTCTTCTGTCTTCTTTCTCCTTCAACCCATGCAGCTCTGCTACATCAGACAGCACTGCATGGGAGGAAGAACGCTGCTGCTCCCGTGCAGTCTAATCAGTCAGTGAGTGAGCTGAGGCTGCAGGATTTAAGCGGTGACGTCACCGCTGATATGCGGGTTACTATAGCAACAGTGATCTCTGTTATTCACTGGCTGTGGCAGCCAGTCCTTTCATGTGGGCTGACTCTGTAAAGAGCGCCCACTTGCAGGAACAGGGAAGCCGACCATGTGCCAGAGCATGTTGCCGGTATACGGAGATGCTGGAATGAGCACCGCGTATCGGAGAGATGCACTGATAGGACCTATCATGACGTCTAGCCATGTGACCAGTCTGTAGCCAATGAGATAACACACACGTGACTGGTCACATGCTATTTTGATGTCACGGAAGGTGCTATCATCAGTGCTGGTTACCGGGAGGACGCAGCGGTTATCAGAAGGAAAAGCCGCGGGAGACAGAGTGCAGGACGCATCACGGGGACCTGTAAGTGTAATGGCAATGTTTATTAACTGTATGTGTATATGTATAATGTGTTTTTATGTGTTTGTATTTGCCTGCCATTGTTTTCAATGGGGTTCGAGGGAGTTCATCGAACGTTCTTCGAACGGAGGTTCTGTTCGATGAACCGAACCGAACTCGAATGCTAGGGGGTGGCTCATCTCTAGTGAGAGCCCATTTTATGTTACAGAATTGAACATGCCTGGTGTTTGAAACACTGAGGTCAGATCCAATGTGTTACATTGACCATCTCTCCCTGATGTGCAAAGACATTATGTGGAAATGGGGAGGAACTGATGCCACTATCCTGCTGTCTTGCTTTCTGCGTGTAATGTTTTTAAATATCAAAACTACAAGATGGGAAGATTGAAGAGTTGGGGGAGCAAGAGGCCAATCCTGTCAGTCATCCTACTTTTTATTTTTAAATTTAAATGCCAGGCCACATCTGCTGTGTTGCATGGACCATACTTCCCTGCTTTCCTCCCTGATGTGCAAAGCAACTTTGGGGAAATGGGGATGGACAATTGATGCCACTGTCCTGTTGTCCTGCTGTCTGCCTGCAAAGTTTTTAAAGGTCAAGACTCCAAGAGGGGTCTCTGTTGTGAATGTCATCCGAGGGGGTGATGGTTTGGAGCTCCCTCGGGTTGTCAGGACTGGGGGTTAAGCTGACTGTGCCTCAACAGGTGTGGGAGGTAATTAGGAGTTTGGGAAGCCCAATTGCAGATGAGCCTGGGTTTTATAGAAGAGCAGTGTCTTCTGGCTGGGGCCGGTTATAGATGTTGTTCCTCTGTCTCTGAATTGGCTTGGAGTTGTCCTTCCATTTATCTTGTGCCTGTCCTATTACAGATAAGTTGCAAGTTATTTGCTTTATTGCCTGATCCACACCTAAGGGTGTTTTTTTTTCTTTTTGTTTTACTTAAAGTCTTTTTTCTTGCAGGAGAGGAATTGTCTTTGTGTTTTGATGAGCAGGTCTCTGCAGGTCCCACCGCAAGAAAAGGGAGATTCTCCCTGTTCTATTTGATTTTTTGCTTATTTGTATTTCTTGTGTTTTTTTGGTATTTTGTTTCTCCCATTATTTACAAGAGTACCTGATATAGTGGGGAAATGTCCATATGGTCTCAGTTTTCTTATCAGGAGATTGGTATTTTTCTGCAGGTTTTTGCACTGACCTCAATCAGTTATCTTTCCGGTCCTGTTCCATCTAGGAAGTCGGGCCTCGCCTTTGCTATTCTATATTTCCTATCTCTTTATTGTGTTTTCTTACATCACCGTTGGCTTTGTTGCGGGTTTGCTATCCTTTGGGGACTACTCTGAGGCAAGATATGTTTCCTCATTTCTATATGTGAGGTGTAGTAAGATTCTCCGGCTGTGACGTGGCGTTTTGGTGTGTTTAGGAATGCTTCACGGCTACTTCTAGTGTGGTTTCACAGATAGGGGATTGCGTTCAGCTCAGGTTCCAACTACTCTTGTGTTTTTTCTGCTGATGGGATTTTTGTGATCATCCACAATGACCAGATCATAACAGGTCTCCAAGTTGTGTCTTGTCTGTACTGCCAGGGAAGTAGGAGCAAGAGGCCTAATATTGTCAATCATCTCACTTTATATTTTTAAAAATTTAAATGCCAGACCACATTTTGTGTGTTGCATGGACCATACCTCCCTGATAGTGATGGACGAGCCCCCAGATTTTCATGTTCATGTTTTGTAAAGTTCAAGTTCGGGTTCTGAGATAAAGCAAACTTGCATCACGACAACGACTTGGACTTTACAGTTATGGAATGGAACAAGGGGTCTGTAAAATAAAAAATATAGTTAATAATAAACATTGTCATTATACTTACCGTTCCCGCAATGCATTGTCATGACCATGCTCTGCGGACTCGTTATCCTGCAGAGCCAGTTTCTCACCTTGCTCTGCTAGCCAGCCATCTGCAGAGCTGGCTTACCCCGTGCGATCCCCTCCAGGTTTTCAGCCAGTGACCAAGGAAGAGGGGTCCTTCTAACCTCAATTTGGCTCTTAATCCACTTTATAGCAGAGCCGACCCTGCTGTCGCACTGCCTGTGATATTTTTGGCTTTGGCCAGGTTCCCTGAACCTGTCCCGCTGCCGCTCCCCTCTTCCAGCCCTCCTGACTGCATTCCTCCATCCGTGTGTGCTTTCCCTGACCTCCCTGTGACCCCCTCCATTTCACCTCCTTGTCTCTGCCCATCCCGGTGTATTGCCCAACTCCCTGCTGTATTACCCCCCTTCTCCATTCATTCCCATCTCTGTTCTCCTCCCTACCCTCTGACTGACAACCTCAGTTTACGGACCTCGGCTTGTTTTGACTCTGTCTCGGTTCCCCTTTTGTCCTGATGCTACCTCTCTGTACATCGACCTCAGCCTGTTTCGATTACTCTCCCCTGGGTACTGCTATTCCTAGGGTTTCTGCTAGTATATCCTTCTTGGTTGTGCTTAAGCGACATCTGGTGGTTTAGTTGCTAACTGCACCAGGTGTTTCTTCACATTATCACTGGCCAATAAGATTATTTACCTATTGTGTGTGTGTATGTGTATATATATATATATATATATGTATGTGTATATATATATGAATATATATATATTTATATATATGAATATATATATATACATATATATATGAATATATATATATATATATATATATATATATATATATATATATGAATATATATATATATATATATATATATATTATATATATTTCGACCCCTCTTTGCCACATCCTGGACCTCATGCATTCACTTTGTGAACAAGTGGCTAATTTAACACAGCTGGTGCAAGATCTGATGGTTGAGCACCAGAATCTGGCCTCCTCTCACCAACAGCTTCAGGGACAGCTCTCTTCAGTGTTTGGGGCCTCTCAAAAGCTCCACATCCCAGGCGGCTGACAGTCAGTCCGCTGCCACGGAAGTCGTGATTAATTCCTAAGAGCCCGTTATGCGCCTGGAAAAATTCTCAGGAGAGGAAGATCAGTTTAGAACATTTAAAGAAAGTTGTAAACTATTGTTTACCTTAAGATCCCGATCCTCGTGAAATGAGGCCCAACAGGTGGGAATCATCATGTCTTTGCTCCGGGGGTCCCCAGACTTTGGCTTTTTCTCTACCTTAGGAATAAGCTAAGGTGAATCTGACCGTGTCCAAGTAGCTGAGGATAGGATCAAGGATTTGACACAGGGGAACCATACTGCTGAACTTTATAGCTCAGAGTTCAGACAGTGGTCGGCCGAAATACAGTGGAAAGATGCTGCTCTCTGTTGTCAGTATAAGAAATGCCTGTCAGATACCCTTAAGGATGCTCTGGCCCTCCACCCGCCTCTAGTCTCCTTGGAGAAGACCATGAACCAGGCTATCCGTATGGACCGCAGACTCCGATAAAGATGGGGGACCCAGACCCAGCAGGAGCTTCCATCTGGTCCTCTCAGGCCTATCCTACAACCAGTCTCTGAGCCCATTGAGGTCAGGTCCAGCAGCTCTGGAGAGAGTGAGTGAAAATGGCGCCAAGACCTCAAGCTCTGCTTCTATAGTGGCCGTGCAGGACATTGGCAGAGGGACTGTCCTGCATGCCCCCCTGCTGGAAAACCGTAGGGAAACGCCTAAGTCTTAGTGATAAATGAGGAGGTCCCCCAGACTTTCAGGTACCCTTTATCTCCTCTCATAAGATTCTACTTGATATTGCTCTTTTCGTCACAGTTCGGGTCGAGACCTTTCGGGCTTTCATTGACTGTGGATCCACAATGAACTTTACTTATTCCAAACTGGTTCTACTATTAAGGGGGCTTTACACACTACGATATCGTTAATGTTTTATCATCGGGGTCACGTTGTTAGTGACGCACATCCGGCGTCATTAACGATATCGCAGCGTGTAACACTGACCAGTGACCTTAAGCGACCTCAAAAATGGTGAAAATAGTTCACCATGGAGAGGTCGTTCCAAACTTAAAAATCGGTAAGGGTTGTTTTTCGTTGTGGTTCGTCGCTCCTGTGGCAGCACACATCGCTGTGTGTGACAC
Organism: Anomaloglossus baeobatrachus; assembly: GCF_048569485.1. NCBI lineage: Eukaryota > Metazoa > Chordata > Amphibia > Anura > Aromobatidae > Anomaloglossus > Anomaloglossus baeobatrachus. The sequence goes on along the minus strand of NC_134355.1, from coordinate 692,129,323 downwards.
CGCAGGAGCGAGGAACGTCTCCTTACCTGCCGCCGGCCATAATGCGGAAGGAAGAGGTGGGCGGGATGTTTACATCACGCTCAACTCCGCCCCTTCGCTTTGATTGGCCGGCCGCTTAGTGACGTTGCGGTGACGTCACTGTGATGCCGAACGTCCCTCCCCCTTGAGGGAGGGATTGTTCTCCTGTCACAGCGCCGCCGCCGACCAGGTAAGTACGTGTGATGCTGCCGTAGCGATAATGTTCGCTACGGCAGCGATCACAAACAATCGAATGCGCGACGGGGGCGGGTACTTACACGCTTGATATCGCTGGAAATTGCTAGCAATTTCGCTACCGTGTAAAGCTCCATTTAGAGTTAGGGACAGTAAAGGGGGCTTTACACGGTAGCGATATCGCTAGCAATTTGTAGCGATAGCGAGCGTGTAAGTACCCGCCCCCATCACGCATGCGATTGTTTGTGATCGCTGCCGTAGCGAACATTATCGCTACGGCAGCGTCACACATACTTACCTGGTCGACGGTGTCGCTGTGACTGCCGAACAATCCCTCCTTCAAGGGGGAGGGACGTTCGGCATCACAGCGACGTCACCGCAACGTCACTAAGCGGCCAGCCAATCAAAGCGGAGGGGCGGAGATGAGCAGGACGTAACATCCCGCCCACCTCCTTCCCTCCACATTGTGGCCAGCGGCAGGTAAGGAGACGTTCCTCGCTCCTGCGGTGTCACACATAGCGATGTCAACTGGGTGCAGCCCTGTGATCTCAGGGCACTCCAACAGTTCATGGGGTTCGCTAAGTATTATAGAAAATTCATCAGGGGTTCTCTCAAATCGTTAAGCCTCTAATAGATCTCACTTATAAGGGTGCGGATCTTAAGGTTTGGTCGCCCGATGCTGTGGAAGCCTTTAGTCAATTGAAAAGGCGATTTATCTCTGCCCCTGTTTTTGTTCAACCTGATCTCACAAGGCTGTTTATTGTGGAGGTGGATTCCTCTGAGGTGGGGGCGGTTCTGTCTCAAGGCCACAAAACATTGACTAATTTGCGACCCTGCGCCGTTTTCTTCAGGACGTTTTCCTTGTCTGAGAGTAACTATGATGTTGATAACTAGGAATTGCTCGTGGTTAAGTTGGCTTTTGAAGAATTGACACATTTTTTGGAGGAGGCTTTACATCTAATCACTGTCATCACCGATCACAAAAATTTGGCCTATATCAAGACTGCCAAACGGTTGACTCCTCGGCAAGCCATGTAGTCATTGTTTATCTCTCAATTTTGTTTTTCCATAACTTTTCGACCCGGATCCAAGAATGTGAAGGCAGATGCTCTGTGCCGGAGTCTGGATTCCATGTCTTCCCTGAGCCCCCCTCCTCCATTCTTCCCCATGGGTTTTTTTCTGCCATGCTGTCTTCTGAAGTGGAGGCGGAAATCTGTGTAGCTCAAGCTTCTTCTCCGTCCTTTATCCCTGTTCCTAAACTGTTTGTCCCAGGGCATCTTCGGGTGCATGTTTGTCAGGAATTCCATGATTCAGTGTTTAGTGGTCACCCTGGTGTCTCAGCCACTTGAAGTGCTATCGCCCGGCTCTTCTGGTGGCCTTCCATGAGTTCCTATGTTTCTGATTTTGTGGCTGCCTGTATGACGTGTAAAAGCTCTAAAGTTAGTTGGAAACGTCCAGCCGGGGAGTTGATTCCTTTGCCAATTCCTGAGAGGCCATGGACTCATTTGTCCATAGACTTCATTACGGACTTGCCTGTTTCTGATGGTATGACAGTGAATTGGGTGGTTATTGACCGTTTCAGCAAGCAGGCACACTTTGTTCCTCTGCCTAGGTTACCAAATGCTTAGACACTTGCTGTTACGAGGGGGACCCGGGGAAGCGTGCCAAGATGGGAAATGGACAGCTTCCGCCGGTCAAGGTCTACTGTGCGGTGTAAGGGACCGCCGCTATGGTGGGTGAAGAGTGAGCGGGTTGCTGCTAGCGATCATCTGGAATGTCACAGACAATCTACGTACAACGATCTGCCCTAACCCGTGAGGGTTGTATGGCACGGATCTCACAGCTCGGTGTACCTGTTGCACGGGGAAGCACAGAGGTGCCCACGCACGTGTGCCAGTGGAAGTCACGAGAATATGGCACGAGGGTAGCACAGAGGTGCCCACGCACGTGTGCTTTCAATAACCAGGTGAGTCCGGTGGAGGCTTGAGGAGCTCACCTGGGACAGGAACACAGCCTGTTGAAGGGGATACTGCCGGAGCAGCAAGGCAGGAACACGGCCTGCAAACGAGGTACTGCCTAAGCAGCAAGGGCCAAGCCCACAGAAGACAGTAATGCCTGAGCAGTGGCGTGGCAGCACGCTGCCAGACATCCAAACATAGAAGGACGGTCGCGCACCGCCATGATGGCAGGAGGAGCTTTTAAGGAGGTGTCGTTCCACCCAAGGGCGGGCGCGAGGCGGAGATGACGGACTTGACCCAATCAGGGTCCACGACGTCCCAGCCTGGCCAGTCAGGATTCACCACGTCACTTGCCTTGTCATCAAGCCGTGTGACGTCAGTGGGCGAATCAGAACCCACCACGCATAGCACATGCTCACCCTCCTGCCTCTGGGAAATAGAGGCGGGATCCTCGGTCTCACAATGTGCAGAGATAACGGGAGTCTCACTGCTTCCCTGAGCAGTAAACCTCTGCACATTGCGCAACCTCGCAGACCTTCGGGGCCGCTGAGCAGGAGGGCCTGCGGCAGGCCAGGAATGGGAGACCACTTCACTCCTTGTAACAGGAGAACCACTAGGTGTCGCCCTTCTGCTGCCTCTCTGAGAAGGTATCTCCTGCACACTGCGCAGTCTGGCAGACCTTCGGCGCTGCTGAGCAGGAGCGCTCGTGGCAGGCAAGGAATGGGAGACTGCCTCAGTCCTTGCCTCAGGAGAGCCACGAGATGTAACATTACCCCCCCGTCTAGGCCCCCCCCCCTTGTCTGTGCTCGAATGCCGCTATCAACCCCAGGGAGCGGATATGATCCTCCAACTCCCAGGATCTATGCTCCGGACCACGACCGGCCCACTCCACGAGGTAGTACCTCTTGCCCTGTATGACTTTTGTCTCCACAAGTTTTGCCACCTCAGGGTCGTCGGACGGGGAGTCGGTTTGAGCCGGCAGGGACCCCGAGTATGTATTAAGTCGTACGGGTTTCAGGAGGGACACGTGAAAGGTGTTTGCTATAGCCCAGCGTGGAGGGAGCTGGAGTCGGTATGCCACCGGGTTTACCTGCTGTAGTACTTTAAACGGACCCAGATACCTAGGGGCGAATTTGGCTGCCTGTACCCGTAGGTTAACATTCTTAGAGGACAGCCATACTAGGTCACCAGGGGCGAAGGATGGTGCAGGGCGACGGCGAACATCAGCCATTGTCACCATCCGGTCTTTAGCCCTCTTAAGAGCCTCTTGGGTGTCATCCCAGATCTCCCGGGCCTTGGTCGCCCAATCCTCCACTCTAGTATCGGGTGACGTAATGGGCATCGGAACCGGGATTCTGGGATGTTGTCCGTTATTGAGTAGGAACGGAGTCTGGCCAGAGGATTCATGGACCGAATTGTTAATGGCAAATTCGGCCCAAGGAAGGAGGTTAGCCCAGTTGTCGTGGTGCGCGGAGATAAAATGGCGGAGGTAAGTTACCAAGGTCTGATTAGTCCTCTCCACTAGTCCATTGGTCTCAGGATGGTATGCGGAGGAGATGTTCAGCTCTATCTGCAGGAGCTTACAGAGCTCTCTCCAGAAGCGAGACGCGAACTGGGGACCTCGGTCGCTCACCACCTTGTCAGGCATGCCATGCAACCTAAATACATGCCGAATGAACAAGGTGGCGAGAGCACGTGACGTCGGGAGTCGTGGGAGAGGCACCAAGTGGACCATTTTAGAGAAGTGGTCCGTGATGACCCATACGACCCTGTGCCCTGCTGACTTGGGCAGATCTCCCAGGAAGTCCATCCCTACCACTTCCCAGGGACGATCCGGCACTGGCAGTGGGTGAAGAAGACCTGCCGGTCTCTGACGGGACGGCTTATTCCGAGCACACGACATACAGGCTCCCACATATTCCTGTATGTCCTGGGGTAGTCTCGGCCACCAATAATGCCTGGTCACCAGGTCTCTGGTCCTTTTGACCCCGAAGTGACCCCCGACCTTGGAGGCATGGGCCCACGATAGCACCTCGTTCCATAGTTCAGGGGGAACGAGGGTTTTGCCAGGTGGCACCTGGTCCAAAGAAGTGGGAGTGACCATCCTCAAGCTGTCCGGGGGTAGTATAAGACGAGGCTCCTCCTCGTCCTCCTCCAACACAACCATACAACGTGACAAGGCATCGACCCGTACATTCTTCTCACCGGCCAGGTGGCGGATAATAAAGCGGAACCGGGAGAAGAATAAAGACCAACGGGCCTGCCTTGGGTTCAGGTGTTGTGCTGTCTGGAGGTATGTGAGGTTTTTGTGGTCAGAAAATACCTCAAATGGATGCTTCGCACCCTCCAGGAGATGCCGCCATTCCTGGAATGCTAGTTTCATCGCCAGTAACTCCCTATCCCCTATCGAGTAGTTCCTCTCGGCCGGAGAAAAGGTCTTGGAGAAAAAGAAACAAGGATGCTTCCTTCCTCGTTCGTTTTTCTGGTACAGGACTGCACCTGCACCGACCGAAGAGGCGTCTACCTCCAATAGGAAGGGTTTGGAGATGTCTGGACGATGAAGGATGGGAGCTCTGGAGAAGTGAGTTTTGAGAGTGTGAAATGCCTCTACCGTTTCTCGTGTCCATGCTTTGGGATTAGCACCCTTGCGGGTAAGGGCAATGATGGGTGCTGCCACCGTCGAGAAGTTGGGAATGAACTGGCGATAATAATTGATAAACCCCAAGAATCGCTGGATCGCCTTCAGCGAGCGGGGCTCAGGCCAGTTCATCACTGTCTCCAACTTCCCCGGATCCATTGCTAACCCCTGACTGGACACGATGTACCCCAGGAACGGCAAGGATTCCCGTTCAAAAATGCACTTTTCCAGCTTAGCATATAGCGAATGGGTGCGGAGCCTCTTAAGTACTCGGATGACATCCCTCCGATGGGTGGTAAGATCGGGGGAGAAGATAAGAATGTCATCCAGGTATGCAACCACGGAAAGATACAAATCCCGGAAAATGTCATTCACAAAGTCTTGAAATACGGCGGGGGCATTGCAGAGTCCGAAGGGTATTACTAGATACTCGTAGTGACCGTCCCTGGTGTTAAAGGCGGTCTTCCACTCATCGCCCTTTCGGACTCGCACTAGATTATATGCCCCGCGTAGATCCAGCTTTGTGAAGACCTTTGCCCCGCGGAATCGATCAAATAGCTCAGTAATGAGGGGCAAAGGGTATTTGTTCTTGATCGTGATTGCATTTAATCCCCTGTAATCGATAAAGGGGCGCAGATCCCCTTCCTTCTTCTGCACAAAAAAGAACCCTGCACCAGCCGGTGAAATAGACTTACGAATGAACCCTTTTGCCAGGCTGTCCTGAATAGATTTGGACATAGCCTCCGTCTCTGGAGCAGAGAGTGGATACACTCTGCCCCTAGGGGGCTTGGAGCCTGGCTTCAGGTCTATTCGGCAATCATATGGCCGGTGGGGAGGAAGAGTATCTGCGGCCCTTTTGGAAAAGACATCCCTGTAGGCCTCATAAGGTGTCGGTAAACCCGGCCCCCCTGTATTCTCTGAGGACCCAACCGACCTAATGGTAGCGGGTAGTCACGAGGTGCTCTCTACAGGATCCTGCCCAGGATGAGATCTCCCCTGTTGCCCAGTTGAGTATAGGAGCATGCTGTCTCAACCAGGGAAGGCCCAGTAGGATCTCATCCGTCCCCCCTGGAAGCACCAGGAAGGACACCTGCTCATGGTGTCCCGGTGGTACATCCATCCTGAGAGGGATAGTGATCTGGGTGATAGGATCGAGTAGTATGGACCCGTCGACTACCCGGACCCTGAGTGGCTTGGGCAACAGAACCAGGGGAACTGAGTATCGGGTTGCCAGGGAGGTCGAGATGAAATTGCCTTCAGCGCCTGAGTCCAAGCAAGCCAGGGCAGAGAAGAGAGTAGTGCCGAACTGCAACTGGGCGCTGATAGTCAACCTAGAGGGAGAGGTAGCGTCTAGAGTCCCCCCTCTGATAGAAACTAGACACTGTCTTTTTCCCGACGGTTTGGGACATCGGGTAGCTATGTGTCCCCTCTGCCCACAGGAAAAGCAGATGACACAAGACCGAGAACCTGGGGCAGAGGAGACCACCTTGGACACCTCCATTGACTCCACGGAGTCGCCTACAGGGCTGGCTGGGAGACCTGTCTGATGGAAGACGGGAGCCAGACGCTTTTTAGGCCGAGAAGACGTGGGTGCTGAAGAGGCCTCGAGCCTTCGCTCCGCCTGGCGGATGTCTATGCGAGAGGCAACCTGAATCAAGGACTCTAAAGTGGCAGGCACCTCACGTGTGGCCAGTGCGTCTTTGACAAACCCTGCCAGGCCCTCCCAAAACACAAGGACAAGGACCTTATCCGGCCAGTCCAGCTCTGCGGAAAGTGTCCTAAAGTGTACAGCAAAGTCCCCGACTGAAGCGGACCCTTGCCGAAGTCGTGGGTGACTTGAGGCCCGAGGAACACCATTCTCATGGCCCCAAGATAAGCTGGTAAGTTATTCACCACACGATCTCCGCGCTCCCACAACGGCGTGGACCACTTCAGCGCTCTCCCTGTGAGCAGGGACTGGACGAAGGCTACATTCGCCTTTTCGGTAGCGTAAAGAGTCGCGGACAGCTCTAAGTAGGTGGTAACCTGGTTTATAAAACCACGGCACTCAGAGCTGTTGCCGCTAAAGCGCTCTGGAAGCGCAAGGCGAGGAGACCTTCCGCCCAATAGTACAGCCTGGGTAGCCGCCTGGGTGGCGACTGTCGTCAGAGTAGTCTTATCGGAGGAAGACTGCTCCACTGCTGCCAATCGTGACTCCAACTGCTGCACATAACGCAGCAACTGCTGCTGCTCTTCAGCCATAGCCAGACCTTAGGCGCGACCGTAATGTTACGAGGGGGACCCGGGGAAGCGTGCCAAGATGGGAAATGGACAGCTTCCGCTGGTCAAGGTCCACTGTGCGGTGTAAGGGACCGCCGCTATGGTGGGTGAAGAGTGAGCGGGTTGCTGCTAGCGATCATCTGGAATGTCACAGACGATCTATGTACACCGATCTGCCCTAACCCGTGAGGGTTGTATGGCACGGATCTCACAGCTCGGTGTACCTGTTGCACGGGGAAGCACAGAGGTCCCCACGTACGTGTGCCAGTGGAAGTCACGAGAATATGGCACGAGGGTAGCACAGAGGTGCCCACGCACGTGTGCTTTCAATAACCAGGTGAGTCCGGTGGAGGCTTGAGGAGCTCACCTGTGACAGGAACACGGCCTGTTGAAGGGGATACTGCCGGAGCAGCAAGGCAGGAACACGGCCTGCAAATGAGGTACTGCCTAAGCAGCAAGGGCCAAGCCCACAGAAGACAGTAATGCCTGAGCAGTGGCGTGGCAGCACGCTGCCAGACATCCAAACACAGAAGGACGGTCGCGCGCCGCCATGATGGCAGGAGGAGCTTTTAAGGAGGTGTCGTTCCACCCAAGGGCGGGCGCGAGGCGGAGATGACGGACTTGACCCAATCAGGGTCCACGACGTCCCAGCCTGGCCAGTCAGGATTCACCACGTCACCTGCCTTGTCATCAAGCCGTGTGACGTCAGTGGGCGAATCAGAACCCACCACGCATAGCACATGCTCACCCTCCTGCCTCTGGGAAATAGAGGCGGGATCCTCGGTCTCACAATGTGCAGAGATAACGGGAGTCTCACTGCTTCCGTGAGCAGTAAACCTCTGCACATTGCGCAACCTCGCAGACCTTCGGGGCCGCTGAGCAGGAGGGCCTGCGGCAGGCCAGGAATGGGAGACCACTTTACTCCTTGTAACAGGAGAACCACTAGGTGTTGCCCTTCTGCTGCCTCTCTGAGAAGGTATCTCCTGCACACTGTGCAGTCTGGCAGACCTTTGGCGCTGCTGAGCAGGAGCGCTTGTGGCAGGCAAGGAATGGGAGACTGCCTCAGTCCTTGCCTCAGGAGAGCCACGAGATGTAACACTTGCTAAGTTGTTTATTACTCATGTGGTCCATTTGCATAGTGTTCCTCTTAATATTGTATCTGACAGGGGGGTGCAATTTGTCTCTAAGTTTTGGAAGGCCTTCTGTAGGAGATTAAGGATTACCTTGTCCTTTTCTTCTGCATATCATCCGAGACCAATGGCCAGATGGAGAGGACAAACCAATCTCTTGAGCAGATACTGCGGTGTTTTGGTATGACATAACAGGGGGAGTGGTGTTCGTTCCTGTCTCTCAAGGAATTTGCTTTCAATAGATTGGTCAGTCAGTCCACTGGGGTTTCCCAATTTTTTTGTAATTATGGTTTTCAGCCCCATTTTGAGGCATTTTCTAGGATTGACTCTTGGTGTCCTGTTGGTGCTGACTCGGTCGTGCAGACTCTGGGGGAAATTAGAGGGACGTGTGACGGAATATTGGAGTTGCCCGTCTCTGTTGAAGCACTTCCAGCATCTGGATTTTCTGTAAGGAGTCCAGGTAATCTCCCAGGGGAACCTGTTCCACAGTGGATGGGGCTCTCGCTGCTTCCACGAGATCAGGTAGAGAGTCCTCATCCTCTTGACCATCTTCTGAAGCCAACCGACAGTTTGCTATCATTGGAATGTTCCGGTCATGGTACTCCTTAATCATATTCACATGGACAGTCTTTTGCCTTAGCCCCTGATCATCTAAAGCAAGAAGGTAATTGGTATCATTCAGTTTTCTGAGAACCCGGAAGGGACCCTCCCATGTGGTCTGCAGTTTATTCTGCCGATGGGGAACAATCATTAAGACTTGTTGTCCTTCTACAAACTCCCGATAGCGTGCTTTACGGTCATACCATGTCTTCTGTCTGGTTTGAGCCAAACGCAAATGAGTCTGGGCAAAACTAGCAAGTTGGGCCAGGGTTTCTCGCAGCTTTAGGACATAAGGGACAACAGCGGTTCCTGTATCTTCAACTTGCCCCTCCCAGTATTCCTTGAGCAGGGTTAAGGGTCCTCGGACCTTTCTTCCATAGAGTAGTTCAAAGAGGGAGAACCCAGTGGACTCCTGGGGAACTTCCCGATAGGCAAACAAGAGATGGGGTAGGTACTTCTCCCAGTCTGAATCTCGGTCTGTGAAGGCCCTCAGCATATTCTTCAGAGTGCCGTTGAATCGTTCACAAAGTCCATTTGTTTGGGGATGATACGGAGTCGTTCGGATCGCTCGTACTCCACAGGTGCGCCACAGACACTGGACCAACTCTGACCTAAACTGGGAGCCTTGGTCCGACAAGATCTCACTGGGGAATCCTACTCTGGTAAAAATAATAACCAAGGCCTCGGCCACCTTGGCTGCAGAGATACTTGACAAGGCCACGGCTTCTAGATATCGGGTGGCATAGTCCACAACAGTGAGAATGTACTGCTTTCCAGATTTACTTGTTTTAGCCGGAGGTCCAATGATATCAACAGCTACTCTTTGAAAGGGTTCTTCTATTATAGGGAGCGGTTGCAGGGGTGCCTTTGGGTGATCTCCGGGTTGCCCTCTACGCTGACATATGTCACAAGTTCGGCAGAAATGCGCCACTGCTTGGGAAATCCCCGGCCAATAAAAAGTTTGAGTCAATCGTCTCTCGGTACGGGTTTTGCCTTGATGGCCAGCCGTAGGAATGTCATGAGCCAGGTGTAATAGGGGAATTCTGTACTTCTGAGGAACAATGAGCTGTTTGCTATAAGTCCAGGGCTTATCTAGGGAGTCGGCATTGGCAACCCGATACAGAAGTCCATTTTCTCTGATAATTCTTTCTCCGTTCTCCCCTAGCTGCCCTATTTCCACTCGGGCTCTAAAACTAGCAAGGGTGGGGTCAGTCTCTACTTCTTGTCTAAACTGAACTTTATCCCAAGTAACATTCATATTATCCCCACAAGAAGAATCACTCACCGGCTGTAATGGCAGTTCTGGTGGCCTCATTTCCATGGTTGGGTTGTACACGTCCACATGGGCTGCTCTCTTTGCTTGACTTCTGGTTACCGCACCGACAAAGTGGCAATGAAGATTCCCCACATCATTTCCTAGAAGAACGTCTGCAGGGAGGCCGCTCATCACACCGACCACACATTGTTTTGCCCCAAAGCCATAATCCAGGGTCACACTCGCTCTTGGAATATATCTCTGGGTACCTCCTGCCAGTTCAATGGCAATTCCTGGTCCCTTTTGAATTGCTTGTGGTTGAATTACTCGGGGATCGGCTATGGTGAGGAAAGCCCCAGTGTCACGGAAGCCAACAACTTTTTGGCCATCCAGCACGACTTCCTGTAGATGTTTGTCCTGAAGATCAGAAGAACAGGTGGCTGGAGCTCGCACCCCATAGACTCCGGGTAGGGGAGCCAGGATATCTGAGTAACTTGGCAAGTCATCAGGCACAGAATCCAGCTCTTCTCCTGGTGAAGGTGTCTGTAGATAATGAACAGGCAAAGGCGGTCTGTAGCTGTTCTGTCTCCGAACACCTGGACATTGGAATTGCATGTGCCCAGGCTGCCCACACCCATAACATCTGCGCTCTGGGATTCTTCCTCCACGTCGTATTCCCAAAGGTGGAGCATGAGTAATGCGAGGCACAGTCACACGAAGGTCCCCATGAGTTGACGGTCTAGGGTGATGGTTAACATTGGGGCCAGAAGAACCAGGGGCCGCCAGCGTTGGGTGGTTGGTGGTTTTTTTCTCACTGGGTAGTAGTTTTTTCCACTGAGGCTTGATGGTGAGAGCCTCATCAGCTAGAGCTGCAGCTTCCTCCACAGTGGCTGGTCTCCTTTCATGCACCCATTCCCGGATCTCAGCGGGGCACTTGAAGTAAAACTGCTCTTTTAGGAGGACCTGGAGGACGGTCTCCAAGGTTAAGGCCTCCTCTGCCTCCAGCCAACGATGCCACAGATGTTTGAGTTTGTGGGCATACATCTTGAAGGACACTTCCTCATCACATGCTAAAGTACGGAACTGAGTCCTGTAAGTGTCTGGCGTTACAGCATAATGTTCTAGAATAGTCTGTTTAATATCCGCATACTCACAGTTCCACCGAGGGTCCATAGCTCTATAGGCTGCAGCAGCTCCACCCTCTAAGAGCCCAACCAGATGCCGGACGCGCTCCCTTTCTGGGACTTGCATTAATCGACACTGATGCTCAAAGTCCTGGAAGAAGCCCTCAATGTCACCAGCAGCCTCATTAAACTGCTTGAAGTCTTTGCGGGACACCCTGGGAAGTTCCCTCATGTTGGGTGCTGGGGTTACAGTCTGTCTGGAACCTCTCGCGGCTTCCACAGCAAGCTGCTTATCCAGCAGTGCCATCTCCTCCATCCTGCGCTCCTTCTCTTTAGCTCTACGCATGACCTCCATCTTATATTCTATGGTGGTCTCCTCTCCCAGCAAGGCCATCTCCTCCTCGTACCACACAACCCATTGACTTTTTTGGGTATTTACCTCCAGCTCCCGTCTTTGCTCCCCTTGCTGTGGAAATTGTTCCTCGGTGCCATCTTGCATTCAAGCATTTTCCAATGCCTCAATTAGTTGCTCCTTAGAGAGTCCTTTGTAGCCGACACCTAATTCACGGGCCTTTGTTTGTAGGCTCACCACAGTCCAGTTCCTGTATCCTGAGGTTCTGGTTTCACACGTTGGTTGTCCTCCATTTCTTCTGCTCTGATCCCGCTGCTGCCACCAGTTTGTGACGGGGTGTACATCAGAGCAAAGAGAGACAACAGGCCGAGGATGATCCAACAGGTTTACCAACAGGAATACAGGAACAGCACACGACAAGTCCAAATAAAACAGATTCGGGGGCACCTCCCGATAATCCAAAGTGCCAGATCACGACGAAATAGTCCTCTTCAGAGTCCCAGAAATCCCACACAATCCACTGGACGGCGAGATCTGTCCACAGAATCAGATCTCGCTCCCTTCCTCTTCAAAACTCAGCTCCCAACTGCATTTAGAAACAGGATTGAATTGTCTGAGCTCATGGGCCCGCCCCTCAAGGGTAGGGGTCTATGCAATGGTTGGGCCCACTAGAAGATTCTAGAAGGTTGGCTCCGAGATGTCTACAGGTTTGTGTAGTTGGCGTTATTCACTGCTTACGAAACAATGAGAAGTTCCCCTGGCTGTATGGACAAGAGATAATTGCATTATGGGCCCAGAGACACAGGAGATGGGGGTAAGGTATATTACAGCAAATACAGTGAGAAGGTAAAATACATCATGACACATATCTCTCAGAATTATGAACATAAAATTTCAAATTTTGAAAATTTGCGAAATTGTCAAAATTTGCCAAATTTCCACAAATAAACGCAAAACATATCGTCTTAAATTTATGACTGACATGAAGTAGAATATGTCACAAAAAAACAATATCAGAATCGCCTGGATCCGTTGAAGCGTTCCAGAGTTATAACCTCATAAAGTGACATTGGTCAAATTTGCAAAAAATGACCTGGTCTTTAAGGTGAAAACAAGCTGGGGTTGAAGGGGTTAAAATGGAAGTGCCAGACCACATCCTGTGTGTTGCATGGACAATACTGCCATGCTGTGCAAACACACTATGAGGCAATTTGTGAAGGGACCCCATTGATGTCACTGTTTTGCTGTCAGTGTGAAAGGTATTTATATCTCAAGACTCCAAGATGGGTCTCCAAGTTCTATCTTGTCTGTAGTGCCAAGGTTTTGAGAACGGTAGGCCTACGCCTGTCACTCAAGCGTCTCTTTCTTCTTAAAATGAAAATGCCAGGCCACATTCTGTTGCTGCATGGACCATAGTTCTCTGCTATGCAAATACACTACGGTAAATGAGTGGACAATTGATGGCACTATCCTGCTGTCTGCCTGAAAGGTATTTAAATCTTTTGGCTCCAAGATGGGTCTCCAAGTTCTGTTTTGTCTGTAGTGCCAGGGTTCTGAGAGCAACACGTCTATGCCTGTCATTTTGCATCTCTTCACTTTTAAAAGGAAAATGCCAGACCACATCCTGTGTGTTGTATAAAGTATAGTTCCCTGCTGTGCAAAAACAATATAAAAAAATGGGGGGGTTAAATTCATGCCATTTTCCTACTGTCTGGCTGAAAGGTTTTAAAATTTCAAGATAGGTCTCCAAGTTGTGTCTGTAGTGCCAGGGTTCTTGGAGTTAAAGGCCTATGCCTTTAATGCATGCATCTCTTTATTAGAGATGAGCAAGCCTCTAGAGGCTCGAGTTCGACTCGGTGCGTCTAACGGAGGCTGCGTTCGAGTTCGGTTCGACGAGCCGTTCGACGAACCTCTCGAACCCGTTAGGAAAAAATGGGAGGCAAACACAAACACATAAAAACACATTATAAATGTACACATACAGTTAATAAACATTGCCATAACACTTACCTGTCCCCACGATGCGTCCTGCACTCTGTCTCCTGCCGCTTTTCCTTCCGATAATCGCTGCGTCCTCCCGGTAACCAGCACTGATGATAGGACCTTCCAAGACGTTAAAAAAAACATGTGACCAGTCACGTGTCTATTATCTCATTGGCTACAGACTGGTCACATGGCTTTGACGTCATGCTAGGTCCTATCATTGCATCTCTCCTGTACGCGGTGATCATTTGTGTATCTCCGTGTACCGGCGAGATGCTCTGGCACACGGTCGACTCCCCGGTCTGCTTCCCCGTTCTGTTATTCCCCGGCTGCCACAGCCGGTCAATAACGTTGATCACCTATGCTATGGTAACCCGTCTGTTAGCAGTGACGTCACCGCTAACAGCCAGCAGCTTCTGGTCACTCACGGAGTTAAAAGACTACATGGGGGACCAGCGTCTTCCTCCCATGCAGTGCTGCTGATGTAGCAGAGCTGCATGGGTTGAAGGAGAAAGAAGACAGAAGAAGACAGAAGACCATGGATCGTGGAGGGCTGACAGGGACTAATAAACATGGAGTCTCTAAGTTTGTCTGTGTATTTTTTTCTATTAAAGTATTTTTTCTCTGTGTGGTGTCTTTTTTTAACCCTTTATTGGAGATTCTTAATGGCTGGGTCAAACTTGCCTGACATTAAGAATCTCTGACATAATACTAGCTAGTAAAACAAAGCTAGTATTAACTCATTATTACCCAGCGAGCCACCGGCATCAGGGCAGCTGGGAGAGTTGGATTCAGCGCCAAAAAATGAAATTCGTGAAATAATTAAAAAAAACGGGCTTCCCTATATTTTTGGTTCCCAGCTGGGTACAAATAGGCAGCTGGGGGTTGGGGGCAGCTCGTAGGTGCCTGCTGTACCTGGCTAGCATACAAAAATATGGCGAAGCCCACGTCATTTTTTTGGTGGGCAAAAACTCCTGCATACAGCCCTGGATGGAGTATGCTGAGCCTTGTAGTTCTGCAGCTGTTGTCTGCTCTCATGCATACACTAGTGAATGTAGCATGCTGAGCCTTGTCGCTCTGCAGCTGCTGTTTGCTCTCCTACATACAGACAGACAGCAGCTGCAGATCTCACCATACTCCATACAGGACTGTATGCAGGAGTTTTTTGCCCCCCAAAAAATTATGTGGGCTTCGCCATGTTTTTGTATGTTAGCCATTTACTGCAGGCAGCTATGGGCTTTCCCCAACCCCCAGCTGCCTATTTGTACCCGGCTTGCAACCAAAAATATAGGGAAGCCCTTTTTTATTAATTATTTCATGAATTTCATAAAATAATTTAAAATAAAATGACGTGGGCTTTGCCCAATTTTTGTGTCCAGCCAGGTACAACTAGGAAGCTGGGGATTGGAATCTGCAGCTCAGGGTGCCCAAGCTTTCTGGGCACCCATGCTGAAAATTGCAGTCCGCAGCCGCCCCAGAAAATGGTGCTTTCATGGAAGCGCCATCTTCTGGCGCTGAATCCAACTCTTCCTGCTGCCCTGAAGCCAGGTGGCTCGCTGGGTAATAATGGGGTTAGGGCTAGCTGTATATTATCAACTGGCCCTAAGCCCGAAATTCATGGTGTCACGCCAATATTAAACATGGCCACCATGAATTTCTAGTACCGATAAAAAGAACCACAACACACAGAAAAATATTTTTATTATAAATAAAAGACAACACAATTAGTGACTCCATCTTTATTTAAATAAAGAACCCCCCTCCGCAGTAATCCTGGGTCAAGGGTCCCACGCTGTCCGATCCGGATCCAATATCATCTCATCGGTTTGCTAGAAGGGAAAGCGATCAGATGATGTGTCAGGTTCAAGGGCCTGAATCACATGACACAGCAGCTGATTGTATAAATGGCTTTTATACAATCAGCTGATGCATCAGTGCAAAAAACCCCAAAACAAACTACACACTTCAGTGCAGACTCCTGTCCGACAGCATCAGCTGATAGTTTAGCCGGCCGGGCGGTAAAAAGCCGGCCACACCGCTCGACTTATAGTGTCAGCTGATTCCATCAGGTGACCGCATCAGCTGATCATCACCAGCTCTGAGAAAGAGAGGGAGAAAGAGAGAAAGAAGAGAGAGAAAGAGAGAAAGAAGAGAGAGAGAGAAAGAGAGAAAAAAGAGGGAGAGAAAGAAGAGAGCGAAAGAGAGAAAGAAGAGAGAGAAGAGAAAGAGGTGAAAGAAGAGAAAGAAAGGAGAGAAAGAAAGGGGAGAGAGAAAGGAGGGAGAGAGAGAAAGGAGAGAGAAAAAGAAAGGAGAGAGAGAAAGGAGAGAGAGAGAAAGGAGAGAGAGCGAGAGAGCGAGAGCTCACAGCTGATGTCTGGTTTCTCCCCTCAGTGTATAATTAAATTATGAATATAAATATATTATAAATATATTATAACTGTAATTTAAAATTTAAAAAAAATAAATAAAAATCTTTACCGGGACTAGAACTCACGACCTAATGCTTCATAGGTGAGCACTCTATCCACTCAGCTTCTGCCTCTTATGATAAAGATAGGCAGATTTGGTGATCTTGAAGTTTGGATTGCTGAAGTCTCAGCTGACGACTCGATTCACTTGATTGCTATGTGGAGCTGATAGAGCACTCATTTTCTGTAGCAGAGCTGACGGTGTCATGTGCATTACATCGGACCTGGAGGTGTATTGGAGGATTTTAATAAAATGATGAAACAGGGTGTTTTTTTGTCTTTTATTCCAAATAAAGAATTTTTCGCGGTTTGTGTTTATTTATTTTCACTTTATGAATAGATAATAATTATAATTTAAAAATAAAAAAAAAATTCTTTACAGGACTTGAGCTCATGACCTCATGCTTCATAGGCAAGCACTCTATCCACTAGTATACTGCTTCTAAAGAAAAAGACAAGCAGATTTGGTAATCTTGACTTCTGCATTGCTGAAGTCTCTGCCTACCACGCGATTCACTTTATTGCTACGTGGAGCTGATAACTAAGAGCACTCATGTTCTGTAGCAGAGCTGACAGTGTCCTGTGGATTACGTCGGACCTGTAGGGGTATTTCTGGGTTAATAAAGGGGTGAAAGAGGGTGTTTTTTTGTCTTTTATTCCGAATAAAGGATTTTTCGGTGTGTGTGTTTATTTACTTTCACTTTAAGTTTAATCACGGATGGTATCTCGGGGAGACGCCTGGCATGATTAAACTCATTATTACCCCGATTGCCACCGCACCAGGGCAATTCGGGATGAGCTGGGTAGAGTCCCGGGACTGTCACACCTAATGGATGCGGCTATTCCGGGTGGCTGCTGGGTGATAGTGTTAGGGTGGGTGGCTCCTTATAATGTGGTGCTCTCAATCCTGACAATACCAGCCTCCAGCCGTGTGGCTTTATCTTGGCTGGTATCAAATATGGGGGAACCGCATTTTTTTTTTTTAATTTATTTATTTTACTTGATTGTATTATTTACATGATGTAAGACATTCTATTACTACATGGGGAAATGATTAAGCTAAAAGAAATGATTACAAAACTAATGACCGCTGTGTCCGTTATTCTCTGGTGCTTTATCCTTTACTCCAGGCAAAATGATTATAAAAGCTGTTTGGAGAATAAAACTGCAGGAAAGGAGAAATCAAATGCAAAATACACGGTGAGGATCATTTATTTTACCTTTATTTAGTTGATTTTCTTGACAATTTTTTTCATAATCGTTTTCAAAATGGCTTTTTAATGTATTTTTTGTTATTTTTATGTTACTATATTTACAGTATCCTCAGTCATCATTGCACCAGCTATTTATGCAATTGCTATGTATGCTTTAGGTATGTCTAAGGTTTATTCCACTGTTGTCAATTTACATCTATGCCTTGTGCACATTGGAAGGTAAAGAGGTTTCCTAGACAGGTCACACACACTATGAGTGAGGGAACCAGAAATGTGTCCATTTTTTATTCTGTTTGTCATTTTAATGAACTGAAATAAATAAACATTATGTAACCACCGGATGGATGAGCTGAGAAATCTCTGTCTCCTTCATCACATTGCTGTGCTGCACCGGCTGTCTCTGAGCACCACCGGGAATATCCTCCCCTGGCTCGTCAGTATCGGCAGGCATGGTGAGCTTAATTTTTTCCTTTTCTACTACTGTATATTCAATATTACCTACAGTCATGGTCTAAAGTGTTGGCACCCTTGAAATCAATGCAGAAAAAGAAGTATTTCTCCCACAAAATTATGCTATTACACGTTTATTTCCTTTGTGTGTAATGAAACAATATAAAAAAGAAGAAAAAAGGCAAATTGGACAAATACATAAATTCCCACAAAATCCCAAAAATGAGCAGGACAAAATTATTGACACCCTCAACTTAATATTTGGTTGCACACCCTTTACACTTTGGAATAAATACCTGCAATCAATCGCTTCCTATAACCAACCATAAGCTTCTTCGTTGACTGACAACTTTTTCCTAGGGTCACACAACATATAGGGTGTCAGTCAAGCAAGAGGAGTTGGAGCTGGACAGGGAATAGAGCTGGAGTGAGAAAAAATTAAGAACTACAAAGAACTTAAGCCTCTTTTGCTGAGATAAATAGTTTGGGGTGTGATTTTCCGCTGACAAATTCCATTTAATCCTGTGTTTCATTTCCACTCACAGTCCCCAATGCTTTGTCTTGGCAATATCAAGTTTTTTTCAAAATTCATATTTAATAATCTTGAAAAAAAAAATATTGAAATACTTAAAGTGGTTTTCAGGCCATTTATTTGAATTAAGATGCAGTTCTTGGCATCGGACTCTTCTCAGTGACCTGAGCCAATGCTGTTCTAGTTCTATTCACTATTTACATCTGAATTCACTGGAGGTAAAAACTGCTATTTGCAGGAGGTGACCTGGGATATATTGACGACCTATGAATATCATAAGTCTTCACAACCGCTTTTAGCTCTGACTTCTGATCGACTCTTGGACAATATTTCTGAATGACCTTTTATTTGGTTGTTTAAAGGCTATTTACAAGTTCACAAAACTTTTGACAAGTCATACACTGATCATGAAAATGAAGTGATCGAGGCTTCAAGATGAGTGCTGCACTACTGGGAGTCTAAACGTTTGCTCAGCAGATGATCTGTATGTCTGACTTCAGTTTTAGCAATTGATGGAGGTCTCTCCTCACCCCTAATAATCAAAGCTTAGGATGCATCTCAAAAACTTGCTAAATGTTTTGTGGAGTACAATAAGATATCAAGATTTGTCTTAAAGTATTATGAGTTTGCCCCCTGGGTTATGTCCCACATCTTCTATCCTCCAGCTGGTGACTAACTGTTAGGAGAACGGTTCCATGATTGTCATGCAATGTAAGGACCTGCTGAGATAAGTGATGTATAAAAGGAAAATGAGCTCTAGGGTTGGTTCTGATGAGCCTGTTATATGGTTGTATCCTGTCCATGTAAGAATCAGATGGCACAAGGACGGCACACTGACCATTGTTATTGAATAGGGCTGTTCAGGTAATTGCTTGCTGCGGCCTCTTGTGTATTTTCTATGGGACTTTCCTAGTTTATGAGAGCCCAAAAAATAAAGGGATGACACATGGATCACACATATAGCATCTGATTTTTATAGATACATTTCAGTTCTTTACTATATTGATCATGTACATTTTTAACAATATGGATATAAAATACAGACACACGGATGGTATACGGATGATTATATTTACAAAAGTCACTGATATTTCTGGATGAAAATTGGAATGATTTTGCATACACTCGTCTGAACTCGGCCTAAAGATCATTTAAGTCATTTATATCAAAACACGTTCAGGAAAGGTATAGATCACTAATTGTCAAAAGGACACATTGTAAGGAATAGGGCAAATGCACAAAAGGAGGAAATATAAGACTTTCAATGAAGAGTTATCTGTTTAATTTCCTGGGTGCATTTGAAATAATTATATAAATAATATAAGACCAGCTGCTTGATCAATATAAAGTATATTAATATCATAGTAAATATCTTCTAACCTTTTTTTATCTTAAGAACATTGAATCAAATTTCCAACAACAAAGAATCTTCCACGTTTTGCAAGATAAAAACAAAATGTAACTTTAATTATGGAACTTGGAAATCAGACCCTGGTTACAGAATTTATCCTGATTGGATTTTCTCAGAATTTCCAGATTTGTATTCTCCTTTTTATTTTGTTCTTTATCATTTACTTATTGACCATGTTCGGGAACGGATTCTTGATTTTCACCGTGATCGTCAGTCCTCAGTTACACACTCCGATGTATTATTTCCTCTGTAACTTGTCTTTTCTTGATTTGTTCTATTCCACAAATGCTCTTCCAAGATTCCTCTATGATCTTCTATCAAAGAATCGAAACATTTCTGTCCCTATGTGCTTGACACAAATGAGCGTCTGCCTCATCCTAGCAGGAATTGAGTGTATATTATTGGCTGTGATGGCCTATGACCGGTATATCGCTATATGCTTCCCCTTACATTATACCACCATTATAAGTTGGAAGGTCTGCAGGAACATCACTATCAGTTTGTGGTTTAGTGACATATTTGTTACATCGCTCCCCATCATATTGCGGCCTCTAGTTTTCTGTAAAGAAAATAAACTCAATCATTTTTACTGTGAGGCTTTGTTGATTCTCGAGGTGGCGTGTGGGGACCTCTCACTTTATAAGTTATCTATAGTTGTTTTGGGAATTTTTATACTTTTAGCACCTCCTGTTTTTATTGTTGGCTCTTATATTTGTATCATTATTTCCATATTACAGATCAGCTCCTCGCAGGGCAGATCTAAAGCCTTCTCCACCTGCGCTTCCCACCTTACATTGGTGGTCCTGTTTTTTGGGACCTGTATGACCATGTACATGGGGCAGATGAGAAGTTTCTCTCCTTATCTGAAATATATTTCTCTAATTTATATAGTTGTAACACCCCTTCTAAATCCTTTGATCTACAGCTTGAGGAATAATGAAGTCAAAGGAGCCTTTGCCAAAACACTGAGCAGATGCTTAATATCACAGGATCTCCGGCTACATTAACTGGGCTGAACAATTTTCTGTGAATTTAAACTTTAAAGGGTTTTCCATGATATTTCAAAATGTTTCCAAGGCCACCACTGATAATAAAACAAATAAGCTCCAACTAGCCCATCTTCGGTAACCCCAGCTCACAGCATACCCCCCCTCCACATTGCTGGCATCTCAATTGAAGTGGAGGTGTGTGCCAGTTACTGATCCAGCCCTGGTCCATTTATCTGCTCCGTCAGAAGTCACTGTCATCTCAAAAGTCCATAAAACCTGTGAGCAATCTGTCTTCACATTTTATTGCCCAGTCTTAATGTTTCCTCTTCTGTGTCTTGCTCAGTGGTGTTCAGATTTAACCTCCTCACCTCAGCTGTGTTTCTGAGCACTGAACACCTTGTACTTCTGTGTCTTATTCAATGTTAATCAGGTTATCCTCTTCACCTCGGCCGTGTCTCTGAGCATTGATCACCTTGTTCTTCTTTGTCTTCCTTAATGGTGATCAGGTTCAACTTCCTTACCTCAGCCATGTTCCTGAGTAGTGATGAGCGAGCATGCTTGTCACTACTCGGTACTCGCACGAGTATCACTGTACTCGGGCTGCTCGGCGGGGACCGAGTAATCTCGCGATACTCGTGCTTTACTCGTGGTCTTCATTTCTGCATGTTGGCGCTCTTTTGAGAGCCAGCCCTCATGCAGGGATTGGCTGGCAGACCACTGCAATGCCACAGCCCTGTTAGTTGTGGAATTGCAGTGATTGGCCGGCCTGCACAGCGTCACCGAGCCTTTATATCGGCCGGCGCGCTGTGCTCTGCTCACAGCTATTCTGACAGTGAGTGTAGGGAGAGTGTCGCTGATTCAGGGAAAGCTTTGCGGCCCTTTATAGCTTTTTCAGTTGCAGGGCTGCAAACAGTGTGACCAAAAGTCCTTCTCAGGACTATTCTAGTTGTATACAGGCAGGCAGGGTATAGCCAGGTCGGAGTACAGTAGCAGAGTCCTTCTCAGGACTATTGTTGCTATATACAGGCAGGGTATAGCCAGGTCTGAATACAGGCTAGTGACCAAAAGAGTCCTTGTCAGGACTATTGTAGCAGTATACAGGCAGGCAGGCAGGCAGGGTAGTGGTGACCGTATACCAGCCTTCATATCTGGGGCTGGTGTACACAGTGTAAAACAGTCCAGATAGTGTCTGACTTGTCTGTACTGTAATTGTCGCTCCCCAAAAAAACCTGTTAGTAGGTTATTATTGCGTCCGTGCTTGGTTTTTAAAACCGCACGTGTGTGCCTGTTGGTGGCAGCGTACAGGTGCACTGGTGTGCGTTTACCAAACTATTATATAACGCACAAGTGTAGTGTATAATACACGTCAGTCAGCAGTGGCTGATAGTGTCAGAGTTCTTAATTTTTGCTCCTAAAACCTGTGTTAGGTTATTATTGCGTCCGTGCTTGGTTTTTAAAACCGCACGTGTGTGCCTGTTGGTGGCAGCGTACAGGTGCACTGGTGTGCAATTTCCAGAAACTTTGATATAACGCACAAGTAGTGAATATACACGTCAGCAGTGCACAGCATTGCAAAATGCGCAAGGGCATTGGCAAGGAACAAGGAAGTGGACGTGATGGTGGTGCAGGCAGAGGCCGAGGTCGTGGGCAAGCTCTAATTTCGCCACAACAAAGGGCCACATCTAGTCGCTCGCACGTCCTGTCCCAAATTCTTGGGGACCGCAGCAGTACACCGCTCTTGAACCAAGACCAGTGTCAACAGGTTGTTAGTTGGATAGCGGATAATGCTTCCAGTCAGATTGGCACCACCACAAACACTCTGTCTTCCACACGGTCAAGTGTCAGTAGCCGTGATACTGCACCGCACATTTCTGAACCTGATCCTCCTTCCTACCACCAGGCTGAGTACACGTCCTCCTCGGACATTAATGATCCCACACTTGGACACTCGGAAGAGCTGTTCACGTTTCCATTCACACATTCTGGCCTCTCGCCAGCTCATATTGAAGTGGGTCATGAGGAGATCGTCTGTACAGATAGCCAAATATTTGAGCAGCCACGTTCTCACGAAGTTGGCAACGTGTCTCAACAAGTGGTGGACGATGATGAGACACAATTGTCAGCAAGTCAGGAGGAGGAGCAGGGTGCGGAAGAGGAAGACGACGTGGTGGATGATCCAGTAACTGACCCAACCTGGCAGGAGGATATGCAGAGCGAGGACAGCAGTGCACAGGGGGAGGGAGGCGTAGCATCACAACAGGCAGTAAGAAGCAGGGTGGTGGTCCCAGGCAGAAGTCAGGCAACCGTTCCCCGTAACAACACGACGACACAAGGTGCCTGTACAAATGTTAGGTCTTCACGAGTCTGGCAGTTTTTTAAGTTGGATCCAGATGATTCAAAAAAGGCCATTTGCAACACCTGCCGTGCCAGCATCAGCAGGGGTACCAAAACTAGCAGCCTGACCACCACCAGCATGATCAGGCACATGTCAGCCAAGCACCCGACTTTGTGGGAAGTACAACAGAGTCGAGGAGCAGTGCTTGCTGATGTCACTGCTACGTCTTCGCTGGTTGTGCATGCGAGCCAATCCTCTGTCCATGCTGCCTGCGAACAAGCCTCCTCCACTCCTGCACCTGCAGTTGCCTACGCAGAAAGAACACCATCATCAAGCACGTCCTTGTCCCAGCGCAGCGTTCAGTTATCCATTCAGCAAACCTTTGAACGCAGGCGCAAATACACTGCCAACACCCCACATGCCACAGTTCTAAATGCTAACATTTCGCGACTGCTTGCGCTGGAAATGTTGCCTTTTAGGCTGGTGGAGACAGAAGCATTCCGTGACCTGATGGCGGCAGCTGTCCCACGTTACTCGGTCCCCAGCCGCCACTATTTCTCCCGGTGTGCCGTCCCCGCGTTGCATAACCACGTGTCACAAAACATCACACGTGCCCTGAACAACGCTGTTTCACCCAAAGTCCACCTAACCACAGACACGTGGACAAGTGCTTGTGGGCAAGGCCGCTACATCTCGTTGACGGCACACTGGGTTAATATTGTGGAAGCTGGGACCCAGTCTGAGCGAGGGACGGAACACGTCCTTCCCACACCAAGGTTTGCAGGCCCTACCTCAGTCAGTGTTTCACCCACACTCTACAGCTCCGGAATGTCATGCTCTTCAGCCTCCTCCTCCTCCTGCGCATCCTCATCCACTGTGCCCTCCACACCAGTCACAAGCTGGAAGCACTGCAGCACTGCCTCGGCGAAGCGGCAACAGGCTGTGCTGAAGCTAATCTGCATAGGTGACAAACCCCACAATGCAGAAGAGCTGTGGACAGCTCTGAAACAGCAGGCAGATCACTGGCTCACACCTCTGAACCTAAAGCCAGGAAAGGTCGTTTGTGACAATGGCCGGAACCTGGTGGCGGCTTTGAGGCGAGGCCAGCTGACACATGTTCCATGCGTGGCCCATGTGCTCAACCTCGTGGTTCAGCGGTTTATAAAGTCATACCCAGAGCTGTCTGATCTGCTGGTAAAAGTTCGCCGCCTGTCTGCACATTTTCGAAAGTCACCTACTGCTTCAGCCGGCCTTGCCGGCTTTCAGCGCCGTTTGCATCTTCCGGCTCACAGACTGGTGTGTGATGTCCCCACGCGTTGGAATTCAACTCTGCACATGTTGGTCAGGATATGTGAGCAGAAGAGGGCAGTTGTTGAGTACCTGCATCACCTAAGCCGTCGGGAAATGGGTCAAACTCCACACATAACACCTGAGGAGTGGAGATGGATGTCAGACCTATGTACCATCCTCCAAAACTTTGAGGACTCCACCAAGATGGTGAGTGGTGATGACGCCATTATTAGCGTCACCATACCGCTACTCTGCCTTCTAAAACGGTCCCTTTTGAAAAACAAACATGATGCATTGCAGGCGGAGCGCGATGAGTTGCAGCAAGAAACAGTAGTGGGTGTGGGTGATAACACACAGCCCAGCCTCGTCTCATCACAACGTGCAGTGGAGGACTATGACGAGGAGGAGGATGAAGACATGGAGCAACTCTCCGGCCAAATTGAGGATATGACATGCACACCAGTCATATCCTCGATTCAGCGTGGCTGGCCAGAGGACAGGGTAGATGAGGAGGAGGAGGAGGAGGAGGAGGAGGAGGACAGCATGTTCAGTCATCTTGTTGGTCAGGCTACTGAAGTCCTGGCTGTTAAGAGTCTGGCGCACATGGCTGACTTTATGGTAAGCTGCCTGTCTCGTGACCCTCGCGTTAAGAACATCTTGGCCGACAATCATTACTGGTTGGTAACACTGTTAGACCCACGCTACAAGGAGAACTTTTTGTCTCTTATTCCCGTGGATGAGAGGTCAACCAAAATGCAGCAGTTTCGGAAGGCCATACTCACGGAAGTAGGCAAAGCATTCCCCTCACAAAACGCTAGCGGCATAGGTCAGGAATCAGTGGACAACCGAGGCGTACAGCCGAGAGAGGCACAAGTCCAATCCGCCAGAGGTAGGGGAACAGTCTTTAAGATGTGGGACAGTTTTCTCAGCCCCTCACGTACCACAGCCCCTGAGGTGCGGGGTAGTGCCACAAGAAATCCTAAGTTTGCCCAGATGCTGAAGGAGTACCTTGCAGATCGAACAACTGTACTCCGACATTCCTCTGTGCCTTACAATTATTGGGTATCCAAGCTGGACACGTGGCATGAATTGGCTCTCTACGCCTTGGAAGTCCTGGCCTGCCCTGCTGCTAGCGTTTTGTCAGAGCGTGTTTTTAGTGCCGCAGGTGGAATCATTACAGATAAACGCACCCGCCTGTCAACTGAAAATGCTGACAGGCTGACTCTGATAAAGATGAACAAGGGTTGGATTGGGCCAGACTTCACCACACCACCAGCAAATGAGAGCGGAATTTAAAGTTTGCCATGTACCTCCACTCACCCATGGGTACACTTCTCGACTTTGGATAATCGCTGGACTGCTCCTCCTTCTCCTCATGCGCCATCATGATGACCGTTACAATAGTTAGGTCTTTGTTTCAGGTATACCCCCAGTGGTAAATTTTTTCGCCCATTCTTTGCAGAATGGACATTACAACGACAGGAGACCCGCTCCTTTGCAATGGGAACAATGTTTTGAGGCCCTCATGCACGTCTCTACCCAGGGACAACGTGTAGCCTCCCAATTTTTGGCTGCCCTGCCTAAGGGCTATACTGAAATACACCCACTTCCTTAAAATGGACACTTAATGTTTTGAGGCCCTCATGCACGTCTCTACCCAGGGACAATGTGGAGCCTCCCAATTTTTGGCTGCCCTGGCAAAGGGCTATACTGAAATAGACCCACTTCCTTACAATGGGCACTTCAGGTTTAAAGGCCATCATGCACATCTCTATCCAGGGACAATGTGGAGCCTCCCAATTTTTGGCTGCCCTGCCTAAGGGCTATACTGAAATACACCCACTTCCTTAAAATGGACACTTAATGTTTTGAGGCCCTCATGCACGTCTCTACCCAGGGACAATGTGGAGCCTCCCAATTTTTGGCTGCCCTGCCTAAGGGCTATACTGAAATACACCCACTTCCTTAAAATGGACACTTAATGTTTTGAGGCCCTCATGCACGTCTCTACCCAGGGACAATGTGGAGCCTCCCAATTTTTGGCTGCCCTGGCAAAGGGCTATACTGAAATAGACCCACTTCCTTACAATGGGCACTTCAGGTTTAAAGGCCATCATGCACGTCTCTACCCAGGGACAATGTGGAGCCTCCCAATTTTTGGCTGCCCTGCCTAAGGGCTATACTATAATACACCCACTTCCTGACAATGGACACTTAATGTTTTGAGGCCCTCATGCACGTCTCTACCCAGGGACAATGTGGAGCCTCCCAATTTTTGGCTGCCCTGGCAAAGGGCTATACTGAAATAGACCCACTTCCTTACAATGGGCACTTCAGGTTTAAAGGCCATCATGCACGTCTCTACCCAGGGACAATGTGGAGCCTCCCAATTTTTGGCTGCCCTGCCTAAGGGCTATACTATAATACACCCACTTCCTGACAATGGACACTTAATGTTTTGAGGCCCTCATGCACGTCTCTACCCAGGGACAATGTGGAGCCTCCCAATTTTTGGCTGCCCTGGCAAAGGGCTATACTGAAATAGACCCACTTCCTTACAATGGGCACTTCAGGTTTAAAGGCCATCATGCACGTCTCTACCCAGGGACAATGTGGAGCCTCCCAATTTTTGGCTGCCCTGGCAAAGGGCTATACTGAAATAGACCCACTTCCTTACAATGGGCACTTCAGGTTTAAAGGCCATCATGCACGTCTCTACCCAGGGACAATGTGGAGCCTCCCAATTTTTGGCTGCCCTGCCTAAGGGCTATACTATAATACACCCACTTCCTGACAATGGACACTTAATGTTTTGAGGCCCTCATGCACGTCTCTACCCAGGGACAATGTGGAGCCTCCCAATTTTTGGCTGCCCTGGCAAAGGGCTATACTGAAATAGACCCACTTCCTTACAATGGGCACTTCAGGTTTAAAGGCCATCATGCACGTCTCTACCCAGGGACAATGTGGAGCCTCCCAATTTTTGGCTGCCCTGCCTAAGGGCTATACTGAAATACACCCACTTCCTTAAAATGGACACTTAATGTTTTGAGGCCCTCATGCACGTCTCTACCCAGGGACAATGTGGAGCCTCCCAATTTTTGGCTGCCCTGCCTAAGGGCTATACTATAATACACCCACTTCCTGACAATGGACACTTAATGTTTTGAGGCCCTCATGCACGTCTGTATGCAGGGGCATTGGTGAACCTCACAATTTAGGACTGCCCTGGCAAAGGAAAATACTACAAAGACTCACTTCCTCAAAATGGGCACATTAGACTCAAGAGGCCTTCATGTACGTCTCTTCTCAGGGACATCGGAGTGCCACACAATGTTTTCACGTAAAATCTTTCATGTATTGATCTCAAAAAGTAACATACACCAGCTCTATCTCACTATTGGGTATGTGCCCTTAACATTTCCGCCATGAAAAATCATTTTGGGGTCATTTTGGAAGGTTTTCTGGTGAGTCCGTAAAAATGGCGTAAAACGCGGACAAAATTGTTCACAGCTGTGACTTTTGAGTGATAAATGCTTCAAGGGGTCTTCCCCATGCTGTTGCCATGTCATTTGAGCACTCTTCTGAGACTTTTGTGACATTTTTAGGGTTTCTCCATGCTGCCGGGAGGTCATTTCACAAAAATACTCGGGTCTCCCATAGGATAACATTGGGCTCGTTGCTCGGGCCGAGTACACGAGTATCTTGGGAGGCTCGGCCCGAGCTTCGAGCACCCGAGCTTTTTAGTACTCGCTCATCACTATTCCTGAGCAATGGACATCTTGTACCTCTGGGTCGTACTCAGTGGTGGCGATGGATGTTTGGGTTTATCGGGTTAGGCCGGACTTTAAAAAAAAGTTTGGTTTGGGATCTGAACTTGAACTGAATTGGACTCCGGATGCTGAACTCCATATAAGTCAGTGGTGTGGTGTAAAATGGCTGTCAAGTGGTTATACTAATGGCTAAGGGGTTGCAGAAGGAAGCAAATTGAGAAATATCTGTTTAAAAAGTGAAGGGTACATCAACCATGAGTGGTAAATCACGATGATGTTGTGGTGGAAGAGTGAATAGGCCAGGTGTTGGAGGTGTCTGTCTGTGAAGTTCTATTATTCAAAGCTCTAGTATGCAAACACTCATAGTATCATAGTATCATAGTATCATAGTATCATAGTTTTTAAGGTTGAAGGGAGACTCTAAGTCCATCTAGTTCAACCTGTAGCCTAACATGTTGATCCAGAGGAAGGCAAAAAAAAACCCAATGTGGCAAACAAGTTCCAATGGGGAAAAAATTTCCTTCCTTCGTCCACATCCGGCAATCAGACTAGTTCCCTGGATCAATACCCTGTCATAAAATCTAATATACATAACTGGCAATATTACATTTTTCAAGAAAGGCGTCCAGGCTCTGCTTAAATGTTAGTAGTGAATCACTCATTACAACATCATGCGGCAGAGAGTTCCATAGTCTCACTGCTCGTACAGTAAAGAATCCTCGTCTGTGATTATGATTAAACCTTCTTTCCTCAAGACGTAGTGGATGCCCCCGTGTTCCAGTCGCAGGCCTAGGTGTAAAAAGATCTTTGGAAAGGTCTCTGTACTGTCCCCTCATATATATATACATTGTGGTTAGATCCCCCCTAAGCCTTCGTTTTTCCTGTCTTGGTATTGCAGCCCACCCATTCCTCTAATAATCTTGGTGGCTCTTCTCTGCACCCTCTCCAGTTCAGCTATGTCCTTCTTATATATCGGTGACCAGAATTGTACACAGTATATAAGTGCGGTCGCACTACTGACTTGTACAGAGGTAGAACTATATTTTTTTCATGAACACTTATACCTCTTTTAATACATCCCATTATTTTATTAGCCCTGGCAGCAGCTGCCTGACACTGTCCACTAAAGTGAAGTTTACCATCCCCCCATACACCCAAGTCTTTTTCTGTGTCTGCTTTACCCAGTGTTCTACAATTAAGTACATAATCATAAATGTTATTTCCTCTACCCAAGTGCATGACCTTACATTTATCTACATTAAACTTCAATTGCCACTTCTCAGCCCAATCCTCCAATTTACATAAATCTCCCTGTAATATAAAATTATCCTCCTCTGTATTGATTACCCTGCCGAGTTTAGTATCATCTGCAAATATTGAAATTCTACTCCGCATGCCCCCAACAAGGTCATTTATAAATATGTTGAAAAGAAGCGGGCCCAATACTGACCCCTGTGGTACCCCACTATGAACTGAGACCCAGTCCGAGTACGTACCATTAATAACCACCCTTTGTTTCCTATCACTGAGCCAGTTTTTAACCCAGTTACACATATTTTCCCCTATCCCCATTATTCTCATTTTATGTACCAACCTTTTGTGTGGCACCGTATCAAAAGCTTTTGAAAAGTCCATATACACAACATCCACTGCATCTCCCTGGTCCAGGCTTGAACTTACCTCTTCATAGAAGCTGATCAGGTTGACAGGATCGATCCCTCATAAACCCATGTTGATACTCTGTCATAAGGTTATTTTTCTTGAGATACTCCAGTATAGCATCTCTCAAGAAACCCTCAAGGATTTTACCAACCGTAGAGGTTAAACTTACCGGCCTATAATTTCCCGGCTCAGTTTTTGTCCCCTTTTTGAATATTGGCACCACATTTGCTATGCGCCAGTCCTGCGGTACCGACCCTGTTATTAAGGAATCTGAGAAGATTAAATATAATGGTCTATCTATCACAGAACTCAATTCCTGTAGTACTCTGGGGTGTATGGCATCCGGGCCCGGAGATTTGTCAACCTTAGTGATTTCGAGGCGGCGGCGTACTTCCTGCTGGGTTAAGCAGGTAATATTCAAGGGTGAATTTATGGTACCACTAGTCATGTCATCTGCCATGGCATTTTCTTGTATAAAAACCGTATAAAAAAAGTCATTCAGCAGGTTGGCTTTACCCTCATCCCCTTCCACCATTTCACCAAGACTATTTTTAAGGGGGCCAACACTATCGCGTTTCAGTTTTTTACTGTTTATGTAGTTAAAGAATATTTTAGGATTATTTTTACTTTCTCTCGCAATGAGTCTCTCTGTCTCAAACTTAGCTAACTTAATTTGCTTTTTACATATTTTATTTAATTTTCTATAATTATATAATGCCTCATCACTACCTACCCTCTTAATTCTTTTAAGGCTTTCTGTTTTTCTTTTATTGCTTCCCTTACAGCTCTATTTAGCCATAGGGGTTTCCTCCTATTTCTAGCATGTTTGTTCCCATAGGGTATATTTTCTGCACAAGCCCTATTCAGGATGCTCATAAAAGTCTCCCATTTGCTTTGTGTACTTTTATTACTTAGTACATCATCCCAGTTTATTGCACTAAGATCATCTCTCAACTGTTTAAAATTTGCTTTCCTGAAGTTTAGTGTCCTTGTAGCCCCTCTACTATACATCTTACTAAAGAATACATGAAAACTTATTATTTTGTGATCACTATTCCCCAAGTAACCCCCAACTTGTATATTTGATATGCGGTCTGGCCTATTGGTTAGTACAAGGTCTAGTAGTGCTCCCCCTCTTGTGGGGTCCTGTACCATTTGTGAAAGGTAATTATCTTTCATTGTTATCAAAAATCTATTTCCTTTGCTGGAACTGCAAGTTTCTGTTCCCCAATTTATATCAGGATAGTTAAAGTCCCCCATAATAATTACCTCTCCGAGACTCGCTGCTTTATCAATTTGCTTTATGAGGAGATTCTCTACCTCTTCCATAATATTCGGCGTCTTATAACACACCCCTATCAGTATTTTATTATTCATTCTCCCCCCCCTTATCTCCACCCATAGGGACTCTACATTCTCAGTACCCTCATATATGTTGTCACGCAGGAAGGGTTTTAAGGATGATTTTACATATAGACACACACCTCCCCCTCGCTTATTTGTACGGTCATTCCTGAATAGGCTATAACCCTGTAAATTAACAGCCCAGTCATAGCTCTCATCCAGCCATGTCTCTGATATCCCCACTATATCATAATTTTCTTCCAACAATATTAATTCTAATTCCTCCACCTTATATGTGAGGCTTCGGGCATTAGTGTACATGCACGTTACATATGACTCTGTACCTATATTCCTGCTTACTGTATTGACTGTCCTAACCCTTCCCCCCGTACCACCCCCAATTTCATTACTTGTGCCCTGGTCACTATCTACACTACATTCCCCTTCTATAAAGTGAATACCCTTGCCCCCCATTCTTAGTTTAAACCCTCCTTCAACCTTCTAGCCATTTTCTGCCCCAGCAGAGCTGCACCTTCCCCATTAAGATGCAGCCTATCCCTAGCATAGAATCTGTAGCCAACTGAAAAGTCGGCCCAATTCTCCAGGAACCCAAAACCCTCTTTCCTACACCAATTCCTGAGCCACCTGTTAACCTCCCTGATCTCTCTTTGCCTCTCTGGTGTGGCTCGTGGCACAGGTAGTATTTCCGAAAATACCACCTTTGAGGTCCATGCTTTAAGCTTACAACCTAATTCCCTGAAATCATCTTTAAGGACCTTCCACCTACCTCTAACTTTGTCATTTGTGCCAATGTGTACAATGACCGCTGGGTCCTCCCCAGCCCCTCCCAGTAATCTGTCAACCCGATCAGCGATGTGCCGAACTCGAGCGCCAGGAAGACAACACACTGTTCGGCGATCCCTGTCTTTGTGACAGATTGCCCTATCTGTCCCCCTAATAATTGAGTCCCCCACTACCAGTACCTGTCTTGCCTGCCCTGCACTCCTATTCCCCCCCTTACTGGAGCAGACACTCCTCTGGCGTTCAGAGGTCATGCCTTGCTGCAGCAATGCTACCCCTGTAATGACATCCCCCTCATCTGCCAAGTTTGCAAACCTATTGGGGTGTGTCAGTTCAGGACTAGCCTTCCTAGCACTTTTCCCTTTACCCCCCTTTCTAACTGTCACCCAGCTACCTACCTCACCGTCCTGCCGCTCCCTACTACGATCCTCCCCCACATCTGACCCAGCAAGCTGCTGCTCAGTGAGCAGCACACTCCTTTCCATATTGCTAATGCATCTCAGAGTTGCCAGCTGCTCATTTACATCCAGTATCTGGGCTTCCAAATGTGCAACGTGCGCACATTTCGAACAACAGTATGCACCCTCGAACGGCTTTTCAAGGACTGCATACATGAGACAAGATGTACACTGGATCGCATTAGCAATAGTGGAACACATTTTCTAATGGGGAAAATGGATTATGGAATCCATAACTGGATTATGCAATCCCAAGAAAAATGAGAAGAACTTCCGCTACTGGAGAGCCAACTCCACAAGATTTTTTTGTCAGCCGCACATCATTTCAACTTCGAAATGTGGCTGATAAACAGCATGTGCAAGAATGGATGGCAAGTGCTGCATCAAGTCGCCACTCCTCCAATTCCTGCTCCTCAACATCACACGCAGTTGTATCCTCAGAGGTGCCACCCTGATCAAATCTTTATTTTTATATAGCGCTAACATATTCCGCAGCACTTTACATACATCAGGAACACTGTCCCCATTGGGGCTCACAATCTAAAGTCCCTATCTGTATGTCTTTGGAGTGTGGGAGGAAACCGGAGTACCCGGAGGAAACCCACGCAAACACGGGGAGAACATACAAACTCCTTGCAGATATTGTCCTTGTTGAGATTTGAACCCAGGACCCCAGCGCTGCAAAGCTGCAGTGCTAACCACTGAGCCACCGTGCCGTGATTGTAAGAAACAATACATGGGCGAGTCTGCAGAGCTGTTTACACATTCTATACCATGAGCATTAGAAATCTGCTCAAAAGATTCCCAGACTCAAGAGGGGGAAAGCTTCTGCACATATGCCCAAAATCATTGCCAGTTGGATCCTGGCCTGGACGAAGTAGATTCTGAACAGAATCCCAACTCTTGTCAACTGATTTTAACCTTCAGGGGTCGAAGTAATGATGATGAGATTCAGAC
This sequence comes from Anomaloglossus baeobatrachus, assembly GCF_048569485.1. Lineage (NCBI taxonomy): Eukaryota > Metazoa > Chordata > Amphibia > Anura > Aromobatidae > Anomaloglossus > Anomaloglossus baeobatrachus. The sequence goes on along the minus strand of NC_134355.1, from coordinate 692,096,127 downwards.
ACCTGAGGTGCACGTGTACTATTCTGTGATGTCAAGTCAGGAAGAGGAAAAGTGGGGCAACATAGAGTCTGATATTGAACTTGTAGATCCCACTTGGTGTGAACCCAGAAGCAAGAAGCTGTGTAGCTCAGCAGATAAGGAGAAGGAGGAGGGAGAGCAGGAAGTTGAGGAGCTTACATTGGCAATTCCCACACAAACACCTAATTGTTACGGGGGCTGTCGGATAGTAAGGGAATGGAAGGCTATCCGACAGTCAGGGTCCACCGTGCAGAGCTCTGCTGCAGAGTATGGCAGAGGATAGGGGAAACCTGTACCACCAAAGCGGTACTGACACTGTTGCGTCACAGTGTCACCAAGGCCAATAGCGGCGTATACTGTTTCAGTCACAGCGACTACCTTATTAGCATAACATAGGAGTGGAAATGCAAAAGAGTGAGGAATACAACTTAAAAGTGCAAAGAAATCTCACACTCACTCACTGTGAGCATGAAAGCACCTGTCTCAGTTAACAGTCACAGAGAATAGGTGTAGTGTGTGCAATATGGCACCTACCTATGTCCGCTCCACTTGTGGTGCAAGGATACGGACAGCAGCAATGCTGCTAGTTTGAAACTCCTGCCTATGACCGCTCCCCTAGTGTGTGAGGATACGGACTGCTGCAGGAGGCAGCGTAGTGGAGCGTTAACCTAGAAGGCAACGACCACCTAACCTACCTATGTCCGCTCCACTAAGGTGCGAGGACACGGACAACAGTACGGCTGAAAGGTACAGGAGCGCTACCCTACCGATAACGCTCACCTCAGAGTAGAACCACAAGGCCCAGTCAGACCATGTGCAGCAAGCACCTGCCTATGTCCGCTCCACTAAGGTGTGAGGATACGGACCACAGCATAAGCTGCAAGGTACAAGAGCGTTACCCTACCGATAACGCTCACCTAGATAGACAATAGGTGCCGCAAGGGATATGCACAGAGCGTCTACTCCTATGCAGGAACCAAGAGGACTGAGTGCCGAGACGCGTGCGTCAGGGTCTTATATAGACTCTGTGCCTCATCCGAGATGGAGGACACCAGCCAATCTGCTGCGAGAACGTCAGCAATGACGTCATGCAGGCCAATCACAGAGCAAAGCATCATAAGCACATGACCAGCGGCCAATCGGCTTAGGAGGTGTCAGAGACATGTGACCACGTGTCAGCGATGATGTCACCCGCACATGTGCAGTGGCTCCAAGATAGGACTTAGTCTCCAGTGCTCGCACATGCTCAGTAGCATGGAATCATAAGATAATCTCCAGCGCCACACAGACCTAGGACCAAGAGAATAACATAGCCAGACCACAGCAAAGGATAAGGAGACAGGCAGATCCCCAGAAACGGGAATCGTAACAGTACCTCCCCCTCAAGGGCCCCCCCCTCCAGCAGCGCAGGTAATCGGCAACTAAGTCAGGAGCATTGACAGCCTCCTCAGGCTCCCAGGAGTGATGCTCCAGACCGTAGCCCTCCCAATCGATCAAAAAGAACCTGCGACCACGAACCATCTTAAAACCAACGATGGCCCATACCTCATAGCTGGACTGAGAGGAATCGGAGGAAGGAGATGGCTCTGCACGGGCATGGGATAGAATAGCCGGCTTCAAGAGCGAAACATGGAACTTGACATGGATCCTAAGATGGGCAGGTACCTTCAGTTGATATACCACAGGATTAACCTGACAAAGCACCTCATAAGGACCCAGGAATCGAGGAGCAAACTTGGCAGATTCCACTCTAAGTTTCACGTTTTTAGCAGAGAGCCATACGAAATCCCCTGGGGAAAAGACAGGAGAGGGACGGCGAAAACGATCTGCTACCGTCTTCATACGATCCTTTGCTACTTGGATCGCACTCTGAGTCTGATCCCAGACCTCCCTGGCATTGGTTGCCCAATCCGCCACAAGAGGCGGTGGTACGGAGGCAGGAAACGGAACAGGCACCCTGGGATGTTGCCCATTATTGAGAATGAAAGGCGTCTGCCCAGTGGCTTCAGCCACGGAATTGTTAAGGGCAAACTCTGCCCAGGGTAGGAGAGTAGACCAATTGTCATGATTCTCTGAGACAAAATGTCGTAGGTATATGATCATAGATTGGTTGGTTCGTTCAGCCAGCCCATTGGTCTCTGGATGGTAGGCCGAAGAGAGGTTCAACTCTATCTGTAAGATACTACGCAGATCTCGCCAAAACTGGGAAGCAAATTGTGGACCTCTGTCACAGACGATCCAGTCTGACATCCCATGCAGCCTAAAAACATGTTCGAGGAACAATTTGGCCAATACCCTGGAGGATGGTATTCTCGGTAAGGGTACTAGATGAACCATCCGAGAGAAATGATCAGTTATTACCCACACTATCCGATTCCCTTGAGAGCAGGGAAGTTCACCCACAAAATCCATGCCTACCACCGCCCATGGTCTATCTGGCACGGGTAATGGGTGTAAAAGACCAGAAGGTCTCTGCCGCAAAGGACGGTTGCGAGCACAAGAAAAACACGATCGGATGTATCTCTTGACATGGTTGGCCAACTGGGGCCACCAATACCACCTCTCGAGTATTTCTCGTGTCCTTCTAATGCCAAAATGCCCACCCAACTTAGAGGTGTGGGCCCATGACAGAATGTCATTCTGTCGACTAGGAGAAACGAAAGTCTTGCCAGGTGGAATCTGATCTAACGTTACAGGAGAGAGTGTGTGAAAAACCCTAGATGGAAGAATGAGACGAAAGTCCTCATTCTCTTCCTGAGATGATTCCATAGAGCGAGAGAGTGCATCGGCCTTGTTATTCTTACCCCCGGTAAGATAATTAATGGAGAAGTTAAACCAAGAGAAAAACAAGGACCAGCGAGCTTGCCGAGGATTCAAACGTTGTGCAGTTTGCAAATACGTCAGGTTCTTATGGTCCGTAAAGACCTGAAAGGGCTGCCTGGCTCCCTCGAGCAAGTGACACCACTCTTCCAATGCTAATTTTAGGGCAAGTAGTTCCCTGTCACCAATAGTGTAGTTCCTCTCAGCAGGAGAGAACGTCTTTGCAAAGAAAAAACACGGTCTTTTTCTACCTGAGCTGTTCTTTTGATATAGAACTGCTCCAGCTCCTACAAAGGACGCGTCCACCTCCATGAGAAAGGGCCTATTCTCGTCTGGTCTTTGGAGGACAGGAGTAGATGAAAAGTGTTCCTTAACTGCCTTGAAAGCCTGGGATGTCTCAGTAGACCAGACCTTAGGATTGGCGCCCTTTTTAGTCAAAGCCACTAACGGAGCTACCAAGGTAGAAAAGTGTGGTATAAATTGCCGGTAATAATTTATCAATCCCAGGAAGCGTTGTACTGCGTTCAAGGAATGAGGTTCAGCCCATTCCATAACTGCAGAAAGCTTCGCAGGATCCATTGCCAATCCCTCAAGAGAAATGATATAGCCTAAGAAGGGTAGAGAGGCTTGCTCAAATATACATTTCTCAAGCTTGTAAAGGGTTAGACTCCCGGAAGAAGGCATTAAGATCGAAACCTATAGGTCGGGGTCTCTCGGATCCTCATCCCACAACTCAGGTATATGACCCTTTATCTAATGTGCTGAGGAGTTTTTTCAACTCATTTACGTGCGCCTACTGTTATGCCCTCTGGCACTGCTTAATCCTTTTCTTGTATGGACATTGGTCCTCAGAGCATGCCGTATGGCAGCCTTTTACACTGAACCATATGAGCAGTGTTTGGCAGGCATCTCAGTATGGTGCTGTTGTGCAGCCATTTTTAACCTTTACAGACTTTATTCACTGAGTTGTGGTGTGAGTACGCCACCTGCTGGTCCTCTCACTAAAATCCTATTTTAACCTTTTCTTGTACTGCTTTGTTCGTTCTGGAATAAATAAATTTATATACTTTTTCTAAGCCTTGTGTACAGCCTCTTTCTCTTTATTTGCATTTCTCAAGCTTGGCAAACAGGGAGTGCTCCCTTAGACGAGACAGAACCCTCATCACATCCAACCGATGTGTCTCCAGGTCGGGAGAAAAAATTAGTATATCATCCAGATATACCACCACGGATGATAACAGTAAATCCCTAAACACATAATTTACGAAGTCCTGGAACACTGCGGGTGCATTACACAGACCGAAAGGCATGACGAGGTATTCATAGTGACCGTCTCTGGTGTTAAAAGCGGTCTTCCATTCGTCACCATCTCGAATTCGCACTAAGTTATAAGCACCTCGCAGATCCAACTTCGTAAATACCTTGGCTCCCTGTTGTCTGTCAAACAGTTCAGAAATTAGGGGCAAGGGGTATCTGTTTTTTACAGTGATTGCGTTAAGACCCCTGTAGTCTATGAAGGGACGCAGATCACCCTCTTTTTTCCGCACAAAGAAAAACCCAGCCCCTGCAGGTGAGACAGACTTGCGGATGAAGCCCCTCTCCAGACTATCATTTATATAGGCCGACATAGCCTCGGATTCTGGGATAGACAAGGGATAGACCCTGCCCTTTGGTGGAACAGAACCCGGCAAGAGGTCTATAGCACAGTCATAAGGCCTGTGAGGTGGAAGAATCTCAGCACCCTGCTTGGAAAACACATCAGCGAAATTGAAATAGGGTGTAGGTAAGGGAGAGAAATCAGTTGATGCAACTGCAATGACCTTAGGTGATAAGGGAAGACATCGGGACTGACATTTCGAACCCCAACTAATAATGCTGTCGGACTCCCAGTCAATTAGAGGAGCATGAGTCCGAAGTCATGGGAGACCCAGAAGTACGTCATCTATACCCTCAGGCAAAACAAGAAAAGAAATCTCCTCTATGTGACCCTGAGACAGGGAAAGGCGCAAGGGAACTGTCCTCAATGTAATGGAGTCAGACAACATAGTCCCATTAACAACCCGGACAGGAATAGGCGCCTCTAACATGATAGAGGGAATATTGTGTCTCTTTACAAATCCTGAGGACACAAAATTCCCGTCAGCTTCGAAATCCACAAAAGCCATAATAGGCCATGTATTCTCAGAGAATGAGAGCTGACCTGGGACACTACACTTAGAGGGTGCAGAAGACGTCTCTAGTAACCTCCCTCTAATGGTTACTAGGCCTGGGAGTTTCCCTGACGGCTAGGACACTTATTGGCATAGTGCCGAGCCTGACGACATAAATAACAGATAGGAGGGCCCGCCTTACGAGGTCGGGAAGTAGTGTCGCGGGCGGGGAGGAGGGTGTCAGCACACTACGCTCACCCCTCCTGCTCGGGTCCGGCGGCCGCTGCTCAGTGGTGGCTCGAGCTGTAGGCCGGATCCCGGGGGTTTCTCGAGCGACACTCCTCGCCCGTGAGTGAAAGGGGTTTGTTGGGTGTGGGGATTGTTTATCGTCCGTGACGCCACCCACGGTTGTGGTGATTTCACCACCGCTGCTCACTACGGGGGTCCCGGGGATGGTGATGCGGAGCAGCCAGGTGTTGTGTTGCCCCTCCGTGGGTAGGGGTCGGTGATCCCGGGGCCCGGTGACGGTTTGGGAGGTGCAGGGCCTGGTGGGCGCAGGGACGCGGGGGCAGCGCTGTGCCTTGCGGCACTATGGTACTCACTCAGCCTGAGACGTTGACACAGTTTGTACGGTAAACCAAACGGCTGGTAAGACGGTCCCACGGACGGCTGCAATTGCTCTCCCAGTAGGTGACGGTGATGTCCCTCTTCCTTGCACCTTGTGTACTCGTTGGTTGCGATGGGTCCCCACCGGTAACCCGCTCCCCGGCTTCAAGCTGGACCGGGGGAGCTCTACTCTTTGCCCGCAGGCGCTGGCCCTCAGAAACTGGTGCCTTGGCGGTGGCGGTGTCTCTGTTGTACAGGTTGAGCTGTTGCCTTCACTCGGGTCTTGGTTATTGGGGGAATCTACGTCCCCTTCACTGACGGATTCGGCAATTTACAGCGACTCCAAGCCTTGCCGGGGTCCGAGAGGCCCCTGCCCTGGTGCTGACTGTCCTTCGGAACACTGCTCCAGACCACCGGGCACACAGTCTACGGGGTCCTTCCAGGAACTTCCAAACGGTCCCCCTCCAGACAGTCACCGCCGTTGCTGACCTTGCTGACCTGCCCTGCACTTAGCTGGACTCTTCAGGCTTTTCTCTCTCTCTGTCACCACTCTTGCTTTCCTCCTTTTCTCCTTTACTTTCCTTACTTTCACTTGCTGTTTACTTTAGCCTATCTGGGCTACTCCTCCACTCCTTCCACTTCCTCCTCCCTCACTAGACTGCCTGGTACTTCCCGCCTCCAGAGCTGTGATCTCCTTGGTGGGTGGAGCCAACCGCCTGGCCCACCCCCTGGTGTGAATCATCAGCCTCTGGAGGAAGGCAACAAGGATTTTTGGTTCAGCTTAGATGTGCCTACCTGGGATGTAGGGTGTGATGGTGTGTGATCTGTGTCCCCTGGCTTGCCCAGGGCGACACAGTAGTATAGCCCAACTTCATAGGAGTAGGAGAAGTCTCAGATACTGAGGAAGATGAAGTAGGAACCATAGCATCTGAGCCAACTCGACGCTTGGGACGTGACAAGGTAACCTCAAGTCTACGTTCCTTATGGCGTACATCGATCCTAGTTGCTACCGTAATTAAGTCCTCCAGAGAAGGAGGAACTTCCCGAATAGCAAGAGCATCTTTGACATAGCCTGCAAGACCTCTCCAGATTATAGGTATTAACACCTTCTCAGGCCAGTCTAACTCTGCTACCAAGGTATGAAAAGCAATGGCACAAGAGCTGGTAGATCACGAACCTTGAGACAGATCTAGCAGTCTCAAAGCCGCATCATGGGTAACCTGCGGTCCCATGAACACTGCTTTAAGAGCATCAAGGAAGTCTTGATGTCTCTGAGTAACCAAATCAGAGCGCTCCCATAAGGGAGTAGCCCACTCTAAGGCTTTATCCTGAAGCAGGGATATAATAAAGCCTACTTTGGACCTCTCCATAGAGAAGCGAGAGGAATTAACCTCAAGGTGAACCTGACACTGGCTTATGAACCCACGACAAGATCTGGCATCGCCAGAGTATCTGTTGGGTAGAGCTAGTCGTGGGTCATGTGGCGAAGACACCAAAGTTTAAGGTTTATCCTCTACAGTCTTGAGCCTTGTTTCAAGAACCTGTATATACTGATGTAATTGTTGATACTCTGCCATCTCTGCCAGACCCTTGGCTCAGTCCTAGTGTTACGGAGGCTGTCGGATAATAAGGGAATGGAAGGCTATCCGACAGTCAGGGTCCACCATGCAGAGCTCTGCTGCAGAGTATAGCAGAGGATAGGGGAAACCTGTACCACCAAAGTGGTACTGACACTCTTGCGTCACAGTGTCACCAAGGCCAATAGCGGCGTATACTGTTTAAGTCACAGCGACTACCTTATTAGCACTACATAGGAGTGGAAATGCAAAAGAGTGAGGAATACAACATAAAAGTGCGTAGAAGTCTCACACTCTGTGAGCGTGAAAGCTCCTGTCTCAGTTAACAGTCACAGAGACTAGGTGTAGTGTGTGCAATATGGCACCTACCTATGTCCGCTCCACTTGTGGTGCAAGGATACGGACAGCAGCAATGCTGCTAGCTTGAAATTCCTGCCTATGACCGCTCCCCTAGTGTGCGAGGATACGGACTGCTGCAGGAGGCAGCGTAGTGGAGCGTTAACCTAGAAGGCAACGACCACCTAACATACCTACGTCCGCTCCACTAAGGTGCGAGGACACGGACAACAGTACGGCTGAAAGGTACAGGAGCGCTACCCTACCGATAACGCTCACCTCAGAGTAGAACCACAAGGCCCAGTCAGACCATGTGCAGCAAGCACCTGCCTATGTCCGCTCCACTAAGGTGCGAGGATATGGACCACAGCATAAGCTGCAAGGTACAAGAGCATTACCCTACCGATAATGCTCACCTAGATAGACAATAGGTGCCGCAAGGGACATGCACATGTGGCGCCCTGGACAAGCCAGGGGCCACAGAGAACATCACCAACACACCCCACACTCCCGTTCAGGCACACCGAAGTCAGACAGAAATCCTTGTTGCCTTCCTCCAGGGGCTGATGATCACACCAGGGGCCAGGCGGTTGGTCCCCGCCCGCCGAGGAGTTCACAGTCCTGGAGGCGGGAAAAGCAGGCAGTTTAGTAGTGGAGGTGAAAGTGGAAGGAGTGAAGTGGCAATTAAGCAGCCTGAAGTTGGTCCGGGTGTGTGGCCCGGACGGATCAGCAAGGTTGGCAGTCGGTGGTGACCGTCTGCAGGAGTGGTCTGTCGGAGTTACCGAAAGGGCCATGGACGGGCGGTGGCCCGGCGGTACCGGACCGGTACACGAAGAGAGGTCAGCACCATCTGGCAGGGGATTGCGGACCCCGGCAAGGCTAGGAGTCGCCATGAATTTGCCAAATCCGTTAGCGAAGGGAACCTCCTGGGTTTCCCAGCAACCAAGTCCCAAAAGAAGGCAACAGTCCAACCGTGAAAGGGAAACACAGCACCGCCAAAGCTACTGTTTCTCAGGGCCAGCGCCTGCGGGCAAAAGGGGCTCCTCCGGCCCATATCCAAGTCAGGGAGCGGGTTACCAGTGGGAACCCATCGGAACTAAACAGTACATAGGTGCAGGGAAAGGCAGTCCCATCAACCTGCCAAGAGCAACAACCGCAGCCGTCTGTGGGACCCATCCATCCAGCCGTGTGTTTTACCGAGGACTGTGTCTTCATCATTGGCTGAGTGAGTACCACCGTGCCGTGCGGCACAGCGCTGCCCCCGCGACCCTGCACCTCACCAGGCCCCGCAGCCCGCCTGTTATCCCTACCTACCCCCATCACCGGGCCCCGGGACAACTAACCCCCTACCACGGAGGGGAGAACTACCAACAACGCTGCTCCCTGTCATCGCTCCCGGGATCCCCGTCTAGAGCAGCGGTGGTGTCACCAATATCACCACAACCGTGGGTGGCGTCACGGACAATAAATCCCCACAATCATTCCCCTTTTCACTCACGGGCGAGGAGCGCCGCTCGAGATCCCGGGATCCGGCCCACCGCTCGAGCCACCACCGAGCAGTAGTAGTAGTAGCAGCAGCAGCCGGACCCGAGTAGTGGTAGAGCGCGGCGTCCCCCCCCTCCGCCCGCGACACACAGAGCGTCTACTCCTATGCAGGAACCAAGAGGACTGAGTGCCGAGCCGCGTGCGTCAGGGTCTTATATAGACTCTGTGCCTCATCCAAGATGGAGGACACCAGAGCCAATCCGCTGCGAGAACGTCAGCAATGACATCACACTGGCCAATCACAGTGCAAAGCGTCATAAGCACATGACCAGCGGCCAATCGGCTTAGAAGGTGTCAGAGACATGTGACCACGTGTCAGCGATGATGTCAACCGCACATGTGCAGTGGCTCCAAGATAGGACTTAGTCTCCAGCGCTCGCACATGCTCAGTATCATGGAATCAGAACATAGTCTCCAGCGCCACACAGACCTGGGACCAAGAGAATAACATAGCCAGACCACAGCAAAGGATAAGGTGACAGGCAGATCCCCAGAAACGGGAACCGTAACAGTACCTCCTCCTCAAGGGCCCCCCTTCCGGCGGTGCAAGTAATCGGCAACTAAGTCAGGAGCATTGACAGCCTCCTCAGGCTCCCAGGAGTGATGCTCCAGGCCATAGCCCTCCCAATCGATCAAAAAGAACCTGCGACCACGAACCACCTTAGAACCAACGATGGCCCATACTGTTACGGGGGCCATCTGATTATAAAAACCAAAGGGATATCAGACAGTCAGGGTCCACCGTGCAAAGTCTCTGCTGCAGACTATGGCAGAGGATAAGGGGTATCTTGTACTACGGAAGCACTACTGACACTGATACGTCTCAGTGACACTAGAGCCAATCATGGCGTCTACTGTTAAAGTCATAGCGACTACCGTATTTAGCATTAACGTAAAAGGGATAGGTTAATGAGTGAGGAAGAGTATATAAGTGTGCCGCTGTAAATAGTAGTAGCACAAGTGCAGAGTACAATACCTCTGTTAAACTCACAGAGGCAAATAGTTAGGAAATAAAGCAATTCCTCCCTTACTCGGAGGGTGTGTGGTATGGTCTCTGTTAATGATCACAGAGACAAAATCAGTGAGTGTGAAATGGCACCTACCTAGGTCCGTTCCTCTAGCGGTGCCAGGAGACGGACAGCAGCGTAAGCCACACAAAGCTCCTACCTGCGTTCGCTCCACTAGTGTGCGAGGACACGAACCACTAGATATGGCACCTGCCTAGGTCCGCTCTACTAGTGGTGCAAAAAAGACGGACCGCAGCACAAGACGCACAAAGCTCCTACCTATGTTCGCTCCCCTAGTGTGCGAGGATACGAGCAACTGCCAGACGCAGTATAAGGAACGTTACCCTAGCGGCAACGTCCACCTACGAGTAGAATCACAAGGCCCAGCAGGACCATGTGCCTCAGGCACCTGCCTATGTCCGCTCTACTAAGATGTAAGGATACGGACCGCAGCCGAAGCTGTAAGGTACAAGAACGCTACCCTACCGGTAGCGCTCACCTAGCATAGACAAAGAGATGCCTAGAGGGACGTGCACAGAGCGTCTACTCTCATGCATGAACCAAGAGGACTGAGCGCTGAGCAGCGTGCGTCAGGGTCTTATATAGACTTTGTGCTTCATCCAAGATGGAGGACACCAGAGCCAATCCGCTGTCAGAATGACAGCAATGACGTCACGCTGGCCTATCACCGAGCAAGGCGTCACAAGCACATGACCAGCGACTAATCGGCTTAGAAGGTGTCAGAGACATGTGACCTTGTGTAAGTGATGATGTCACTCGCACATGTGCAATGGCTCCAAACATAGTCTCCAGCGCTCGCACATGTGCAGTAGCAAGAAATCCGAATATAATCTCCAGTGCCACAGCAACTGTAACAGTACCTCCCCCTCAAGGGCCCCCCTCCTGGCGACGCAGGTAATCAGCAACTAAGTCGGGAGCATGGACAGCTTCCTCAGGCTCCCAAGAGCGATGTTCCGGGCCGTAGCCCTCCCAATCTATCAAGAAGAACCTGCGCCCTCTAACCATCTTAGAACCAACTTTGGCTCGTACCTCATAGCTAGAGCGAGAGGAATTAAAGGCAGGAGAGTGCATTTCACGAGCGTGAGGTAAAATAGCCGGCTTTAACAGTGAAACATGGAATTTGTCATGGATCCTAAGATGGACGGGCAACTTCAATTGGTAGACTACAGGATTTACCTGTCGAAGAACATCATAAGGACCCAGGAAGTGAGGAGCAAATTTGACAGAGCTCACTCTAAGTTTCACGTGTTTTGCAGAGAGCCACACAAAGTCCCCCGGAGAAAAGACAGGAGATGGGCGACGAAACCGATCGGACACAGTCTTCATACGGTCCTTAGCTGCTTGGATCGACTCTTGAGTCCGATCCCAAACCTCTCTGGCATTAGTTGCCCAGTTGGCCACAAGAGGAGGAGGTAAAGCAGTGGGAAACGGTACCGGTACCCTAGGGTGTTGCACATTATTTAGTACGAACGGTGTCTGCCCAGTGGCCTCAGCCAGCGAATTGTTAAGGGCAAATTATGCCCAGGGTAGGAGGGAGGACCAGTTATTGTGGTTCTCAGCAACAAACTGTCGCAGGTATCTAATCATGGATTGATTGGTACGCTCTACCAAACCATTGGTCTCAGGATGGTATGCCGAAGAGAGATTCAACTCAATTTGCAGAAGGCTACAAAGATCTCGCCAGAAACGGGAAGCAAATTGCGTACCTCTATCACAAATGATACGATCTGGCATCCCGTGAAACCTAAAGACATGCTTGAGGAATAGTTTGGCTAGTACCCTGGAAGATGGGATTCTCGATAACGGTACGAGATGAACCATCCGGGAGAAATGGTCCGTAATGACCCACACAAATCTATGTCCCTGTGAACATGGAAGATCACCCACAAAGTCCATGCCTACCACCTCCCATGGTCTATCTGGCACTGGTAAATGATGCAAGAGCCCAGCCGATCTCTGCCGTAACGGACGGTTGCGAGCACACGAGTAGCAGGAACCGACATATCTCTTGATGTGGCTGGTTAAGTGTGGCCACCAATACTACCTCTCGAGTAACTCTCGTGTCCGTCTAATACCAAAATGCCCACCCACCTTTGAGGTGTGGACCCACGACAGTATGTCATTCTGTCGATCAGGCGGAACAAAGGTCTTGCCCGGTGGGATGTGGTCTAACGTCACAGGGGAGAGCGTATGAAAAACCCTGGAGGGAAGGATAAGACGAGGTTCGTCAATCTCTTCCTGGGTAGAAAGCATAGAGCGAGACAGGGCGGCTGCCTTGTTATTCTTACTCCCAGACAGATAGTTGATGGAGAAGTGAAAGCGGAAGAAAAACAAGGACCAGCGGGCTTGGCGAGGATTCAGACGCTGAGCGGTTTGTAAGCACGTCAGATTCTTATGGTCTGTATAGACCTGGAAAGGATGTTTCGCTCCTTCTAGCAAGTGATGCCACTCCTCCAAGGCTAATCTCAGGGCGAGCAGTTCCCTATCCCCAATGGTATAGTTTCTCTCTGCCGGTGAAAAGGTTTTAGCAAAGAAGAAACACCGCCTTTTTCTACCTACACCATTCTTTTGATACAAGACCGCACCAGCACCCACTGAAGAGGCATCAACCTCCAAGAGGAAGGGCTTATTCTCATCGGGTCTTTGAAGAACGGGAGCAGTTGAAAAGTGTCTTTTTACTGCCTCAAAAGCCTGGGATGTCTCAGTAGACCAGACTTTTGGATTAGCACCTTTCTTAGTCAAGGCCACCAAAGAGGCCACCAAAGTGGAGAAATGGGGTATGAACTGCCGGTAATAATTTATGAATCCTAATAAGCGTTGCACCGCCTTCAAGGAATGAGGTTCGGACCATTCCAGGATAGCAAAGAGCTTCACAGGATCCATAGCCAGACCCTCTTGTGAGATAATGTAACCCAAAAAAGGCAAGGATGACTGCTCGAATACACACTTTTCGAGTTTAGCAGACAATGAGTGCTCCCTTAAACGGGAAAGGACACGAAAGGCATCCTGACGATGAGTCTCCAGATCAGGAGAAAAAATCAGGATGTCGTCCAGATACACCACGACGGAGGATAACAGTAAATCCCTGAACACATCGTTTACGAAGTCCTGAAATACTGCGGGTGCATTACATAAACCAAAAGGCATGACGAGGTATTCATAGTGACCGTCTCGGGTGTTAAAAGTGGTCTTCCATTCGTCACCCTCTCGAATTCGTACCAAGTTATACGCACCCCGCAGGTCCAACTTCGTAAAAACCTGAGCTCCCCTCAATCTGTCAAAGAGCTCCAAAATTAACGGTAACGGGTATTTGTTCTTTATTGTGATTGCGTTGAGACCCCTGTAATCTATGCAAGGACGCAAATCACCCTCTTTCTTCCGAACAAAGAAAAACCCAGCTCCCGCGGGAGAGGCAGACTTCCGAATGAACCGCTTCTCTAAACTCTCTCTTATATAGGTCGACATGGCCTCCGACTCAGGTATTGACAGGGGGTAAACCCTGCCCTTAGGTGGAACCGAACCTGGGATAAGGTCTATGGCGCAGTCATACGGCCTATGGGGTGGAAGAACCTCAGCACCCTGTTTGGAGAACACGTCAGCTCATTCTGACACGTATTCTCAGAGAATGAGAGCTGACCTGAGATACTACACTTAGAGGGTGCAGAAGACGTCTCTAGTAACCCCCCTCTAATGGTTACTAGGCCTGGGAGTTTCCCTGATGGCTAGGACACTTGTTGGCATAGTGCCCAGCCTGACGACATACCTAACATATGGGAGGACCAGACTTGCATAGTCTGGAGGACGTATGACCTAACTTCATAGGAGTGGGAGATGTTTCAGATGCTGAGGAAGATGGTGGTGGACCCTAAACAACTGGAATAGCCCGATGCTTAGGGCGTGAGGAAGAGACCTCGAGTCTACATTCCCTATGGCGTACGTCGATCCTCGTTGCTACTGTGATCAAGTCCTCCAGAGAAGCAGGGACCTCACGAGCAGCAAGGGCATCCTTGACATAGCCTGCCAACCCTCTCCAGAAGATAGGAACCAACACCTTCTCTGGCCAATCTAGTTCTGCCACCAGAGTTCTAAAAGCAATGGCATAATTAAGAACTAGTGGATAACGAACCCCGATATAGATCTAACAGTCTCAGGGCCGCATCATGGGTAACCTGCGGACCCATGAATACCGCTTTAAGAACATCAAGAAAGTCTAGATGTCTCAGAGTAACCACATCAGAGCGCTCCCATAGGGGAGTCGCCCAGTCCTAATGTTACGGGGGCCATCTGATTATAAAAACCAAAGGGATATCAGATAGTCAGGGTCCACCGTGCAAAGTCTCTGCTGCAGACTATGGCAGAGGATAAGGGGTATCTTGTACTACGGAAGCAGTACTGACACTGATACATCTCAGTGACACTAGAGCCAATCACGGCATGTACTGTTAAAGTCACAGCGACTACCGTATTTAGCATTAACGTAAAAGGGATAGGTTAATGAGTGAGGAAGAGTATATAAGTGTGCCGCTGTAAATAGTAGTAGCACAAGTGCAGAGTGCAATACCTCTGTTAAACTCACAGAGGCAAATAGTTAGGAAATAAAGCAATTTCTCCTTTACTCGGAGGGTGTGTGGTATGGTATGGCTCTGTTAATGATCACAGAGACAAAAGCAGTGAGTGTGAAATGGCACCTACCTAGGTCCGTTCCTCTAGCAGTGCCAGGAGACGGACAGCAGCGTAAGCTGCACAAAGCTCCTACCTGCGTTCGCTCCACTAGTGTGCGAGGACACGAACCACTAGATATGGCACCTGCCTAGGTCCGCTCTACTAGTGGTGCAAAAGAGACGGACAGCAGCACAAGCCGCACAAAGCTCCTAACTATGTTCACTCCCCTAAAGTGTGAGGATACGAACAACTGCCAGACGAAGTATAAGGAACGTTACCCTAGCGGCAACGTCCACCTACGAGTAGAATCACAAGGCCAAGCCGGACCATGTGCCTCAGGCACCTGCCTATGTCCGCTCTACTAAGATGTAAGGATACGGACCGCAGCCGAAGCTGTAAGGTGCAAGAACGCTACCCTGCCGGTAGCACTCACCTAGCATAGACAGAGAGATGCCTAGAGGGACGTGCACAGAGCGTCTACTCTCATGCATGAACCAAGAGGACTGAGTGCCGAGCAGCGTGCGTCAGGGTCTTATATAGACTTTGTGCCTCATCCAAGATGGAGGACACCAGAGCCAATCCGCTGTCAGAACGACAGCAATGACGTCACGCTGGCCTATCACCGAGCAAGGCGTCACAAGCACATAACCAGCGACCAATCGGCTTAGAAGGTGTCAGAGACATGTGACCTTGTGTCAGTGATGATGTCACTCGCACATGTGCAATGTCTCCAAGATAGGACTTAGTTTCCAGCGCTCGCACATGTGCAGTAGCAAGAAATCCGAACATAGTCTCCAGTGCCACAGTAACCGTAACACGTACCTCATAGCTGGACTGAGAGGAATCGGAGGAAGGAGATGGCTCTGCACGGGCATGGGATAGAATAGCCGGCTTCAAGAGCGAAACGTGGAACTTGTTATGGATCCTTAGATGCGCAGGTACCTTCAGTTGATATACCACAGGATAACCTGGCGAAGTACCTCATAAGGACCCAGGAATCGAGGAGCAAACTTGGCAGATTCCACTCTAAGTTTCACGTTTTTAGCAGAGAGCCATACGAAATCCCCTGGGGAAAAGACAGGAGAGGGACGGCGAAAGCGATCTGCTACCGTCTTCATACGATCCTTTGCTACTTGGATCGCACTCTGAGTCTTATCCCAGACCTCCATGGCATTGGTTGCCCAATCCGCCACAAGAGGCGGTGGTACGGAGGCGGGAAACGGAACAGGCACCCTGGGATGTTGCCCATTATTGAGAATGAAAGACGTCTGCCCAGTGGCTTCAGCCACGGAATTGTTAAGGGCAAACTCTGCCCAGGGTAGGAGAGTAGACCAATTGTCATCATTCTCTGAGGCAAAATGTCGTAGGTATATGGGTATATAGGTATATTAGTCTCCAGCGCTCGTACATGCTCAGTAGCATGGAATCAGAACATAGTCTCCAGCGCCACACAGACCTGGGACCAAGAGAATAACATAGCCAGACCACAGCAAAGGATAAGGAGACAGGCAGATCCCCAGAAACGGGAACCGTAACACCTAATGATGCAACCATGAAAAGCGCTGCATGCTCAGTTACAACTCTGGGTGGTCTGCAGTTTGCAGGAAGGATTGCTTAAGCTGGGTCTTTTTTGAAACCGCAAGGGTTAACCCAACTTTCGTTATCTACCAAAGTTTTAAAAAACGTTGAACCGGCACATGCGCAACCAACATGCATTACTGTGGAAATCTTACTGCGTTAAAATGTGGACTACCAAGGGTAACCCAACCATGGACTGCAGAACTTCTACTTGTTAACCCTCTATAGTCTGGGTGAGTGAGAGCCCATCAGCTGTTACAGTATATAACATGCCTGGTGTTTGAAACACCACATTCAGATCCTATGTGTTACATTGACCATCTCTCCCTGATGGGCAAAGACACTAAGGGGAAACGGGGGAGGAATTGATGCCACTACCCTGCAGTCCTGTTTTCTGCCTGTAATATTTTTAAATATGAAAATTCAAGATGGGAAGATGGAAGAGGTGAGGGAGCAAGAGGCCAATCCTCTCAATCATCCTACATTTTATTTTTAAATTTAAATGCCAGGCCAAATCTGCTGTGTGGCCAGATCCCTGATGTGCAAAGCCACTTTGGGGAATTGGGGATGGACAATTGATGCCACTGTCCTGTCGTCCTGTTGTCTGCCTACAACGTTTTTAAATGTCAAGACTCCAAAAGGGGTCTCCAAGTTGTGTCTTGTCTGTACTGCCAGAGGAGTAGAAGCAAGAGGCCTAACATTGTCACTCATCCCACTTTATATTTTTAAAAATTTAAATACCAGGCCACATCTTGTGTGTTGCATGGACCATACGTCCGAGATAGTGATGGGTGAACCCCCCGATGTTCATGTTCGGGAGCCTCGCTCAAACGTTTTTTAACGTTCAAATTCGGGTTGTGAGATAACACGAACTTGCATTACGACAACGAACTTGGACTTTACAGTTATGAGATGGGGTGAAGGGGCTGTAAACTAAAAAATATAGTTAATAATAAATGTCATTATACTTACCATTCCCGCAATGCGTTGTCATGACCATGCTCTGCAGGCCCGTCATCCTAGAGAGCCAGTTTCTCACCTTGGTCTACTGGCCGGCCCCCTTCAGAGCTGGCTTACCCCGTGCGATCCCCTCCGGGTATTCCGCCTTTCCCTGACCATGGGGGAGGGGTCCTTCTAACCTCAATTTGGACCTTCATGCATTTTATAGCAGAGCTGACCTTTCTGCCGCGCTGCCAGTGATATTTCCGGCTTCGGCTAGTGCTTGGCAAGTGCTTTGCTCGTGTTTTCCCTGATCCTGTCCCGCTACCGCTCCCCTCCTCCAGCCCTCCTGACTGCCTTCCTCTGCCTGTGTCTGCTTTCCCTGACCTCCCTGTGACCCCCTCCGTCTCACTTCCTTTTCTCTGCCTGTCCCGATGTATTGCCCAACTCCCTCCATAGATCCTCTGCTGTATTACCCCCCTTCTCCATTCATTCCCATCTCTGTTCTCTTCCCTACCCTCTAACTGACTCCCTTGGCTTACCGACCTCGGCTTGTTCTGAGTCTGTCTCAGTTCCCATTTTGTCCTGATGCTACCTCTCTGAGCATCGACCTTGGCCTGTATCGATTATTCTCCCCTGGGTTCTGCCCCTCCTAGGGTTTCTGCTAGTATATCCTGTTTGGTTGTGCTTAAGCGACACCTGGTGGCTTAGTTGCTAACTGCACCAGGACTTTCCTCACATTATCACTTGCCAAAACGTTTATTTACCTATTGTGTGTATATATATATATATATATATATATATATATATATATATATATATTGACCCCTCTTTGCCACATCATGGACCCCATGCATTCACTTTGTGAACAAGTGGCAAATTTAACACAGTTTGTGCAAGAGCTGACCGTCGAGCACCAGATTCTGGCCTCCTCTCACCAACAGCTGCAGGGCCAGCTCCCTTCAGTGTTTGGAGCCTCTCTAAGCCCCAAAAATGAAGGTTGAACTAGATGGACTTAGGTCTTTTGTCAACCTATGTAACTGCGTAAAAAAAAAAACCTCCACATCCCAGGTGGCTGACAGTCAGTCCACAGCCACAGAGGTGGTGAATAATTCCCCAGAGCCCGGGGTTATGCTCCCGAATAAATTCACAGGAGAGAAAGATCACTTTAGAACA
The DNA here is from genome assembly GCF_048569485.1 of Anomaloglossus baeobatrachus. Classification (NCBI taxonomy): domain Eukaryota; kingdom Metazoa; phylum Chordata; class Amphibia; order Anura; family Aromobatidae; genus Anomaloglossus; species Anomaloglossus baeobatrachus. The sequence continues at coordinate 692,077,692 of NC_134355.1, read as the reverse complement.
TTTAAAGAAAGTTATAAACTATTGTTTACCTTAAGATTCCGATCCTCGGGAAATGAAGCCCAACAGGTGGGAATCATCATGTCTTTGCTCCGGGGGTCCCCAGACTTGGGCTTTTTCTCTACCTTCCTCAGCCCCAGAATGATTTTCTGTGGATACATTCTTTGACTCCTTAGAAATAATCTATGATGAACCTGACCATGTCCAAGTAGCTGGGGATAGGATCATGTGTTTGACACAGGGAACCGTACTGCTGAATTTTATAGCACAGAGTTCAGATAGTGGTCGGCCAAGTGGAACAATGCTGCTCTCCGTTGTCAGTATAAGAAAGGCCTCTCAGATACCCTCCACCCGCCTCTAGGTTCCTTGCAGGAGGCCATTGCCCAGGCTATCCGTATGGACCGCAGACTCCGATAAAGACAGGGGAACCAGCAGGACCTTCCATCCGGCCCTCTCAGGCCTATCCTACCGCCAGTCTCTGAGCCCATGGAGGTCGGGGCAAGCAGCTCTAGAGAGAGGGAGCTAAAATGGTGCCGGGACCTCAAGTTCTGCTTCTATTGTGGCCATGCAGGACATTAGCAGAGGGACTGTCCTGCATGCCTCCCTGCCGGAAAACCTGGGTGGTAATTGAGGACGTCACCCAGACTTTCAGGTACCCTTTAACTCCTCTCATAAGATTCTTCTTGATATTGCCCTTTTTGTCAAGAGTCGGGTCGAGACCTCTCAGACTTTCATTGACTGTGGATCCACAATGAACTTTATTGACTCCAAACTGGTTCTACCATTAGAGTTAGGGACAGTTAGGCTGGAAAGATCAATCCATATCATTGCTAAAGACAAAACTCCATTGCCTCAGAATTTGGTTCAATTTGTTACTGAGGAGTTCACACTCAAGGTGGGATCTCTCCATACTTAGAGCGTGGTTTGTTATTTTATGGAGAATCTTTACGGTTGGTAAAATCCTTGAGGGTTTCTTGAGAGATGCTATACTGGAGTATCTCAAGAAAAATAACCTTATGACAGAGTATCAACATGGGTTTATGAGGGATCGATCCTGTCAAACTAATTTGATCAGCTTCTATGAAGAGGTAAGTACAAGCCTGGACCAGGGAAATGCAGTGGATGTTGTGTATATGGACTTTTCAAAAGCTTTTGATACAGTGCCACACAAAAGGTTGGTACATAAAATGAGAATAATGGGGATAGGGTAAAATATGTGTAACTGGGTTAAAAACTGGCTCAGTGAAAGGAAACAAAGGGTGGTTATTAATGGTACGTACTCGGGCTGGGTCTCAGTTCATAGTGGGGTACCACAGGGGTCAGTATTGGGCCCACTTCTTTTCAATATATTTATTAATGACCTTGTTGGGGGCATGTGGAGTAGAATTTCAATATTTGCAGATGATACTAAACTCTGCAGGGTAATCAATACAGAGGGGGATAATTTTATATTACAGGGAGATTTATGTAAATTGGAGGATTGGGCTGAGAAGTGGCAATTGAAGTCTAATGTAGATAAATGTAAGGTCATGCACTTGGGTAGAGGAAATAAAATTTATAATTATCTACTTAATTGTAGAACACTGGGTAAAACAGACACAGAAAAAGACTTGGGTGTATGGGTGGATGATAAACTTAACATTAGTGGTTAGTGTCAGGCAGCTGCTGCCAGGGCTAATAAAATAATGGGATGTATTAAAAGAGGTAGAAGTGTTCATGAAAAAATATAGTTCTACCCCTGTACAAGTCACTAGTGCGACCGCACTTATATACTGTGTACAATTCTGGTCACGATATATAAGAAGGACATAGCTGAACTGGAGAGGGTGCAGAGAAGAGCCACCAAGATTATTAGAGGAATGGGTGGGCTGCAATACCAAGACAGGAAAAACGAAGGCTTAGGGGGATCTAATCACAATGTATAAATATATGAGGGGACAGTACAGAGACCTTTCCAAAGATCTTTTTACACCTAGGCCTGCGACTGGAACACGGGGGCATCCGCTACGTCTCGAGGAAAGAAGGTTTAATCATAATCACAGACGAGGATTCTTTACTGTACGAGCAGTGAGACTATGGAGCTCTCTGCCGCATGATGTTGTAATGAGGGATTCACTACTAACATTTGGGCAGAGCCTGGACGCCTTTCTTGAAAAATATAATATTACCAGTTATATATATTAGATTTTATGACAGGGTGTTGATCCAGGGAACTAGTCTGATTGCCGGATGTGGACGAAGGAAGGAATTTTTTCCCCCATTGGAGCTTGCTTGCCACATTGGGTTTATTTTGCCTTCCTCTGGATCAACATGTTAGGCTACGGGTTGAACTAGATGGACTTAGAGTCTCCCTTCAACCTTAAAACTATGATGATACTATGATGATGATGATGATCTTCCTGTGGGATTGGTATTGGGAATTCCGTGGCTGCAGTAGCACAATCATGTTATTGATTGGGGTCTTCCGGAATACCTAATGGACTTCAGGGATATTTTCTCGGAAAAAGAAGCAGAGGTATTACCACCCCATCATCCTTCCAATTGTGCTATTAATCTGGTTTCTACTGCTACTTTGCCCAAAGCCCGACTATAACTTGTCCGGTCCTGAACGTGCCGCTATGAAAGAGTATGTTAATGATAGCTTATGGAAGGGGCATATCCTTCCTTCGTCCTCTCCAGTTGCCGCAGGGTTCTTCTTTGTTAAGAAGAAGAATGGGGGTTTTCGTCCCTGCCTCGATTTCCGAGAACTTAATAAGATCACTATCAGAAATACCTATCCGCTTCCACTCATCCCCGATCTCTATAATCAGTTTTTTTGGGGCTAAATTGTTTTCTAAGCATGATGTTAGGGGAGCTTACAACCTTATACGTATTCGAGAAGGCGATGAGTGGAAGACGGTATTTCTGACTTCTGAGGGCCTGTTTGAAAATGTAGTCATGCCTTTTGGGTTAACTAATGCCCCGGCCGTGTTTCAGAACTTTATGAACGACATTTTTTCTGATATTATTCTCCGTTTTGTGGTTATTTATCTTGATGACATTTTGATTTTCTCCCCTGATATGGATTCGCATGTTGTTCGTATTCGTTGTGTGCTTCTTCGACTACAGGAGAATTCGTTGTTTGCTAAAATAGAAAAGTGTACGTTTTCTGTTTCAGAAATTTCTTTTCTAGGCTTTATTTTGTCATCTTCCTGTTTCAAGATGGACCCTGGCAAGGTTCAGGCCATTGTCAACTGGGTGCAGCCCTGTGATCTCAGGGTACTCCAACAGTTTATGGGGTTTGCTAATTATTATAGAAAATTCATCAGGGGTCCTCTCAAATCGTTAAGCCTCCAACAGATCTCACCCATAAGGGTGCGGATCTTAAGGTTTGGTCGCCCGATGCTGTGGAAGCCTTCTGTCAATTGAAAAGGCGATTTATCTCTGCCCCTGTTTTGGTTTAACCTGATCTCACAAGGTTGTTTATTGTGGAGGTGGATGCCTCTGAGGTGGGGGTAGGGACAGTTCTGTCTCAAGGCCCCAAAACATTGACTAATTTTCGACCCTGCGCCTTCTTCAGGACGTTCACTGATCACAAAAATTGGGCCTATATTAAAACTGCCAAACGGTTGACTCCTCGGCAAGCCATGTGGTTATTGTTTTTCTCTCGATATTGTTTTTCCATAACTTTTCGACCGGGATCCAAGAATGTGAAAGCAGATGCTCTGTCCAGGAGTCTGGATTCCGTTTCTCCCTCTGAACCCCCCTCCTCCATTCTTCCCCATTGGGTTTTTGCTGCCATGCTGTCTTCTGAACTGGAGGTGGAAATCTGTGTAGCTCAAGCTTCTTCTCTGTCCTTTATCCCTCTTCCTAAACTGTTTGTCCCAGGGCATCTTCGGCTGCATGTGCTTCAGAAATTCTATTACTTAGTGTTTAGTGATAACCCTGGTGTCTCAGCCACTTTTGGAGGGCTATTGCCCGGCTCTTCCATGAATTCTGATGTTTCCAATTTTGTGGCTGCCTGTGTGACGAGTACTCGCTCTAAAGATAATAAACAAAGGCCACAGCCTCACCATGATTGCTAGATCGGTGCATGTAAGAAACTAATTGAGAATCATAGTGTCATGGAGACTAAATGGGACATAGGCAAGTCGCTAATTATTAAATATACAAACAAAACAGCAAGTTTCGACCACAACACCCAATTGCTAGGAAGTGATATCTTTATTGAACCAGGGTAAGTGAGGAGCGGCACAGTTACAAGTGAGAACACGGGCAACAGGAATACCCGGAACATGTGGGGTAAATGACCCACTATTGGCAATCAGTATAACAAATTGACCATATGCATAATATAAATGGACAATTTAACACATTATTATATGTAAAAAATAAACAAATAAAGCGCCAAAAGTCCCTCCAACCAGGAGATAAATAGTAATTAAATAAGCACCAAAAGAGAGGTGGGGCTGGCTACAGGATTCCCTCAAGCAATAGTATAAGGTAGTAATCTTGTAAGCCACAGTGGGTCCATACAATGTAATTACTCTAACTAGAATGTCCTAACAAATAAAGGACCATATTGAGAGTTGAGGGGACACTGGCCGACCTGAGACCGATATAATAGACAGTCAGAAGGTAGCTGAAACTAATAGTTTCTGGTGCTACTATACCTCGGGAGAAGGACCGGAGATCCACGTGGTACCCGCGTCCACCCGACGGCCGTTTCGGCTACCAAAGGCTTCGTCAGGGGTAGTGGTGAAGTGAAGGGAGGTACTCATTAAAACAGGAGCATCAGCCAATCGCGTCCGGTGGGCGAAACTATGATGTATGTAATGCCCCAGCAACGAAGGACACCGCTCACTCGCCGCATCGCCCCACATCTGACAGTTCCAATCACATGGTAGCCATGTGATGTAATCGCGCGGCGATCATGTGAGCAGACGTAAAAACGAGGTTTAGATCGACACAGCGGCACGACAGCGTCCCAGCGCCAGTAGCACGCATGCTATTGGGATCACCATAATATAAAGTGGGATCTCAATAGATATATAGCAAGTCGATCTACGAGGGATTTCTGCCATGTTGCAGGGTCGGAATAAGCACACCATAAAATTCTTACATACAGTGTATAGCAAAACAGTTACATGCAAGCATTAATCAATTAGAAATAAAAAATAATGAAAAAATATATGAAAATAAAGAATAAAAAATGAAAATAGCAATACAATATGTATGAAAAAATAAAAAATGAGGAATAAACAATAATGAAAATTAAATAAACAAACAAAATAATCAATAATAGATACATTATCCGCAAGTTTAAGCACATAGTTGTTTATCTTGGAGATATGTTTAGATGGATCAAAAAGTTGATAATCAATGGAAATATCACCATAATAATTGTACCATGATCACTATCATGTACACTATGAACTATAATATTAATATATTACACAACCCTCTAAACACCATGATTCAAACTCCCATAACTAATTTATAATAAATAAAAAATAAAAAAATAAAAAAATGAGAGGAAGTTGATCCGTTTCTTCATAGATTAATGATGGCTGCATATATTCCAAGAAAATCCGACCCATAGAACACAATAAGGGCATATGTAATGGGATCCTTCAAGCGAGAGGATGATGTCTTAATAAAACACATAAATACATATAAATACATAGTACTTAAAATCAACAAAAAGGGGAATTGTACTAAAAGAAAAAAACACCCCAGAACCACAACCATCACAAAAATGAGGCATGAGAAATATTTTCATTAAGACACATAGGGTGAAGGGTTTTCAAGGTCCAGATCCACTTGGTTTCCATCCTAGCCAGTCTCTGACCGATTTTGCCACCACGAATATTAGAGTCAAGATGATCAATGCCCCTGACCCTCAATAATGTCGGATTGGACTGATGGAATTGCCTGAAATGGCGGGGGATAGTCTTCAATGAAGAAATATCAAGACAGTCCGCTGCTGCCACTATCCTGGTCACGTGTTTCCTAATACGTACTTTGAACTGTCTAGTCGTCAAGCTGACATACATTTTGGGGCAGGGGCAGGTGGCATAATAAATGACTCCTGTCGTGGTGTAAGTTATAAATTTATTGCCGCGATAGAGATTGTTTGTGACGCCACCCATGGGTTGTGGTGATTATTGGCACCACCGCTGCTGGTGATGGTGGGGGGGCTCCTGAATGCGGTGTTGTGGTGCAGCTAGGTGTTGACCCCTCCGTGGGTAGGGGATGTGGGTCCCGGGTCCCGCTGGGGGTGATGATGATGAGGGGTGCGGAGCAGGACGGCGTAGCGTAGTGCAATGCCTGAGGGCACTGGTGTACTCACTCTGAGGAAACACACTGGAGTCACTGGTAAACCAAAAACGGGATGGTGGTCGGTGCCCGCAGCCTGCTGCGTTGTTCCCCCTACTCGGGTTGATGGTGTCCGTCTTTCTCCTTCACCTCTGTTAGCTGTGTGACTTCTATGCCTGAACAATGGTAGTCCGCTCCCTGACTTGTAGATGCCGGAGGAGCCCTTTTGCCCGCAGGCGCTGGCCCGTGAGATCTTGGTGCCTGGGCAGTGGCTTCCTATCCCCCTCAGTGGGCTGTTGCCTTCTCTCGGGACTTGGAGTGGGAATAGACCTATAGTACAGACCTCAATCAGTTAATTTGACTTGGTCCAGTTGCTTTTGGGCCTTGTACGCGGTCTGAGTACCCTTTTCTGCTGCTCCGGTTTCGGTTTGACTCCCCGATTTGGTACCGGCGGGCTACTACCCTGCCCCGGTGCCTTGACGGTTCCGCCGGTTCTACTCCCAGCTTCCTGCAGACGGCCACCACCGCCTATCTGCTGGCCACAGGGTCCCTAGGCTCCAAACTAGGCCCTGACAGACTTCTCCTCCAAACTGACACTCCACTCCACTGTACTCTCCTCTCCTCAACTGTGCTCTCTCTTAACTCCAACTGTGTTTTCTCTGTACTGTACTCTACTGTCTGGTTTTCCCCGCCCCTGACCATCAATCCTCTTCGATGGGCGTGGCCAACCGCCTGACTCTGCCACCGGGTGCGGACGTCTGGTACAGATGGGGGTGACTCAGGGTTTTTGGGTGACTGCTGGTACCTCTTTGGGGGACAGATGTAGTGCAAGTGCCTACCTGTGACCCCCTGGCTAGTCCAGGCCGTCACGTTACTATCCCAGGAAACGCCGGGTATTACAGCTAGGAATGAATAAAGCATATATATAAAAGTCACTATTACAACCTTTTTTTCTAATGCTAATCACCATTCAATAAAAACTGTAAAAATGTCATTGTATTATTTCCATGATGTAAGACATTTTATTACTTCCATTGGGGGAAATGATTAAGCTAAAAGAAATGATTGCAAAACTAATGACCGCTGCGTCCGTTATTCTCTGGTGCTTTATCCTTTACTCCAGGCAAAATGATTATAAAAGCTGTATTGAGAATCAAACTGCAGGAAAGGAGAAATCAAATACAAAATACACAGTGAGGATCATTTATTTTACCTTTATTCAGTTGATTTTCTTGACAATTTTTTTTCAGAATCATTTTCAAAATGGCTTTTTAATGTATTTTTGTTATTTTTATGGTACTATATTTACAGTATCCTCAGTCATCATTGCCCAGCCACACTGTATATGCAATTGCTATGTATGCTTTAGGTAAGTCTAAGGTTTATTCCACTGCGGCCAATTTACATCTATGTCTCGTGCACATTGGAAGGTAAAGAGGTTTCCTAGACAGGTCACACACACTATGAGTGAGGGACCAGAAATGTGTCCGTTTTTCATACTGTCATTTTAATAAACTGAAATAAAATAAACATTCTGTAACCACCGGATGGATGAGCTGAGAAATCTCTGTTCCCTTCATCACATTGCTGTGCTGCACCGGCTGTCTCTGAGCTCCACCGGCAATATCCTCCCCTGGCTCGTCAGTATCGGCAGGCATGGTGAGCTTCATTTTTTCTTTTCTACTACTGTATATTCAATATTACCTACAGTCATGGCCTAAAGTGTTGGCACCCTGGCCTCCCAGAAAATTATGCAATTACAAGTTTATTTCCTTTGTGTGTATTGAAACAATATAAAAAAGAGGAAAAAAGGCAAATTAGACATAAATATATAAATTCACACAAACCGAAAACATCTCTGACCTCCACCATTTGTGACTGTGTTCTTTTGTTTATAGTCATTTCATTTTCAGTATAGAGTAGAATGATGTGCTTGACCAAAAAGCTCGATCTCGGTCTCCCCTATCCACAAGATGCTGTCTCTTTATCAGTAGTGGGGTTCTCCTGGGTCTACTCCATAGAATTTCATTTCATTGCATTTAGATGTGGACAGATAGCTTGTGCTGACACTGATGCCTCTTGAGATGCAGGACAGTTTAAATTTCTTTAGAACTTGATTGTGGCTTATCCACAATCCAAACTATCCTGTGCTGAAAGCTTTCTTCAATTTTTCTCTGCTGTCCACATCTAGGGAGATTGGCTACAGTGCATGGGTTGTAATTTTTTTTATTATGTTGCGCACTGTGGACAAAGGAACATCAAAATCTCTGGAGATGGACTTGTAACTTTTGAATTGTTGATATTATTCAACAATTTTGGTCCTCAGACAGTTCTCTTCTTCTCCTCTTTCTGTCCTCCATGCTTAGTATGGCACACACAGGCACACAATGCAAAGACTGAGACAACTTCTCCCATTTATATCAGGTTTCAGGTGGGATTTTCATATTGCCCACCCCTGTTACTTGCCACAAGCAAGTTTGAACGAACATCACAAGCTTGAAACAAAGTTATTTAGACACAATTTTGGAAAAAGGCCACCAATTTTGACCTGCCCAATTTGGGAGTTTGATATAAAATGTTTTTGGGTGGTATCTGTACACACAAAGGAAATAAACATGTGTATAACAAAACGTGTGATTGTAAAAACATTTTTGGGAGAAATACTTTATTTTTTGGAAGGGTGTCAACACTTTCTGCTATGACTGTATGTCAACAGAAGGTTCATGTGTAAATTGCACCAAAGTAAAATAAGTGATAGAATTTATAAATTAAAAATGGAAAAAAAATATTAGAGATTTGTTTTTAAAGTTCACATATTTTTATAGCAGCTTGAACTTTCTGAGATCATGATACATATTTTGTTTTTTCTTTGCTCTGTAGATACAATCTGCTTACAAGAGACAATCCAAAGTTCTTTTGATCACAAAAAGTATATAACACGGGTGAAAAGTTTGGCGCCGTCTGTAGTAAACTGTGATACATCGTCCTCTACAGGTGAGTCTCAATTTGACATCATGGACCAATATTTTTCTGGCACTTCCATATTTTAAGAGTCATCATTGGAAATGTGAATAGAATATATAATAAAAAGAACAGCATTCAGGGCTCCGCACAGAGTGGATCACACATGGAATAACACACCTAGAGAGAATTTATGATGGAGCTTTAACATGAAAGGGAAGATATTTCACAACCTAATCATCAGTGTCCATGAATCCCTTTACATGGCCAGCCCCTTCCTCTGTAACTCAGACATCAGTGTGTGAATTGATATGCAAATGAGGCTGAAGAGCTACAGTAGATCTGAAGCCTTTGTCACTCCAGCTCCATTTCCCGCCTAGTGCTGCCTCTTCCTATTTGACTGACAGTTCCTTTGTCTGGAGCCACACAACATAGAGGCTGTCAGTCAAGCAAGAAGAGGTGGAGCTGGGCAGGGAATAGAGCTGGAGTGACAGAAGCTTAAGGACTACAAAGAACTTAATCCTCTATTGCTGAGATAAATAGTTTGGGGTGTGATTTTCCGCTGACAAATTCCATTTAATCGTGTGTTTCATTTCCACTCACAGTCCCCAATGCTTTGTCTTGGCAATATCAAGTTCTTTTCAAAATTCATATTTACTGATCTTGATAAAAAAAAACAATTGAAATAGTTAAAGTGGTTGTCCGGCCTTTTTAATTTGAAGTAAGATGCAGTTCTTGGCATCGGACCCTTCTCAGTGCGCTGAGCCAATGCTGTTCCAGTCCTATTCACTATTTACATCTGGATTCACTGGAGGTAAAGACTGCTAATTGCAGGAGGTGATGTTGGATATATTGATGAACTGTCCATATCATAAGTCTTCACGACTGCTTTTGGCTCTGACTTCTGATCACCTCTTAGACAATATTCCTGAATTACCTTTTCTTTTCTTTCTAATTACAAGTTCACAAAACTTTTGACAAGTCATAAACTGATCATGAGAATGAAGTGATCGAGGTTTCAAGATGAATGCTGCTCTACTGGGAGTCTAAACGTTTGCTCAACAGAAGATCTGTGTCTGACTTCAGTTTTAGCGTAGAACAGCATTTTAGCAATTGATGGGGGTCTCTCCTGACCCCTAATGATCAAAGCTTAGGATGTATCTCTAAAACGTGATAAATGTTTTGTGAAGTACAATAAGATATCAAGATTTATCTTAAACTATTATGAATTTGCCCCCTGGGTTATGTCCCACATCTTCTATCCACCAGCTGGTGACTGTTAGGAGAATGGTTCCCATGATTGTTATGCAATGTAAGGACTAGAGATAAGCGAAACCCTTAGCGTTCGAGTTAGGTTCGGTTCGTCGAACGGCGGGCAAGTTCGACGAACGTTCGACGAACCCATTCAAACCCCATTGAAAACAATGGCAGGCAAACACAAACACATGCAAACACATAGAAAACACCTTCTAAGGTGTCCAAAAGGTGACAAACAAGTCACAAGACAGCACAAACACATGGAAAAGTGACAAGGACATATACTCAAGCTGGAACAAAAGAGCTGGACGAGTAAAAAAAGGACACAGATATAGGAGTATCTGCAAGTGAACATCGATGCCATTACTGTGCAACTTGAGCCTTGCTCATTTTGAGCTTCCAATCTAGAAAAATGGCCAGAGCTCTCCACTTTCGCCTTGGGGATCTTGTCGTGTCCCGCAGCCAGCGTTCTCTTGGAACGTGTCTTCAGTGCTGCTGGGTGTGTGCTGACAGATAAGCGCACGCGTCTGTCCAGTGGACAGTCTGTCATGTGAACAGACTAACGTTCACCAAGAGGAACAAATCATGGAACCGCAAGGACTTTGCTACCCTGGTGTCAGGCTTGTGTATTTTTGATAGTGCTTCATGCAAATCAACACTTTAAGTTTGCAACTGTGGGACAATTGATGATTCTTAAGAGTTTTCTGGGCCCAATTTTTGGAAAAAATGGAGACTCTGCTTGGAGTCCCATTGCTATGTTTTACATCAGAGGTTCCCAACTCCAGTCCTCAAGCCACACCAACAGTGCATGTTTTCAGGATTTCTTTAGCATTGCATGGGTGTTGGATTCAGCACCTTTGCAGGTGATTAAATTATCACCTGTGCAATACTAAGGAAATCCTGAAAACATGCACTGTTGGTGTGCCTTGAGGACTGGAGTTGGGAACCTCTGTTTTACATGATCCAAGATAAAGAAGTTATGGATCCACAAGGACTTTTCTACCTGTGTGTCATCCTGGGGAGACGATAGGCTGGTGGATTTTTGATAGTGCTTCATGCAAATCAACATGTCAAGTTTGCAACTGGGAGACAACTGATGCCAGTGAAGTGGTGTGCATGTGGCCCAATTTTTGAAAAAGAGGGAGACTGTGGTTGGATTCCCCTTTTTTTTGAAAAATGAACCAAGATGAAGAAGTCATGGATTAGAGAGGACTTTTCGATCACGGTGTCATCCTTGGGAGATGAAAGGCTGGTGGATTTTTGATAGTGCTTCATGCAAATCAACATGTCAAGTTTGAGACTGGGGGACAACTGATGCCAGTGAAGTGGTGTGTGTGGCCCAATTTTTGGGAAAGAGGAAGACTGTGGTTGGAGTCCCCTTGCAGTGTTTTACATGATTTTAGAAGGTCATGACATGCCTAAGAGGTTGACTTTCAGCATCTGCAAGCTGTTGGCTACAGAAATGCTGCCTTTCCACCCTTTTGACACAGAGGATTTTTGAGACCTTATGCCCATCGCAGTGCCCCAAGAGCAGATGTTCAGTCGCCACTACTTCTCCAAGAAAGGCGTGCCTGCGCTACACCAGCAGGTCGCACACAACATCACTGCTTCCTTGAGAAACTCTGTGTTTGAAAGGGTGCATTTCACCACAGATACTTGGCCCAGTCAGAATGGATATGGGCGTTACATGTCGCTGACTGGGCACTGGGTAAATATGGTGAGATATGGAGAAGGGTCTGCTGTACAAGTCTTGCCGTCCCCATGAGTTGTGTGTCAATCCTTCCTCTGTATGTAGAAGTTCCTCCACTGCTTCTGCCTCCTCAACCTCGTCTCAGTCATCCACCTCCGCTCAAATACTGTCTGGTAAGGCCACCCGCATTGTAACTGTGCACAAGGAATCCCGCATACCTCCTCCTTACTATGCTGGCAGCAGAGATCAACGGCATCAGGTGGTCGACTCTTTACTTTGAAATGTATGGAAAATGTGAGTCACACCGCTGAGGAGTTGTGGACGGTTAGCTCTGGAGACCGAGTTTCATCAATGGTTGTCTCCACTCAACCAGCAGCCAGGGAAGGCTGTGTGCGACAATGATGCAAACATGGGTGCGACCCTTCGCAGGGACAATGTGACACACGTGCCTTATATGGCTCCCGTTTTCAACCTTGTTATCCAGCAATTCGTAAACCACTATCCCGGCCTACATGGCCTTCTGCAGAGGGTACGGTGTAATGCCTGCCTGGATCCACACACTCAGACGGGCTGTAAAGGATAGGCTAGAGGGAAGCCACTCACCAAGCAGGACCCCTAGAAACCTGAAACCCTTTAAACCCTATACAGGGATTTGGAATTACACAGGGCCCAAGGTGATCAATACCTGTGGAAGGCTGCAGTCCGAGAGAGTAGTAATCAGGCAGGGTCAAACCATGAATTGAGGAACATGAACAGAATCGGACGGCCAGGACTTAATCAGAAAACAAGCAGAGGTCAAATGCAGATCGGGCAACGAGGTACATAAACAGCAGGCAAGAGACGTAGTCAGGAAACAAGCGGTAGTCAGCACACAAAATCTCAAAACAGAACTGGGCTGAACGGGAACCAGAATTTCAGAACTATGTCTGGCAGTGGTCAGCAGACAGGAGGGGCCTAAAAAAGGATGTGGTGTCTTCCCATTGGTAGTAGCTGAATGATGGTACTTTAGCTGTGAGACAACCACCACCTTCAGTCAGCCAGATGTACTGCAGATCTCAAGGTAACCCAGCCCAGTGGATGAGCGGAACCTGTGGCCACCGGCGACGCCGGCGGCATCGACTCCTCTCCCATCACCAGCACTATCTAAGAGAACACGGTGTCACCTGGCGGAGTACAAGTTGCTGGATTGGACTCCAGTGGTGACGTAACAGCCGTGTGCAACAATGATGCAAACCTGGGTGCTGCCCTTCACAGGGGCAATGTGACACACGTGCCTTGTATGGATCACGTGTGGAACCTGGTTGTCCATCAATTTTTAAACCACTATCCTGGCCTATATGCCCTTCTGCAGAGGGCAGGCTCGCTATGTGCTCACTTCCACCGTTCACACCCCGCAGTTGAACAATTTGCATCATTCCAGAAGACTTTTGGTCTGCCGGTTCACTGCCTGAAATGCGATGTGCTGACACGCAGGAATTTGAATCTGCACATGTTGCAGCATCTGTGGCAGCACCGGCGATCCCTGCTGCAATACGTTATGACCTATAGCCTGGGCTAAAAAGATCCAGAGGTGGGGCAGATCACGCTGCTGGAGTGTTCTCAGATCAAGGACCTATGCACCATTCTACACAGTTTACAAATGGTGATGAAGATGTTTAGTGCTGACGTTGCCATTATCAGCATGACAATTACGGTCATCTACATGCTGGAGCACACTCTAAACAGCATTCATAGTCAGATGGTGGGACAAGAAGAAGGGGAGGAATTACAGGAGGAATCATATGCGGAAGGGATAACAAGATCTACAAGGTCCACACGGTCAGCAGCACCAAGGCGGCAGGCATGGGACGGTGGAGGAGAGGGATTAACAAGGGCGCATAGTATTAGCCAAACTGTTGAGGAAGGTGCAGGAGCCCAGGAAGAAATGGAGGACGAACTGGCGATGGGCATGGAAGACTAAGCACTAGAGATGAGCGAACCGATCCCGGTTCGGCTCGAGGTCGGTTTGCCGAACGGAGGTCCCGTTCGAGTTCGGTTCGTCGAACGTTCGACGAACCGAACTCGAACTGCATAGGAAACAATGGCAGGCATTCACAAACACATAAAAACACCTAGAAAACACCCTCAAAGGTGTCCAAAAGGTGACAGACAACTCACAACACAACACAAACACATGGGAAAGTGACAAGGACATATACTCATGCGAAAACAAAAGAGCAGGACAAGGAAAAAGTGGAGGACACACAGATATAGGCATGGCACGCCCTTCTAAAATCATGTAAAACACCGCAAGGTGACTCCAAGCGGAGTATCCCTTTTTTCCAAAAATTGGGCCACACACACACCCACCACTTCAGTGGTAGCACTTGTGCCCCAGTTGTACACTTCACAGCTAGATTTTCATCAAGCACATTCAAAAATACGACATACTTAACCGTCCCCAGGATGACACCGGGGTAGGTAGCAAAGTCTTTCCTGATCCCAGCTCTGTTCATCTTGGATCATTTATAAAAAACACAGCAAGCAAGGGTTACTCAAAGCGGAGTTTCCCTTTTTTCCAAAAATTGGGCCCCACACACACCCACCCCTTCAGTGGCAGCAGTTGTGCCCCAGTTGTACACTTCACAGCTAGATTTGCATCAAGCACATTCAAAAATACGCCATAATTAACCGTCCCCAGGATGACACCGGGGTAGGTAGCAAAGTCTTTCCTGATCCCAGCTCTGTTCATCTTGGATCATTTATAAAAAACACAGCAAGCAAGGGTTACTCCAAGCGGAGTCTCCCTTTTTTCCAAAAATTGGGCCACACACACCCACCCCTTCAGTGGCAGCAGTTGTGCCCCAGTTGTACACTTCACAGCTAGATTTGCATCAAGCACATTCAAAAATACGCCATTCTTATCCGTCCCCAGGATGACACCGGGGTAGGTAGCAAAGTCTTTGCTGAACCATGACTTGTTCATCTTGGCTCCTTTTAAAAAACACAGCAAGCAAGGGTTACTCCAAGCGGAGTCTCCCTTTTTTTCCAAAAATTGGACCACACACAGACACCTTATCAGTGGCAGCAGTTGTGCCCCAGTTGTACACTTCACAGCTAGATTTGCATCAAGCACATTCAAAAATACGCCATAATTAACCGTCCCCAGGATGACACAGGGGTAGGTAGCAAAGTCTTTCCTGATCCCAGCTCTGTTCATCTTAGATCATTTTTAAAAACAATGTAAGCAAGGGTTACTCCAAGCGGAGTCTCCCTTTTTTTCCAAAAATTGGGCCCCACACAGACACCATATCAGTGGCAGCAGTTGTGCCCTAGTTGCAAACAGGATGTTTTGATTTGCATCAAGCACATTCCAAATCCACAAGCATTTACTCTCCCCAGGATGACACAGGGGTAGTAAATTCCTTCTGGATCCATGACTTGTTCATTTTGAGGAACGTCAGTCTGTCCACATTGTCACTGGACAGACGCGTGCGCTTATCTGTCAGCACACACCCAGCAGCACTGAAGACACGTTCAGAGACAACGCTGGCAGCTGGACACGACAAAATCTCCAAGGCGTAACTGGAGAGCTCTGGCCATTTTTCTAGATTTGAAGCCCAAAAGGAGCAAGGCTCCATTTGCAAAGTCATGGCATCGATGTTCATTTGGAGATACTCCTGTATCATCCTCTCCAGCCGTTGACTATGTGTCAGACTTGTTGTCTCTGGTGGCCATGCAAAGGAGGGTCTAAAAAAATTATGAAAAGATTCCATAAAATTGCTGTTACCAGCACCAGATACGGTCCTACTGGTACGGGTAGACTGTTGAAAATGACGAGACCGTCCCTTGTTTGTCAAGTTACAACTGGGAGAATCACTCCCTGCACCTGCACGGTTGTTTGGTGAAAAAGCCGAGCTCAGATCGAGTAACAGCTTCTGCTGATACTCCTGCATACGTGCGTCCCTTTCTATGGCTGGAATTATGTCACAAAATTTGGACTTGTACCGGGGATCTAATAGTGTGGCAATCCAGTAGTCATCATCACTTCTAATTTTGACAATACGAGGGTCATGTTGGAGGTAGTGCAACAAGAAGGCACTCATGTGTCTTGCGCAGCCATGCGGCCCAAGTCTACGCTGTGTTTGTGGCATAGAGGTGCTAACCGTTCTTTCTTCCTCTGACATCTCCCCCCAACCTCTTTCAACAGAAATTTGACCAAGGTCTCCCTCATCCGCTGAGTCTTCCATGTCCATGGACAGTTCGTCCTCCATTTCTTCATGTTCTCCTGCACCTTCCTCAACATTTAGCCTGCTACCATGCGCCCTTGTTGATCCCTGTCCCCCATGGTCCCATGCCTGCGGCGTTGGTGATGATGAACGTCTGGACCTTGGTGATGTTGTTGTGTCTTGCGCATATGAATCCTCCTGTAGTTCCTCCCCTTCCTGTTGTCCCACCCCCTGACTCCGAATAGTGTTTAGCGTGTGCTCCAGCATGTAAATGACTGGAATTGTCATGCTGATAATGGCATTGTCAGCGCTAAACATATTCGTCGCCATGTCGAAACTGTGCAGAAGGGTGCATAGGTCCTTGATCTGAGACCACTCCTTGAGGGTGATCTGCCCCACCTCTGCATCTCGTTGGCCCAGACTATACGTCATGACGTATTGCACCAGGGCTCGGCGGTGCTGCCACAGTCGCTGTAACATGTGGAGAGTTGAATTCCAGCGTGTCGCCACATCGCATTTCAGGCGATGAACCGGCAGGCCGAAAGACTTCTGGAGCGATGCAAGTCGCTCAGCTGCGGCGCTTGAACGCCGGAAGTGAGCAGACAGTTTTCGTGCCCTGTTCAGAAGGCCATCTAGGCCGGGATAGTGTGTTAAGAATTGCTGGACAACAAGGTTCAACACGTGAGCCATACAAGGCACGTGTGTAACCTTGCCCAGGCGAAGGGCCGCACCCAGGTTTGCAGCATTGTCGTACTCGGCCTTACCAGGCTGCAGGTTGAGTGGAGACAACCATTTATTAAACTCGGACCGCAGAGATGACCACAGCTCCTCAGCTGTGTGACTCTTATTCCCAAGACATGTCAAGCTAAAGACCGCCTGATGCCGTTGCGCTCTGCTGCCAGCATAGTAATGAGGCGTGCGTGATTCCTTCTGCGCAGTTAGAACGCTGGTTGCCTGACCAGGCAGGCTTGGGGCGGAGGTGGAGGACCCAGATGAGGTGGAGGATGCAGAAGCAGTGGCGGAACTTGGACAGACAGAGGATTGACACACAAGTCGTGGGGACGGCAAGACTTGTGCAGCAGACCCTTCACCATCTATCACCATAGTTACCCAGTGCCCAGTCAGCGACATGTAACGTCCCTGTCCATGCTTACTGGTCCAAGTATCGGTGGTGAAATGCACCCGTTCACAAACAGAGTTTCTCAAGGAAGCGGTGATGTTGTGTGCGACATGCTGGTGTAGCGCGGGCACACCTTTCTTAGAGAAGTAGTGGCGACTAGGCATCTGGTACTGGGGCACAGCGACAGACATAAGGTCTCTAAAATCCTGTGTGTCCACTAGGCGGAAAGGCAGCATTTCGGTAGCCAAGAGCTTACAGAGGGATAGAGTCAACCTCTTCGCTTTGTCATGGGTCGCAGGAAGGGGCCTTTTATTTGACCACATCTGAGGGACAGAGATCTGGCTTCTGTGTGTAGACGGTGTTGAGTAGGGTGTCCCTGGAAAAATGCTGGTTTGTGAGGAAAGTGCAGGCGGAGACATGATGTTGCCTTCATCCAACGTTGGTGCTATCGATGTCTGAGATAGCTGTACACACTTACTTGTTTCCCCTTCCAAACCAACTGACGACCTACCAAGCAAACTGCCTGTTGCGGTTTCAGTGGTGGAAGTTGTGCGTGGAAAAACAGGTGTGACAGCTGTCCCCACAGTCCTAGAAGATGAAGAGCACGCGGATGCACTGGAAGGGGCAGGCGGTGGATGGTTCGCTCCGCTAGGCCGCATTGCAGCAAGGTGAGCTTCCCACCGGGACATATGATATTTATTCATGTGACGATTCATGGAAGAAGTTGTCAAACTGCTGAGGTTTTGACCTCTACTAATAGAACCATGACAAATTTTACAGATCACATAATTTGGGCGATCTTTTGCTATGTCAAAAAAGGACCAGGCTAGGCAAGGCTTAGAGGGCATGCGACCTGTTGATCCACCCCGACTAGTGCTCAGAGGCAGAGTGGTGGCTGAGGATGCAGTTGTAGACGTGCTACCAGTACTTCGACTCTGTCCAGGAAGGCGCAAGGTAACTTCGTCATCAGTTGCATCCTCCTCCACCACCTCTGTTGACCTCCTCGAGTGCCTGACTGTGGGTTGACAGTAGGTGGGATCTAGAACTTCATCATCAATTGTTGTGTTTGCACTCCCCTCCCCCTCAGACCGAGCCTCTTCTTTCCCTGACCGAATATTTAAGTTGTCATCCCAATCGGGTATCTGCGTCTCATCTTCATCAGTATGTTCCTCATTGTCTATAACCACAGGTGTTACAGTTTGTGACAAAGGGTCAACATTATGCTCAGAAACTTGGTCCTCACGGCCTGAATCAGAGTCACAAAGGTTCTGGGCATCACTGCAGACCATTTCCTGTTCTGTACTCACTGTAGCTTGGGAGCAGACTTCTGATTCCCAGGCTATAGTGTGACTGAACAGCTCTGCAGACTCAGCCATCTCAGTTCCACCATACTGTGCAGGGCTGATGGAGACTTCAGAGCTGGGAGAAAGCAAGTTTGATTGGGATGACAACTCAGAGGACTGGTGTTTTTTGGATGCGGTACTTGAAGTGGCTGAGAGGGCACTTGTTGGACCACTTGAGACCCATTCAAGCATTTTCCTTTTTTGGCCATCATCTACCTTTGTTCCTGTTGTTCGTGTCCGTAAAAAAGGGAGCACATCGGATTGTCCACGGTAAGTAGTAGACATCTTACTTTTGCTGGTAGATGGTCTATCTTCAGCAGATGATAATGGAGCTTTGCCACCTTCCCCACGGACAAAACCTTTTTTGCCTTTTCCACCACGCCTCTTCCCCTTTCCACCAGAATCTGTCATTTTGCCACTCATGTTGATTGCGACAAGATTGTGCACTGAAAATGTGGTAGTAAAAATTGAGAGGTGGTGTAGATTGCAGCGGTGGTCTAGCTTTATTAACAGCAGAATAATAAAGAATAAATATCCCTGACAATGCAATTACGGCCCTTAAACTGGCAGCAAAAATTGCTAGTATAATGGCTTAGTAACATTGAGTTTGAGTGTGCAATGCAGGCAGACGTGCTGCAAATATCTGTGCACTACTGAGACTATACAGAAGTCCAACAGCCACGTTTAGGATGCCACTAGGTACACTGAGTGTTTGGTAGTATAATGGCTTAGTTATAATGAGTTGGAGTGTGCAATGCAGGCAGATGTGCTGCAAATATCTGTGCACTACTGGGACTATACAGAAGTCCAACAGCCACGTTTAGGATGCCACTAGGTACACTCAGTGTTTGCTAGTATAATGGCTTAGTAACTATCAGTTTGAGTGTGCAATGCAGGCAGACGTGCTGCAAATATCTTTGCACTACTGGGACTATACAGAAGTCCAACAGCCACGTTTAGGATGACACTAAGTTCACTCAGTGTTTGCTAGTATAATGGCTTAGTTATAATGAGTTGGAGTGTGCAGAGGACAGGAGGGTACAGTGCCGGGATTGTGGGGCTCTGGGTAGAGGAAAGGAAGCCTGCCTTTCTATTCCCTCCTAATGGGGAAATGCAGTGACGAAATCCCTGACCTTAGCTACACAGACGCTGTCTCTGTTTTCAGGACCTGTCACCTATGGCTCTGACCCTGCCGGTACGAGCCCTTAAAAGGACTTATAGAAAGTGCTATCCCTAAGCTGTCCAGCGCTGTGTATGGAGCGCATACAGCAGTATCGGCGATAGGACAAAGGACGGAGCTGCGCCAGTGATGTCTGACACCAAGGACGCAGAAGAGATAATGGCGTCCGGACGGGCAGATACTCGTTTTTATAATGCAGGGACATGTGACATGGACATCCTATCACACATGCTGTTGCTTCTCTGGCTAAAAGTCCACTTAGCTGTGTGTGTGTCTGGGATTGGCTGACATGCTGGCCCTCCCCACTACACGCGTGCGCTTAGGGAAGGAAGACAAGGTAAAAAAAAAAAAAAACAGCAGTGATCTGAAGGCGCTGTTCCCGCACACTATTCACTGAAATTTCATAATAGTGTGAGTCACAGAGTGACTTACACTATTACAGCGGAAAGCCAGCTAGGAATTAGCTGTTTTTTTGCTGCTAGAACCGTTCTCGAACGTTTCTAGAACTATCGAGCTTTTGCAAAAAGCTCGAGTTCTAGTTCGATCTAGAACAGGCCCCAAAATCATTCGAGCCTAGAACTGGAGAACCTCGAACCGCGAACCGCGCTCAACTCTACTCAGCACATGAGGGAGAGTTTGCTCACATTTCTGTTGTGCGAGGTTGGGGAGGAGAGGGCAGAGGAAGGAGGCATGATTCTTACCTCGCCACCACCAACACAGAGAGGACTTGGTCCTCCTGGATACGCAAGATACATGAGCGCCTTCTTGCTGCACTACCTACAACATGACCCTTGGATTGTCAGAATTCGAAGTAATGCTAACTACTGGGTTGCCACAGTCTTAGATCCCCGGTACAAGAAAAAATTTGGCAAAATAAGTCCTGCCATAGAAAGGGACGCACGTATACAGGAGCATCAGCAGAACCTGGTACGCAATCTTAGATCGGCTTTTTCACTAAACACCAGTGGTGCACGGAGTGAATCTCAACGCTTTGTCATGGCTAGGAGGAAATGGTCGTTTACTTGTCCATATCTGAGGGACCGAGGGCTGGCTGCTGTGCTGAGACTGCGTTGAGTAGGGTGTCCCTGCAGAGTTGCAAATTTTGTCATATACAAAATGAGTGGAAAAAGGCCAGAAGCTGGTGGAAAGGGGAACAGGCGTGTTGGAAAGGGGAAAAAAGTTTGTGTCCCTGGGTTTGGTAGTTCAGCAACAGTAACATTTGCTGAAGAAACAACATCTGTTACAGGGAGACTGGCAGATTGGGATACGGTGGTATATATCCCAATCGCCAGTCGGGGTCCACCATGCTCCTAGATGGAAAAGGAGATGCTGGCAACCCGAAGGTTAGGCGGAGGATACAGAGCTGTGGTTCTGAAACAAATAGTAGCCTGAACCGAGTTAGACGACACTCGGATCTGGAGACTGGGAACCCAGTTAGCGTCACAGGGTCCACACACCCAGCCCAGGAACTCCCTGTTAACAACACAGGGGCCATTGGGTACGCTGTCTGTGTGCGTAGGGGGAAACCTGTGGACAACAGGTGCAGGAGCAGCAGCAGTCCAGTTAATGCCACTGTGCTGCAGTAGCAGGACTGGTAAGACAGGAGCTGGTCAGAACCATTCTGCGTTACCAAGTGTGGTGGCGTCCTGCACTGACGCCCTATCCCTGCCTGCCTCCCTCCGGTCCCCCGGTGTCGCCAAAGTGCCCCCCCTGATGCCCTCCCAGAAATCCAAGATGGCCGCGCGCACATCAGCGCGCCGGCCACATTCACCCTACTCCTCTGATTTCTGTCGCATGTGCCATCTCCCATCTGGCATGAACAAACACTTCTTCTCCACTTCTTCTCCACTTCTTCTCCACTTCTTCTCCACTTCTCCACTTCTCCACTTTTTCTCCATTTTTTCTCCACTTTTTCTCCACACTTTCTCCACTTTTTCTCCATTTTTTCTCCACTTTTTCTCCATTTTTTCTCCACTTTTTCTCCACTTTTTCTCCATTTTTTCTCCACTTTTTCTCCACTTTTTCTCCACTTTTTCTCCACTTTTTCTCCACTTTTTCTCCACACTTTCTCCACTTTTTCTCCACTTTTTCTCCATTTTTTCTCCACTTTTTCTCCACTTTTTCTCCATTTTTTCTCCACTTTTTCTCCACTTTTTCTCCACTTTTTCTCCACTTTTTCTCCACTTTTTCTCCACTTTTTCTCCACTTTTTCTCCACTTCTTCTCCACTTTTTCTTTATTTTTTCTCCACTTTTTCTCCACTTTTTCTCCACTTTTTCTCCACTTTTTCTCCACACTTTCTCCACTTTTTCTCCACACTTTCTCCACTTTTTCTCCATTTTTTCTCCACTTTTTCTCCATTTTTTCTCCACTTTTTCTCCACTTTTTCTCCACTTTTTCTCCACTTTTTCTCCACTTTTTCTCCACTTTTTCTTTATTTTTTCTCCACTTTTTCTCCACTTTTTCTCCACTTTTTCTCCACTTTTTCTCCACTCTTTCTCCATTTTTTCTCCACTTTTTCTCCACTTTTTCTCCACTTTTTCTCCACTTTTTCTCCACTTTTTCTTTATTTTTTCTCCACTTTTTCTCCACTTTTTCTCCACTTTTTCTCCACTTTTTCTCCACTCTTTCTCCACTTTTTCTCCACTTTTTCTCCACTTTTTCTCCACTTTTTCTCCACTTTTTCTCCACTTTTTCTCCACTTTTTCTCCACTTTTTCTCCACTTTTTCTCCACTTCTTCTCCACTTCTTCTCCACTTCTTCTCCACTTTTTCTCCACCTGTTCTCCACTTTTTCTCCCTTTTCTCTCCACTTTTTCTCCACTTTTTCTCCACTTTTTCTCCACTTTTTCTCCACTCTTTCTCCATTTTTTCTCCACTTTTTCTCCACTTTTTCTCCACTTTTTCTCCACTCTTTCTCCATTTTTTCTCCACTTTTTCTCCACTTTTTCTCCACTTTTTCTCCACTTTTTCTCCACTTCTTCTCAATTTTTTTCTCCACTTTTTCTCCACTTTTTCTCCACTTTTTCTATATTCTTTTTCTATGGTCGGTCTACCCATTAGCTCTGCCATGCATAGTGTAGCTCTACACCTACTGCACATGATACTTTATGATTGACATCTCTTTCGTACCAGAGCTGTCTAAGCCTACTCTGACCCCATATTTGTCATTACTATATTGTCCTTGTACTGTATTATGACATTTGTATCATGTGTTTCATTTCTTGCTGTGTTGCAATTTTTTTGCTGCATCCCAATTGTACCTCTACATTGTTCGAGTTTATATTATTGTTCTCTCACTCTTATGTGATACTGATTACTGTCATTTTTCATGATTACATGCAGATAAGTCCAATCTGACGAAGGCTCAGGCCTAAACGTCATTTGTAACATGGTTTGGACAAAAACATATATGCTTATGAAAAATTTTTTTTAATACGGACCAATAAAGAGTGATTTTGCATTACTATCCGTTGTGACTTACTGACTTAGTCTAGGAGATTTAGAGTGCCGAGGTAACTCACTAATTTTATCTATTATTACCTCTGAGCACCTATATACCAGTGAGCAGAGCTTCCTCTACAGTAGTTCTCCTGACTAGGCATGCCCTTACCTCATGAGCAGGGCATTGCAGCTTTGGTAGCAACCATTACGACATGGACTCTGCTGCTGTGGACCCGGGGAGAGTGAGTGCAGATTCATTGCACCCACACTCCTCACATGAAGGGTCTGCACTCCTAGAAAATGGGAGATACGTTCCCTGAGTGTCTCCCCCCCATATTCTAGACGGTCCAGAGTCGTCGTGGGACCCCTTTATTTTTTTTCTTACAATAAATTGGTGAAAGAGGAAATGTTTTGGGGACAGTTATTTCAAATAAATTTCTTTTGTCGATTTTTTTTTTTTTGTTAGTACTGACAGTTTATGATGTTGGGTATCTAATAGACGCCATGACATCACAAACTGCTGGGCTTGATCTCAGGTGACTTTTCAGCTAGTATCAACCCAATTTATTACCCCGTTTGCCACTGCACCAGGGCACGGGATGAGCTGGGGTGAAGCGCCAGGATTGGCGCATCTAGTGGATGTGCCACGTCTGGGGTGCCTGCGGCCTGCTATTTTTGGGCTGTGAAGGCCCAATAACTATGGACCTTCCCACCCTGAGAATACCAGACCACAGCTGTCCGCTTTACCTTGGATGGTGATCCAATTTGGGGGGACCCTACTTTTATTGTGTAATTATTAATATTTATAAAATAATTATAAAAAAAGAGCCTGAGGGGACCTCCACATTGGATCCCCAACCACGGTAAAGCTGCCAGCTGTGGTTTTCAGGCTACAGCCGTCTGCTTTACCCTAGCTGGCTATCAAAAATGGGGGGACCCAACGTCATTTTTTTTTTAACTATTTTTTAAATAGAAAAAATTAATGGGCTTCCCTGTATTTTGATTGCCAACCAAGGTAACGGCAGGCAGATGGGGGTGGCAACCCATAGCTGTCTGCTTTATCTGCGCTGAGAATCAAAAATACCGCGGAGCGCTACGTCATTTTTTTAAAGATTTATTTTTACAGCACTGTGACGTCCAGCAATCAAAATACAGGGAAGCCCATTTTGTTTTTAGTTATTTAAATAAATAATTAAAAAAAATATATATGGGCACCCGCTGCATTTTTTGTATTGCTAGCTAAGGGTAATCCAAGCAGCTACTGGCTGCTAACCCCCACTGCTTGGTGTTACCTTCACTGGCAATGGAAAATCCAGGGAAGCATTTTTTTTTTTTTTGCCAAAAAACTACAAAAAAAGGACGTGAGCTTCGCCATATTTTTGTATGCTAGCCAGGTATAGCAGGCAGGTGCTGGAAGAGTTAGATACAGCGCCAGAAGATGGCGCTTCTATGAAAATGCCATTTTCTGAGGCGGCTGCAGACTGCAATTCACAGCAGTGGGGCCCAGAAAGTTCAGGCCAACCTGTGCTGCGGATTCCAATCCCCAGCTGCCTAGTTGTACCTGGCTGGACACAAAAATGGGGCGAAGCCTACGTCATTTGTTTTCTAAATATTTCATGAAATTCATGAAATAATAAGAAAAGGGCTTCCCTTTATTTTTGGTTCCCAGCCGGGTACAAATAGGCAACTGGCGGTTGGGGGCAGCCGTACCTGCCTGCTGTACCTGGCTAGCATATAAAAATATGGCGAAGCCCACATATTTTTTTCAGGGGGCAAAAAACTTCTGCATACAGTCCTGGATGGAGTATGCTGAGCCTTGTAGTTCTGCAGCTGCTGTCTGTCTGTATGGAGAAGAGCAGACAGCAGCTGCTCCATCCAGGACTGTATGCAGAAGTTTTTTGCCCACCAAAAAAATGACGTGGGCTTCGCCATATTTTTGTATGCTAGCCAGGTACAGCAGGCAGCCACGGGCTGCCTCCAACCCCCAGTTGCTTATTTGTACCCGGCTGGGAACCAAAAATATAGGGAAGCCCTTTTTTTTTAATTATTTCACTTATTTCATGAAATAATTAAGAAACAAATGACGTGGGCTTCGCCCCATTTTTGTGACCAGCCAGGTACAACTAGGCAGCTGGGGATTGGAATCCGCAGCACAGGTTAGCCCGAGGTTTCTTGGCGCCTCTGCTGCGAATTTCAGTCCGCAGCCGTCCCAGAAAATGGTGCTCTCATAGAAGCGCCATCATCTGGCGTTGTATCCAACTCTTCCAACAGCCCTGGAGCCGGGTGGCTTGTTGGGTAATCATGAGTTAATACTGGCTTTGATTTACTAGCCAGTATTAAGCCAGAGATTCTTAATGTCAGGCACGTTTGACCCGGCCATTAAGAATCTCCAATAAAGGGTTAAAAAAAAGACACCACACAGAGAAAAAATACTTTAATAGAAATAAATACACAGACACATTAGAGACTCCATCTTTATTACCCCCTGTCAGCCCTCCACGATCCTGCTCTTCTGTCTTTGTCGTTCAACAAATACAGCTCTGCTACATCACTGCTGCATGGGGGAAGACGCTGCTTCCCATGGAGTATTCACTCCATGAAAGCTGCACGAGAAGCAGCGTGCAGCCTTCACTCCGTGAGTGATCAGTGCTGCTAGCGGTAACAGCGGTAACGCTGACAGACGCGTTACCATAGCAACGGTGCTCTCGGAGCCACGGTTAGCGGTGACGTCACCGCTAACTGCGTTGCTATGGCAATGGTGATCTCCGTTAATGACCGGCTGTGTCAGCCGGTCCCTAACGGAACGGGGAGTCGACCGTGTGCTAGAGCATGTCGCCGGTACACGGCGATACACAAATGTGCACCATGTGCCGGAGAGATGCACTCGCAGGTCCTACATGACGCGTCATAGTCATGTGACCAGTCTGTAGCCAATGAGATAATAGCCACGTGACTGGTCACATGGCTATTTTGACGTCACGATAGGTCCTGCATCTCTGCTGGCAGTGCCGGTCACCGGGAGGATTCAGCGATCATCGGATGGAATAGCGGCAGGAGACAGAGTGCAGGAGGGATCGCGGGGACCGGTAAGTGTTATGACAATGTTTATTAACTGTATGTGTATATTTATAATGCATTTTTATGTGTTTGTGATTGCCTCCCATTATAGCCTATTGGTTCGAGTTCAGTTCGTCGAACGTTCGACGAACCGAACTCGAACGGGAGCTCCGTTCAGCGAACCGACCTCGAGCCGAACCGCGACCGGTTCACTCATCTCTAGCTAGAACATGCTTATTAGCCTAAAAAACAGTCTCTGAAAACAGACTATCAGCTTCTGCATGCTCTGTAGGCCTAACACAGGACTAAGTTGTACTTTGCATGCTGCGTCATCGCTAGCCGATTCTTGCGATGCCGAGCGCGATAGTACCCGCCCCTGTCGCACATGCGATATCTTGTGATAGCTGCCATAGCGAACATTATCGCTACAGCAGCTTCACACACACTTACCTGCCCTGCAACGTCGCTCTGGCTGGCGACCCGCCTCCTTCCTAAAGGGGCAGGTCGTGCGGCGTCTCAGCGACGTCACACGTCAGGCGGCCAATAGAAGCGGAGGGGCGGAGATGAGCAGGACGTAAACATCCCGCCCACCTCCTTCCTTCCGCATAGCTGGTGGAGGCAGGTAAGGAGATGTTCCTCGCTCCTGCGGCTTCACACACAGTGATGTGTGCTGCCGCAGGAATGAGGAACAACATCGTATCTCCTCATTTAGCGACATTATGGAAATATCCAACGCTACACAGATCGCTGATTTACGATGCTTTTGCGATCGTTTATCGGCGCATCTAGGCTTTACACGTTGCGATGTCGCTACCGATGCCGGATATGTGTCACTTTCGATTTGACCCCCAATGATATCGCAGTAGCGATGTCGCAACGTGCAAAGTACACCTTAGACACGGCACGGAGTCCAAGTACCTGTGCAAAGAGGCTTTTCTAGGAGTGTATGTGGGAGCATGCTCAGTAGCCCGAACTGAGGACTTATGCCTGCTTTACACGAGACGATATATCGTGCGATAGATCGTCGAGGTCACGCTTTTGTAATGCATATCAGGCATCGCTTGTGACGTCGGCCTGTGTGACACCTCCGAGTGATGCAGTATCGCTCACAAATCGTGAGTCGTGTACTCGTCGCTAGGTTTCATAAAATTATTTATGAAATATGGCGCCGGTTGTTCATCGTTCCTGTGGCATCACACGTCACTCCGTGTGACACCACGGGAACGATTAACAGCAGCTTACCTGCGTCCTGCGGCTCCCACCGGCAATGTGGAAGGAGGAAGGTGGGTGGGATGTTTACATCCCGCTCATCTCCGCTCCTCCACTTCTATTGGCTGCCGTGTGACGTCGGTGTGACGTCGCTGTGACGCCAAACACCCCTCCCACTTCAGGAAGTGGATGTTCGCCACCCTCAGTGACGTTACATGGAAGGTAAGTACGTGTGACGGGGGTTAATGACTTTGTGCGCCACGGGCAATAAATTGCCCGTGACGCACAAACAACGGGGCGGGTACGATCGATCGTGAAATCGCACGATCAGTCATCCCGTGTAAAGCAGGCATTAGCCTCAGGAATGGCACAGTCATGCTGAGCATGCTCAGTAGGCAAAACACTGGACTTTGGCTGTGTCTGGGGTAAATCGGCACAGGCATGCGCACTAGCTTTCTCTCCACACTAAAGGGTGTTTTACACGCTGCGACATCGCTACCGATCTCGTTAGCGATGTTACACGCCAGATCGCAGATGTGACCGGAGCTGTAAAAGCGACCTATGTGCGATTTAGGCAGATCTCATCTGCGATCTGGCATGTCACATCGCTAAAGAGATCGCTAGCGATGTCACAGCATGTAAAGCACCCTTTAGACTTGCAGGAGGAAGCAGCCAGCTGTACGACCAGAGGCACGGCCAAAATTGGCAGCTAACGCCTAGGTGCAACTGTAACTGCAGCAGGCTGCTTGCGTCTATGGCGGAACCGATTTGTAAAACCAACTACCAGCCAAAATAAGAGGTGTACTTCTTCCTATGGATAACCTGATATGATCCCTTTTTTCCACGGACACGACCATCGCTACAAAATGTAGATGAGGCAGCAAAAGAGCAGGTGCTTCAATGGATCTGAAGTGCTCTATCAAGTGGCCTCTCCTCCACCTCAACTTCAATATCCAAAATACTCCATTCCTCTGTGGTGTCAACCTAATCGGACTTGTTTCCTAACAGCTCTCAAGCTTCCACCAGGCCTGCTGAGTATGGGGTAACAGAGATGTTTGAGTCTGCAGAGCTGTTCAGTCACACTATAGCCTGGGAGTCAGAGGTCTGCTACAAAGCTGCAGTGAGTCCAGACAAGGAAATGATCTGCACTGATGCCCATAAGCTTTGAGAGTAGGATCCAGGCCCCGATGAAGGTGCTGAGCATAATGTTCTCCTTCTTTCTCAAACTGTAAATCCTCCTGGTGGAGACAATGGGGAACATGCTGATGAGACTCAGATACCTGACAGGAAAGAACTCTTTACTATTCTGTCAGAGCAGGAAGAGGTTGGCTCGGAGGAGTCAGGATGAGGGGAGTGAAAACACACAGGGTGATGATGAGGTTGGAGACCCCACTTACTGTCAAAGAAACGTTACCCAGTCGATGAGGTCAGCAGAAGAGGTGAAGGAGGATGCTACTGACGACGAGGTTACGTTGCGTCTTCCTGGACAGAGACAAAGTACTGGATGCACGGTGGCCGTGGGTAAACTCAGTGACAGCTCAGCTGATCGCGCTACTCACCTCAGTAGCTGCATGGAGTTGACAGGAGCGGCTGTGTCTTCAGCAGCTCCTGTCACCTTCATGCAGCAGAGCAGGATGCGACGCTGGAGGTCCGTGGATTACGCCGGACATGGAGGGCTTTGTTGGGGTTAATAAATTGGTGACGAGGGAATTGGTTTGTGTTTTTTTATTTCTAATAAAGGATTTTTTTGTGTGTGTGTGTTTTTTAACTGTAACCAACAGATTAATCATGGAAGGTATCTCGGGGAGACGCCTGCCATGATTAATCTAGGATTTAGTGGCAGCTATGGGCTGCCATTAACTCCTAATTACCCTGATTGCCAACGCACCAGGGCCAATCAGGAAGAGCCTGGTAGAGTCCCAGAACAGACGCATCTAATGCATGCGGCCATTCTGGGTGGCTGCTGGCTGATATTGTTAGGCTGGGGGACTCCCCATAACGTGGAGCTCCCCATCCTGAGAATACCAGCCTTCAGCCGTGTGACTTTACCCTGGCTGGTATCAAAATGGGGGAGACCGCACGCCGTTTTTTTTTTAATTATTTATTTATTTTTTTTACTGCACAGTATAGTCCCGCCCACCGGCTGCTGTGATTGGTTGCAGTGAGACAGCTGTTACTCAGCGTGGGGGCGTGTCTCACTGCAACCAATCATAGGCGCCGGTGGGCGGGGAAATCAGGGAATACGAGATTGCTTAATGAGCGACCGGCTTTTTCAAAAGAGGAAAAGCCACCGGAGCTTTGTGAACAGTCGTGCAGCGTCGCGCCGGTGATCGGGGAACGGTGAGTATGCGAGAGGGGTACTCCATTCAGTCACTCTGGTGATTAGTGGTCACCAGTGAGTCCTTCACGGGTGACCGCTAATCAGGATGTGACACAGACAGAGCCGCGGTATGACAATGAAGTCGGGTACAGTTCACCCCAGTTCATTCTCTACGCGTTACTCTGTCTGCTATCAGCGGGTATGTATCTACGACATTGTGCATCACAAACACGCATAAATTCAAACGGACAACACATACACATGTCAGCTATTTCTCTCACGCATAAACGGACAACCAACACGCACACACGGCTAGCATACGGCATTCACACAGATGGCACACGGATACAAAAAATGGACTGAAAAACGGAACACGGACATGAAAAACGGCCCCTATTACACGTGCGTGAATTTCACGGATGTGTGTTTCAGGCCTGATCAGAAGTCGTGGGGGCTCTGCAGGTTGCATAGGCTGTAAGCCTTGCCTAGCCTGGGGCTTTTTTTACATCACAAAAGATCAACCAAGTTATGTCATCTGTAAGATTTGTCACCAATCTCTAAGTAGAAGCCAAAAACTCACTACTTTAAGTACTCCGTCCATGAAGTGTCACATGGTTTGTGAAGTGATAGCGTGAGGGTGTATTGATGAGCTTTATCCACAGTGAATGCAACATGCTTATTTGCCGTTCATTGTATGCATTATTGCAAACTACCCACAAGGGGCTGCTGTTTTTTTGCATCTGCTTTTGACTGTTTGGTCACTATAGCAATAGCAAAACGGTTTTCGGCTGTGGACTTGGAGAGCAGAGGAGGTGCTGTCTGTGAACTGAAGGAAAGGCTAAAGGCGTGCGTTACAGCAAGGAGCCACCGCGGAAACACTTCGGTGAATTGTGTGGGGAGTCGTGTAGGAGTTTGGTGAGGAGGACCGTAACGCCTGTGAGCAGCATCCTGTGCCGAAGACTGACATTCTTCCGGTGCTGTCCATACTGTTTACCGTGAGAGGATCGTAAAGTTTGTATTGATGGCAACTGGACACCACAGTACCCGGGTACGGTAGGCTGGGACCAGACAGTAATGCGTGCACGCAACACTTTGTTTTCTTAGCAAAACACATATCTGTTCTGCTTAAGCCGACTATATAGACAATAAGACTTGCTGCCTCTGCTCTGTCAAATTGTCAGTTACAGTTAAAACTATAGAGGGACAGCGACACATGTTTGCATTGACTGTTGCTTTAAAAGATTTCCGGGACTGTGTTGCTGAGCCGTGTGGTTTGCCTTCACACTTTTATCATCTGCCTTATCTGTGAGGCTTCAGCTAACAAGGGTATTCAGGGGGGGTAATGGGTTTTGTCTATGTTTAGGTAGATAAGTTGTAAGCTCTTGTGATGCACCACTGGTAAGTTGTGTTCGCACACACACACACACACACACACACACACACACAATTACTCCTGCTACGCAGAGTGATTTCCAGGTAGTAGGCAACTGTTTAGACAGTCCATTGGTTAGGCAAAAGTTGGTGAGCAGGGGGTATAAATCGCCATTACAAGTGTCGGAGCATAGGGGTGTAGGCTTTTGGAATTGTGAATTAATTGTTCTATTCTTTCAGTTTTATGCATGGTTGTTATTGTTTGTGTTGAGAAAGTTAAACAAACATTTATCAACCCAACTGCCTAGAGTCTTTCTCCTGTTGCGTGGTTTTGCTGTATACTGGGGAGCTCACCCTGCACACGCTTTAAAAGGAAACATAAGTCTTTGTGGAAAGGTAACTATGCTACAATGCGGGCTAGCGTGGTGGTGCAGCCACCATCTGCCCCATCAATGGCATCTGCGTGATCTTCATCCTCTGTGACTATGGGGACAGCAGTCACACATGCTTTTTGAGGCAGACCTTACACCCCTTTACCCGCAACAGCCAGTGTGATTGTCATGTCATCAGTTGTTTTGGAAGTGGAAACAGCTGCTGGTGTTGAGCTCTCTCAGACACCGAGAGAACCACCTTTGGATAAAGTCAACATTATATCCACGCCTGCACCTTCCTCACAGATTGGCTGGACTACCTGCATTTAAAAATTGCGTAGCAAAAATGGACAGGTGTTTAGAATGCAGAGATGGTGTACCTTGCTTGGCAGCAAAGAAACCCAAACGTAGTATCCCAGACAAATTTTGTATGCCCCTAAAAGTGTCAGCACTTTTTGGAAAATAAAATTGCCTAGCAAAAATGGACAGGTGTGTAGAATGCAGAGATGGTGTACCTTGCTTGACAGCAAAGAAACCCAAAGGTAGTACCCCAGACAATGTTAGTACGCCCCTAATAGTGTCAGCCCTTTTTGGAAAATAAAATTGCATAGCAAAAATGGACAGGTGTGTAGAATGCACATGTGGTGTACCTTGCATGACAGCAAAGGAACACTAAGGTAGTATCCCAGACAATTTTAGTATGCCCCTAAAAGTGTCGGCACTTTGTGCAATTAAAATTGCGTAGTAAAAATGGACATGTGTGTAGAATGCAGAGATGGTGTACCTTGCTTGGCAGCAATGAAACCCAAAGGTGGTATCCCAGACAATTTTAGTATGGCCCTAAAAGTGTCAGCACTTTTTGGAAACTAAAATTGCGTAGCAAAAATGGACAGGTGTGTAGAATGCACAGGTGCTGTAGCTGGCTGGTCAGCAAAAGAAGACTCACTTTCTATCCCTGCCAATGAAACTATGCCCCAAGGAATTGCCTGAGCTGATGTAGACAGACGCTGTTATCTAAAGCTCAGCACTGCGTTGACGCATACCTGACTAGCAACAAAGGCTATGAACGGCTGTAATGCAGCCCTGCAAAGAGCTGAAATTACAAGTAGTCCCTAATCCCGAAAGCACTGTGTAGATTGCACTGTATGTCTATAGCACACACAGCAGCAACAGCGGGAGCGGGAGCGGTGACTGTCACCCACCCGCAGCAGACAGATAATGGCGCGACTGGGAAAATGGCCAGGTCTTATAAGGCAAGGACATGTGACATGCACAGCCTATGACACATGCCCTTGCTTGTCTGGTGATTGCCATTCTTTCAGCACTTAGCAGCAGCACTGATCTAAACCCCATCCCCCTCGCACACTATACGCTGAATTTTGAAAATAACATGATTCCCAATGGCTCACACTATTACAGTGAAAAGCCAGCTAGTAACTAGCTAGGCTTTTTGGTGATCGAGCCCTTATCGAACTCGAACTGCCGAACTTTAAGCAAATCATTCGAGTTCATCGAACGACTCGAACACTGCCCAAAATCACTCGAACATGAAATTGGCGAACCGTTCGACTCGAGCATCGCTCAACTCTAGAAAGGACCTGCTGAGATGAGTAATGAATAAAAGGAAAATGAGCTCTAGGGTTAGTTCCGATAAGCTTGTTATATGGGTGTGTCCTGTCCATGTAAGAATCAGATGGCACAAGGACGGCACACTGACCATTGTTATTGAATAGGGCTGTTCAGGTGATGGCTTGCTGCGGCCTCTTGTGTATTTTCTATGGGACTTTCCTAGTCTACGAGAGCCCAAAAAATAAAGTGATGACACATTGATCACACATAGAGCATCTGATTTTAATAGACACATTTCAGTTCTTTACTATATTGATCATGTACATTTTTAACAAGATGGATGTAAAATACAGACACACGGATGGTATACGGATGATTACATTGAGAAAAGTCACTGATATTTCTGGATGAAAATTGGAATGATTTTGGATACACTCGTCTGAACTCGACCTAAACATCATTTTAAGTCATATATATGAAAACATGTTCAGGAAAGGTATAGATCACTAATTGTCAAAGGAACACATTGTAAGGAAAAGGGCAAATGCACAAAAGGAGGAAATAAAAGACTTTCCGTAAAGAGTTATCTGCTTAATTTCCTGGGTGCATTTGAAATAATTATATAAATAATATAAAATCAGCTGCTTGATCAATATAAAGTATATTAATATCATACTAAATATCTTCTATCCTTTTTTATCTTAAGGACATTGAATCAAATTTCCAACAACAAAATATCTTCCAGTTTTTGCAAGATAAAAACAAAATGTGAGTGTTAATTATGGAACTTGGAAATCAGACCCTGGTTACAGAATTTATCCTGATCGGATTTTCTCAGAATTTCAAGATTTGTATTTTCCTTTTTATTTTGTTCTTTATCATTTACATATTGACCATTTTCGGGAACGGATTCATGATCTTCACTGTGATCGTCAGTCCTCAGTTACACACTCCGATGTATTATTTCCTCTGTAACTTGTCTTTCCTTCTGTTTTATTCCACAAATGCTCTTCCAAGATTCCTCCATGATCTTCTATCAAAGAATCGAAACATTTCTGTCCTTATGTGCTTGACACAAATGAGCGTCTGCCTCATCCTAGCAGGAATTGAGTGTATATTATTGGCGGTGATGGCCTATGACCGGTATATCGCTATATGCTTCCCCTTACATTACACCACTATTATAAGTTGGAAGGTCTGCAGGAATATCACTATCAGTATATTTTTCGGTAACATATTATTTGCATCATTCCCCACCATATTGCGGCCTCTTGTTTTCTGTAAAGATAATCAGATCAATCATTTTTACTGTGAGGCTTTGTTGATTCTCGAGGTGGCGTGTGGTGACCTCTCACTTTATAAGTTATCTATAGTTGTTTTGGGAATTTTTATACTTTTAGCACCTCCTGTTTTTATTGTTGGCTCTTATATTTGTATCATCATTTCAATATTAAAGATCCGTTCCTCACAGGGCAGATCTAAAGCCTTCTCCACCTGCGCTTCCCACCTTACATTGGTGGTCCTGTTTTATGGGAGCAGTATGACCATGTACATGGGGCAGACGAGAAGTTTCTCTCCTTATCTGAAATATATTTCTCTAATTTATATAGTTGTAACACCCCTTCTAAATCCTTTGATCTATAGCTTGAGGAATAATGAAGTGAAAGGAGCCTTTGCCAAAACACTGACCAGATGCTTAATATAACAGGATCTATGGCTACATGAAATGGGCTGAACAAGTTTTCTGTGAATTAAACTTCAAAGGGTTTTCCATGATATTTGAAAAATTTTCCAAGGTCACCAATGATATTACAACAAATAAATAAGCTCCAACTAGCTCATCTTCAATAATCCCAGCCCATAGCAGGACCCCACCTCAACTTTGCTGGAATCTGAAGTGGAGGTGTGTGTCCATTACTGATCCAGCCCTGGTCCATTTATCTGCTCCATCAGAAGTCACTGTCATCTCAAAAGTCCATAAAACCTGTGGACAATCTGTCTTCACATTTTATTGCCCAGTCTTAATGTTTCTTCTTCTGTGTCTTGCTCAGTTGTGTTCAGATTTAACCTCCTCACCTCAGCTGTGTCTCTGAGCACTGAACACCTTGTACTTCTGTGTCTTATTCAATGTTGGTCGAGTTAAGCCTCTTCACCTCGGCCGTGTCTCTGAGCACTGATCACCTTATTCTTCTGTGTCTTCCTTAATGGTGATCAGGTTCAGATTCCTTACCTCAGCCATGTTCCTGAACAATGAACGTCTTGCACTTCTGTGTCGTACTCAGTGGTAGCTATGAGCGGACTCATGGATGCTTAGGTTTATCAGGTTAGGCCGGACTTTGAAAAAAAGTTTGGTTTGGGATCTAAACTCGAACTTAATTAGACTCCGGATGCTGTAGTCCATATAAATCAGTGGTGTGGTGTAATATGGCTGTCAAGTGGTTATACTAATGGCTAAGGGGTTGCACAAGGAAGCAAATTGAGAAACATCTGTTTAAAAGGGAAAGGATACATCAACCATGAGTGTAAATCACAATGATGTTGTGGTGGAAGAGTGAATAGGCCAGTTGTTGGAGGTGTACAATCCAATTTATTAAAAATAACGAATCTATCTGTTGAAGCTGGACTTTTTTCAATTAGATTTTACTCCAGCCATGGCAGCACCTTGTCTGAGCTCCAGAAGGTAAGAGACTGATTTACATGGTGAGCTCAATCTCTTTACTTGTTGGAGTTGTACGTCTGGGAGGTTCTATTATT